>NC_053491.1:393988064-394301814 GCF_905171775.1 Rana temporaria
TACGGCGGCGTAGTGTATTTCTCGGCGCGTATTTCAAATTAGGCGGGTAGGGGGCGTGATTCATTTAAATGAAGCGCGTCCCCGCGCTGATTGAAATGCGCATGCTCCATTTCGAAATTTCCCGCCATGCTTTGCGCGAAATGACGTCGCACCGACGTCATTCTTTGAACGTAGACGTGAGTTACGTCCTTTACTATTCACGGACGACTTACGCAAAAAAAAAAAAAAAAAATTTGACGCGGGAACGACGGCCATACTTTAACATGGCAGGTCTATCTATACGCCACAAAATAGCAGCTTTAACTATACGTCGGGAAAAGCCGACTAGCGACGACGTAAGAGAATGCGACGGCTGCGCTTACCTTCGTGGATCGCCGGAAAAAGCTAATTAGCATACCCGACGCGGAAAACGACGCAAACTCCACCCAACGGGCGCCGAAGTATTGCACCTACGATCCGAAGGCGTACGAAGCCATACGCCTGTCGGATCGAAGCCAGAAGCCGCCGTATCTTGGTTTGAGGATTCAAACTAAAGATACGACGCGGCAAATTTGAAAGTACGCCGGCGTATCAGTAGATACGCTGGCGTACTTCTTCTGTGAATCTGGCCCAATGTTCTTAGAAAGGAACATACATTCCGCATTAACCACTTAAGGACCAGACCTTTTTTTCAAACTTGTTGTTTACAAGTTAAAATCATTTTGTTTTTTGCCAGAATTTTTGTTAGAACCCACACTAATTTTTTTCCTAACACCCTAGAAAATAAAATAGTTGCAATACTTTCTGTCACACCGAGCAGCGGTCTTACAAGCACACTTTTTTAAAAAAAAAATACGACAGTAAAGTTAGCCCAATTTTTTTTTATATTGTGAAAGATGATGTTACGTCGAGTAAACTGATACCCAACATGTCACGCTTAATTATTATGCTACCAAAATGATTTATTATTTTTTTTCCTAGTATTGGCGGCGATTTGCGATTTTTTTACTGTGACCGCGACATTACGGCGAACAAATCGGACACTTTTGACACGCTTTTGGGACCATTCACATTTATACAGCGATTAATGCTATAAATATGCATTGATTACTGTGTAAATGTGACTGGCAGGGAAGGGGTTAACCACTAGGGGCGTTGAAGGGGTTAACATGTTCCCTAAGGTGTGTTCTAACTGTGGGGGGAGGGGACTCTCAAGGGGAGGAGACCGATGTGTGTTCCTCTGTACTGGGAACACACATTGGTCTCCTCACCGCTGACAGGAGGTGGATCTGTGTGTTCTGATGGGTTTTGTGACCAGGCCATGTCACCTAGCCACGTCACCTGCTACGTCACCTGGCCACGTCACCTGCCACAAGTTGTGGATTGTCCACTTGCCACATCACCTGGCCACGTCACTTGCCACGTCACCTGCCACAAGTTGTGGATTGTCCACTTGCCACGTCACCAGGCCATGTCACCTGGCCACGTCACCTGCCACAAGTTGTGGATTGTCCACTTGCCACATCACCTGGCCACGTCACCTGCCACAAGTTGTGGATTGTCCACTGGCCACGTCACCTGGCCACATCACATGCCACGTCACCTGGCCACATCACCTGGCCACGTCACCTGGCCACATCACCTGGCCACGTCACCTGCCACAAGTTGTGGATTGTCCACTTGCCACATCACCTGGCCACGTCACTTGCCACGTCACCTGCCACAAGTTGTGGATTGTCCACTTGCCACATCACCAGGCCATGTCACCTGGCCACGTCACCTGCCACAAGTTGTGGATTGTCCACTTGCCACATCACCTGGCCACGTCACTTGCCACGTCACCTGCCACAAGTTGTGGATTGTCCACTGGCCACGTCACCTGGCCACATCACATGCCACGTCACCTGGCCACATCACCTGGCCACGTCACCTGGCCACATCACCTGGCCACGTCACCTGCCACAAGTTGTGGATTGTCCACTGGCCACGTCACCTGGCAATGTCATCTGGCCACGTCACCTGCCGCAAGTTGTGGATTGTCCACTTGCCACGTCCCCTGCCACAAGTTGCAGATTGTCCACTTGCCATATCACCTGGCACGTCACCTGGCCACAAGTTGTGCATTGTCCACTCACCATGTCACCTGGCCACGTCACCTGTCACAAGTTGTGGATTGTTCACTTGCAACATCACCTGGCCATGTCACTTGCCACGTCACCTGCCACAAGTTGTGGATTGTCCACTTGCCACGTTACCAGGCCATGTCACCTGGCCACGTCACCTGCTACGTCACCTGGCCACATCACCTGCCACAAGTTGTGGATTGTCCACTTGCCACATCACCTGGCCACGTCACTTGCCACGTCACCTGCCACAAGTTGTGGATTGTCCACTTGCCATGTCACTAGGCCATGTCACCTGGCCACGTCACCTGGCCCATGTCACCTGACACAAGTTGTGGATTGTCCACTTGCCACATCACCTGGTCATGTCCCCTGCTACGTCACCTGGCCATGTCACCTGCCACAAGTTGTGGATTGTCCACTGGCCACGTCACCTGGCCACATCACCTGCCACGTCACCTGGCCACATCACCTGGCCACGTCACCTGGCCACGTCACCTGCCACAAGTTGTGGATTGTCCACTTGCCATGTCACCTGGCCACGTCACCTGGCCACAAGTTGTGGATTGTCCACTGGCCACGTCACCTGGCAATGTCATCAGGCCACGTCACCTGCCACAAGTTGCGGATTGTCCACTTTCCATGTCACCTGGCCATGTCACCTGGCCACGTCACCTGGCTACGTCACCTGTTCACATCACCTGTCACGTCACCTGGCCACAAGTTGTGCATTGTCCACTGGCCACGTAACCTGCCACAAGTTGTGGATTGTTCACTTGCCACATCACCTGGCCACGTTAATTGCCACTTCACCTGCCACAAGTTGTGGATTGTCCACTTGCCACGTCACCAGGCCATGTCACCTGGCCATGTCACCTGCCCACATCACCTGCCACAAGTTGTGGATTGTCCACTTGCCACATGACCTGGCCACGTCACCTGGCCATGTCACCTGCCACAAGTTGTGGATTTTCCACTGGTCACACCACCTGGCCACGTCACCTGCCACGTCACCTGGCCACGTCACTTCGCCACAAGTTGTGGATTTCCACTTGCCACGTCACCTGGCCATGTCACCTGCTACAAGTTGTGGATTGTCCACTGGCCACATCACCTGGTCACGTCACCTGCCACAATGCAATGCAAGCAATTACATTTTTTTATGTTTTTTTATGTTTTTTCATCATTTGCCATCATTTTTGAGATTTCTAATGTAAAAAAATAGGTCACCTTTAAAAACGCCTATAAACGAAATCGCGGCAAAACGCCGGTACCGCGGTTTGCCGCGTTTAGCAGCATGTTGCCGCGTTTCGTGTCTGAAGCGTGAAAATTTTTCGTCTGAACCCATTTTTTTGCTTCTGGAAAAACGAGGATAAACGCAACTGCCTAAAAACTGCAATAAACGAGACTGTGTGCATGGACACATAGGATAACATTGAATGTGTTCATGTGCAGTTGAAAAAGCTGTCCAACTGCCTCTGAACAATCTGCCTCTGAACGCGTTTACCAGTGTCTCGTGTGCATGGGGCCTAAACTTCAGCTTTAAAGATGCATATTTTAAGCAATAAAACATCTAGGAAAAAGAAAGTATTAGAGCCGTTTCACACTGGGGCGAGTCGTCAGGCGACTCAGCCGAATGACAAGCCGCGTCCCGTTCTATTCAATAGAACCGTTCTAATAGGATCGACGCAAGTCGCTCCGACTTAGAAAAAGGTTCTTGTACGACTTTGGGGGCGACTTGCTTTGACTTCTATACAGAAGTCATTTTGCAAGTCGCCTCTGAAGTTGTCTTCAGGTCGCCTTGCCGAGTCGCCCCCAAAGTTGTGCCGCCCCAGTGTGAACCGGGTCTAACACAAAAAGAATATTGTAGTTGTTTTTACATTTAATTTTGTTATGTGCTCAGCACTAACACATAAATATTTAAAATGGTTCTTTTTTAATCAGATACATACAAAATAATACACAAAACACTTTATATTCACCGCTTGCGAGCAGCATAAAAGCCGCTATCTACAAGCCCAAATTGCAGCAGAGATCAGATTACATAAATAGCTGAATAAGGAGGACACAACCCCCTTTCTCTCTCCTGGCAGAGGCTGACCCATCTGGACTAGACAGTTATACACCGATTTCCAACTTTGTGCTGACTTTTTGGCTGTCATGATTTTCTCTAAACAAAAATGCAGCAAGTGAAGTTGGAAATTCTGATCTGCAAACTTGATGGAGGTTAGTCAGAAAGTATTTAAGCTAGATCAGAATGACAGCACTGAACTAAAAATGTAAATTATAGATTATAATTTAATTTTCATCAAATATAGTGCCTTGAAAAAGTATTCATACCCCTTGAAAAATTCCATGTATTTTATTGGAATTTTATTTGATAGACAAACACAAGTGGCACATAATTGTGAAGTGGAAGGAAAAAGATAAATGTTTTTTACAAATAAATGTGTGAAAAGCGTGGCGTGCATTTGCATTCAGCCCCCCTGAGTCAATACTTTGTAAAACCACCTTTCGCTGCAATTACAGCTGCAAGTCTTTTTGCTGATGTCTCTACCAGCGTTGTACATCTAGAGAGTGACATTTTTGCCCATTCTTCTTTGCAAAATGGCTCAAGCTCTGTCAGATTGGATGGAGAGCGTCTGTGAACAGCAATTTTCAAGTCTTGCCACAGATTCTCAATTAGATTTAGGTCTGGACTTTGACTGGGCCATTCTAAGGCCTTGTACACACGACCGAGTTTCTCGGCAAAAACCAGCAAGAAACTTTCTGGGAGATATTTTTTTGCCGAGGAAACCGGTCATGTGTACATTTTCGTCGAGGAAACTGTCGAGAAACTCGACGAGCCAAAAAGAGAGCATGTTCTCTATTTCCTTGAAGGGAATGGAGAAAATTGGCTTGTCGAGTTTCTCGACGGCTTCACAAGGAACTCGATGAGCAAAACTATGTGTTTCGCCCGTCGAGTTCCTCGGTCGTGTGTACGAGGCTTAACACATGAATATGCTTTAATCTAAACTGTTCCATTGGAGCTCTGGCTGTATGTTTAGGGTCGTTGTCCTGCTGGAAGGTAAACCTCTGCATCAGTCTCAAGTCTTTTGCAGACTTTAAAGCGCGATCGGACCTTTGTCCGACCAAAATCACATTGGAATTTCCGTGGAATTCATTGGAGTAAAAGAGAACATGTTCTCTATCTAAACTCCGATGGAATTCATTGGAATTTCCGATTAAATTACTCCGATGGGGCATACACACCGTCTGACTTTTTCAATCAAAAAATCAGATCGTGCGTATAGGGCTTAACAGGTTCTAAGATTGCCCTGTATTTGGCTCCATCCATCTTCCCATTAACTCTGACCAACTTCCCTAACCCTGCTGAAGAAAAGCATCCCCACCAGGGCCGTCTTTAGCGCAGGGCAAACGGGGTACTTGCCCTGGGCCCAATCTTTGTAGGGGGCCCTGTGCTACCCGTTAATTGGGGCCCCAACGCTGACTTTGCAGAGTGCACAGAGGACACGGGAGGCTGTATTCCCGATCTAGCCAGCAGTAGGGAGGTGGGACCGGGAGCTCCACAGACGCGCTGACCCCGCCCTATGTAGCCTGTATGCTCAGAACAGAGTGGCTGTAGTTAGAGCAGTGATCAGAGTGGGCGCGTCAGTGGAGCTCCACTGACGCGCCCACTCCGATCTCTGGCTCTAACTACAGCCACTCTGTTCCGAGTGGAGTTCCCAGTCCCGCCCCCTCTCTGCTGGCTAGCGAGAAAATACAGCCTCCTGTGTCCTCTGTGCACTCTGCAAAACTGTCATCTGGGCCCCAATTCACGGTAATCTCATGTAGTTCACGGTAATCTCATGCAGTATGTCACAGTCTCTGGTAACTTCATGCAGTATGTCACAGTCTCTGGTAATCTCGTGCAGTATATCACAGTCTCTGGTAATCTCATGCCGTATGTCACAGTCTCTGATAATCTTGTGCAGTATGTCCGCAGTCTGTGGTAATCTCATGCAGTATGTCACAGTCTCTGGTAATCTCGTGCAGCATGTCACAGTATCTGGTAATCTCGTGCAGTATGTCCGCAGTCTCTGGTAATCTCGTGCAGTATGTCCGCAGTCTCTGGTAATCTCATGCAGTATGTCCGCAGTCTCTGGTAATCTCATGTAGTATGTCCGCAGTCTCTGGTAATCTTGTGCAGTATGTCACAGGCTCTGGTAATCTCGTGCAGTATGTCACAGGCTCTGGTAATCTCATGCAGACTCCAGTATGTCCACAGTCTCTGGTAATCTCGTGCAGCATGTCCGCAGTCTCTGGTAATCTCCTGCAGTATGTCCGCAGTCTCTGGTAATCTTGTGCAGTATGTCTGCAGTCTCTAGTAATCTTGTGCAGTATGTCTGCAGTCTCTGGTAATCTTGTGCATTATGTCCGCAGTCTCTGGTAATATCGTGCAGTATGTCGCAGTTTCTGGTAATCTCATGCAGACTCCAGTATGTCCGCAGTCTCTGGTAATCTCGTGCAGTATGTCCGCGGTCTCTGGTAATCTCGTGCAGTATGTCTGCAGTCTCTGGTAATCTTGTGCAGTATGTCCGCAGTCTCTGGTAATCTCGTGCAGTATGTCTGCACTCTCTGACCCTCTCCTGTAGTATGTGTATTAATGTGCCGCTTTACTTGCTCAATTATTTGGGATTGCTCCACTGCTCAGTGAGTGGTAATGATGTGCATTAACCTATAGCAACCAATCAGTGAGCACTAATAATTTGCATTAACCTCTAGCAACCAATCGGCAAGCATAAATCATGTGTTGTAACCTCTAGCAACCAGCCAGTGAGTGGTAAGGATAGGCTGTAACCTCTGGCAAACAATTGTAATCGCTACATGATCTGCTGCAGTAAACTGATTTAGCATCTATCTGCTGTTTTTTGTATGTCTCAGAATGTAGGGGGGGGGGCCCAAGAAAATGTTTGCCCAGGGCCCAATCAAAACTAAAGATGGCCCTGATCCCCACAACATGATGCTGCCACCACCACGTTTCACAATGGGGATGGTGAATTCAGGGTGATGTGCAGTATTAGTTTTCCGCCACACACACTGTATCTCACAAAAGTGAGTACACCCCTCACATTTTTGTAAATATTTTATTGTATCTTTTCATGTGACAACACTGAAGAGATGACACTTTTCTACAATGTAAAGTAGTGAGTGTACAGCTTGTAAATTCGCTGTTACCTAAAAATAACTCAACACATAGCCATTAATGTCTAAATCGCTGGCAACAAAAGGGATGGTTAGTGTTATGGTACTTTTCAATAAAGTGTAACTAAAGGCAAAACTTTTTTTGGGGGGGGGGGGGGTAGAGTAAGGGAGGATTATAACCAGTGGTGGCCGCTCATGCAGGGCGCATCGGGCGACGTCCCCCATCCATGCGTGATTTTTTTAAGCACATGATTAGAGCCTGAGGCTCCAATCGGCTTTAAAAAAGTGTGGGATCAGGGCGCATTGCTCTGCACTTGTGTGACAATAGTGAAAAAATAATAGCTATTGTTTTCCTGATTCTCCTCCCGGCCAGTCAGGAAGAAGTTCCTGTGAACCAATTGGCCAATCATGTCTCAGGACACACTTCCTGTTCTCCCAGGAGGAGAATCAATGGCCCGGCTCTTAATTGCCCCTGATTTCAAAGGAAATACTTTGATTGCTGCTGTCCTGTCCATCTCAGGCAAGGGGGGGATTGATTGCCGCATTCCCTTCCGTCTCCCGTAGGTGGCTGGGGGGGTTGGATTGCCGCATTCCCTTCCTTCTCCCGTGCGTGGCTGGAGGGGGTTAGATTTCCACATTCACGTCCATCTCTGGAGGGGAGTGGTTGGGTTTGGGTGACCCCCTTCAATATATTATGCACTGGTCGCCACTGGTTATAACCCCTTTTTTTTTCCAATGTCTGTCTCATAAGGGAGATTTACCATTACTTCCTGTCCCAAAACAAAATCAGGAAGCATTACTGTTCTGATATCAACCCAAAATTTTAGATTTTCTTTTACGTTCGATGATAACAGTAAATAGGACCAATAGAGAAGGTAAATCTCCCTAACGGAGGCACAGACAGCAATAAAAACCGAGAGGTGTTCTAATCCCTCTCAACTCTATCCAAAAATATATAAAAAAAAATTGCCTTTAGTTACACTTTAAGGAATAGTTTCCAGGTCATGTTTTCATAAGTGAAGGTTAGTTTTGGAAATATTGTTAGGGTTACAGGGAGAAGAGGGTTAGTATGGGGGTTACGTTTACATAAGGGTCGGTTAGTAATGGAATTATTGTTTTCAGTACATGTACAAAATGGAATGTTTGTGGTGGAATTAGTGTTAGGGCTACAGAGAAGGCTAGTGTTGGAGTTATGTTTACTAAGGAAGGGTTAGTGTTGGAAAATAGTGTTAGGATTACAGAAAGGGTTAGTGTGGTGGTGTTACACATGCATAAGGGATATTTAGGGTTGAGACTATGTTTATGCAAGGCAGGGTTAGTGTTGGAATTTGTGATAGGGTTACAGGAAGGATTAGTGTTGGGGTTATGTTTACGCAAGAGAGGGTTAGTGTTGGAATTTGTGTTAGGGTTATAGTAAGGGTTGTGGTTGGGGTTACGTTTACTCAAGGGAGTGTTAGTGTTGGAATTTGTGTTAGGGTTACAGGGAGGGTTAGTGTTAGCATGTAAGCAAAAGGGTTAGTGTTAAAATTGGTGTTAGGGTTATAGGGAAAGATATTGTTGGGTTAAGTTCATGTAAGGGAGGGTTAGCATTGTAATTAGTGTTAGGGTTACAGGGAAGGTTATTATTGGGGTTAAGTTCACATAAGGGAGTGTTAGTGTTGGAATTTGTGTTAGGGTTACAAGGAAGGTTAGTATTGGGCGTATGCTCAGGGAAGGTTATTATTGGGGTTAAGTTCACATAAGGGAGTGTTAGTGTTGGAATTTGTGTTAGGGTTACAAGGAAGGTTAGTATTGGGCATATGCTCAGGGAAGGTTATTGTTGGGTTTAAGTTCATGTAAGGGAGGGTCAGCGTTGTAATTTGTGTTAGGGTTACAGGGAAGGTTATTGGTGGGGTTAAGTTCATGTAAGGGAGGGTTAGCATTGTAATTAGTGTTAGGGTTACAGGGAAAGTTATTGTTGAGGTTAAGTTCACATAAGGGAGAGTTAGCACTAGAATTAGTGTTAGGGCCATAGGGAGGGTTGGTGTTGGGGTGACCTTTATGTAAGGGAGAGTTTGTGTTAGAATTAGTGTTACAGGGAGGATTATGGTTGGGTTTACTTTTACCTAGGAAAAGGTTAGTGTTGGAATTAGTGTTACAAAGAGGATTATTGCTAAGGTTACTTTTACGTAAATGAGGGTTAGTGTTGGAAATTTGTGTTAGGGTTACAAGAGGGTTAGTGTTTGGGTTAAAGTGTTACTAAACCCACAACAGTAAAATCAGTCTGTATATACAATAATGCATGCTTGTTATACACTGTGGAACCTAAAGGGTTAATCCTCCGCATTGTGTAAAAAGGCTGTTTGATCCTGCGTTCTCTGCGCCCCCCCCCCTTCTTCCACTGTGTTTTGCGAGAGATTTTTTTTTTTTCTTGGGAGGATGCATGTATTTAGCACAGGGCCAATCAGCACTGTCTTGACAGAGGGCCAGGGGTCCTGAAGCCTAACAGGACAGTCAGTGCTTGAATGCTGTCAAACGGTGGTGGAACCAGCAGCTAAAATCTGTCCTTATGGGGGGTTTAATTTGTGACTGATCTGTATCCTACAGTGAGGCCCCATACACACGAGAGGATTTATCCGCAGATACGGTCCAGCGGACCGTATCCGCGGATAAATCCTCTCGAGGATTTCAGAAGATTTCTATGCGATGGCGTGTACACACCATCGCATTGAAATCCGCGCTGAAATCCTCTGCCGATGACGTGTCGCGCCGTCGCCGCTATTATGACGCGGCGACGGGCGCGACGCTGTCATATAAGGAATTCCACGCATGCGTCAAATCATTACGACGCGTGCGGGGAATCCCTTTGGACGGATGGATCCGGTAAGTCTGTACAGACGAGCGGATCCATCCGTTGGAATGGATTCCAGCAGATGGATTTGTTGAGCATGTCAGCAAATATCCATCTGCTGGAAATCCATCCCAGGGGAGATTTATCCGCGGATAAATATCCGACGGAGTGTACACACCATAGAATCTATCCGCAGAAACCCATTTGATGGGATTTATCTGCGGATAGATTCTATGGTGTGTATGGGGCCTGAGAGTGAAGCCAGTGATCTCTCTGTCTTCTGCATTCAGGCTTACTCCACTGGAAGTAGAAGACTGTGATGTCTAGGAGCTTAGAAAGGAAACTTTTCATATTAGAAAGCGCATTATATTCACAGAAGGGGTGGAGGTGTTCTTTAAGTCAAGGAAAAATGTTCTGCTGCAATTTGTGACTAAAATCTCATACAGCCAGTCCTATGCTTCTGTCAGGAAAAGAGTTAAAGCGGCGGCATTGTCTGGCCTCTCTTTTCTTGTTGATTCAGTGGCGGCCTCCCAGACTGAAATGGCAACTTTCAAACTGAAGGAAAGAAAAGGCTTTTGAGGAGACATCATCCCGCACAGAACCAACTCAACAGAGGGTTGCCCCTAGCAACCAATTCGTTTTTTTAGAGCTGAACTATGAAAAACCAATTTTTTCTGCTCTTTTTTTCCCCTCTCTCCTTTCTAATGACTCAAGACTAGCAGCGGCGGCGGCAGCCGACTCATCTCAAAAGACGATCGCTCTTCTGGAACAAAGCGAAAGTGCCAGAATGTGCTATGAGCACAGACCCCACCAGTGCGCAGCTTTAATATTTGAGCTTTTAGTGTGCGGCCAAGGCCAATACTAATGAGCTTTCAATACCGCAAACAAACTCACAGCTAATTTATAATAAAAGTAAATAATTTATTTAGTGTAATATACAGTGCATACCAAGGGAAGTCTGCAGTAGATATCTACAGGCTGAAACAGACTGTTATTATTCCTTATATGTATATAGCGCCAACATGCCATGCAGTGCTGTACAGAGTTATGATTCACATAAGACCAGGCTCAGCCAAGGAGCTCACAATCTAATATGTCTACAATGTCGCATTTGGTCTTTCAATGGTATATAAAATATGTAGCGCCTGTGTACTTTCGTACAGGTGCTATATTTAAATTTAGTGGGGGAATGAGAGAGTTATGTTGCTCTCATTCCTTAATTTGTTAAATTTGTCTGTCGCCAAATCTGGATTGTCCTGTGCATCAGTCTGTGCCCCAGAGATGCAGTCTCATCTCTGGGCGGCAGGTGGCGCCAGAGGGGGTCTAGGCGGAGCCGCTTCTTCTCAGCAGCCAATTAAAGGAGTTTTCCCTTGCGGGGCATGCTGGGGAGGGGTATTTCTGTGGCGGAGGCCGTTGTTCGGGTTCTTCGCGGGTTCCTGGTTCCGGGTGAGGCACCCACCTTTAGGGTGTGCGCACTTCACGGGCCCCACCACTATGGCCTACCAGGCCGGGGTCGCGTGCTACGCGGCGTTCCTGACTGCTGCCAGAGGTCCCCAGTGACTTACTGGGTTCCCATACCTATTGAGAAGATCCCAAGCTGGGTGCTGTTCGGTGAGGGATCGGTCTTAGGAGAACCCAGAGGCAGGTGATCCAACAGGGCTTGAACGAACCACCGGGGATCTGGGTGACTGGACACTGACAGGTCACATTAAAACTGTCAGTTGTTGACCCCAAAGACAAGCTGGGAGGATTTGCTCTACCGTCCTAACTTCTAAGCACTAGGCCTGTGGCAGAGGTCTCACCTAAACATCCCAATTTAATTAGAGCCAAGTCGGTGGCAGAGACTTGTTCCTCCCAGGAGCTCTAAGTGGCGCTCTGGCTGCCAGGCCTGTGAAAGAGGTCTGTCCAGGGGCACTTTACCCACTCCGGCTGGAGTGGCGACGTAGACTAATTTAATTGCTAAAGGGCAAGACTATCCCTTACTATCCATAACCTGATTCTGTGAAGTTGCTCTTCCTTCACCAACCTATCCTGTCTACCTCAAGTTGACATGTTGGTCATGTTTGACCAAAGAATAAAGCATTGAAAACGCCAACCAACGATCTGGACATTCTGTTACTGCTCTCAACACCACCATCACCCCTAGACACAGTATAGAGGTAACTTAAATATGCCGATCCCAAATCTAACCAGCGGCTCCTCCAGGGGTAGCGCTACAAATATATTTTCATTACCTCTGGGTCTATGATTATAATCAATCATTTCTGGATTATCATCAACATCATATTTGTAATCCCATAAACAGGGTGACCTGATTAAAATGTAAAATCAAATGCATCAATATAACTTAAAAAAAATAATAATAAAGTAATACAAGTAGATAAACTACATGATAATACAAAAGCCCATAGGTGTGCGCAGGCTACTACATTAGGGTGTGCACCCCAAAGCTCAAAACACACATGCCTTTCTCTGCAGCCTCAGCTGCACAAAGCAGTGAATGAATTGGTCTGTGCTGAGCCTTTCCTTCTCTGTGCTCAGGTTGCTCAGCTGTCAGTTAATGTCATCGTTCCACAGTGGCTCACCTGTTGATCATCTACTGCTCATTAGTCAAGCCCACAGCCAGCCCCTCCTGGCTATTTAAACTGCCTCGTTCATTTCATCAATTGCCTTTGCCTTGGTTAAACGTATCTAGAGACTCTCTGCTGTGTTCCTGTTAAAGACTTGCCTGGCTGCTGTCCCCTCTGGTTCCTGATCCTGTCTGCTGCCTCTGACTATTCTGATCTCTGGCTCCCCGATTTCCTGGCTTGTTCTAACTACCTGGTTTGGATACTGAACACTGGCTATGTTTTGACTATGTTTACCAGTTGTAGCATTTTTATGATTTTATTAAAAGGTGTGATTTCTACTGCATTTTCTGTCTCCCTCTGTTTAATGGTTCCTGACAGTAGGCGGAGGTCATGAATTCAGAAGATGCAGGCAATCCACCTAGTGGTAATAGTTTTTCCAGGTTGAATGAGCAGGATCACCACACGGATCAGTTTTCCATAGCGTTACAGATGCTCCTGATTCGCACTGCTCACCTGGATCCTCCAACTGTGGCTGTTCCGGTACAACCTGTGTTGTAGGCCATCCCTGCTGCTGCTCCGGTCTCTGTGCAGGCACCCGCCTCAAATATTACCTCTGTAAGAGGTGTGTCTGGTTCCGCTCCGCTTCTCCAATGATTTGGGGGTGATCCATTTTAATGCAGAGGGTTTCTGATCCAGGTTGGGATATACTGTGAAATTCTGCCCCGGGCGTTCCCCACGAACAAAAGCAAAGTAGGCTACATCATTTATTTGATTTCTGATAGAGCCTTGGACTTGGCAAACCCTCTATGGGAGATGCAAAAACCCATTGTCCTGGGTTACCCAAAGTTTGTGGTTTTCTTTCAAAAAGGTATTTGACGTTCCCGCACGCTCCACTTTTGCTGCCAAGAGACTTATGTCCATCAAACAAAGTACGAGAACTGTTGTCGATTACACCATGGAATTCCGTACTCCGGCAGCAGAGGTCGATTGGAACAAGCTTTTTCTCATGATCTCTCAGATGACATCAAAGATGAGATAGCAGCCCGAGTGTCATAGGCAAGCCTGCCCACTAGATGGCGGTAGCGTCACACCTGCGCAATCGCAGCACTTTGATGCACACAGGCGCGCGCACGAGCGGCATCGACGCACGGGCACCTGCGGACGCCATCTTGGCGCCAAATTTGACTATTTAATGGAGCTGACACTGGGGCCTCTTGCTGTTCGGTCTACAGCGTGTTCTGAGACAAACCTAAAACCCGCTATCCATTACCTGCCAGTTCCTGAGACCCGGCTTGCTCCTGATTATCCCTGATCTCTGCCTTCCCTGACCTCGGCTTGTCTGACCACGTCTCTGCCTGTCCCTCTGATCTGTTTGCTGCCCGCCAGTTGCCAAACCCGGCTTGGACCATGACTCCGCTCCTGCTCTGACCCTGTACCTGATCCACCAGCCTGTGTATGACCCGGCCTGTCTGAACCTGCTAGTGTCTGTACTACAATACACCTCCCCCAGTTGCTGATCCCGGTTTTCTGCACCTGGTTCCAGTCATCTGCTGTCCAGTCTTCTTCAGCACCGCTGACATCCTTCTGGAGTGCACAGGATCCCAGCTCAGCCCACCACCAGCATTCCCGCCAGGTGCTTGTGCGACTCTGCACTCTCGAGTTCCCTATTCACTTTACCAGGGCCTCCGGAGTCAGAGGAGCAAGAGTAGCCGCTCCCTGCACATCAGGCTCCACTACCAGGTACGTGACACCGAGACATACCTACAGATCTGTAGAAGTTGATCACGTTTACCATTCTCATTGACTCCAGACTCCAAGAGAAATCTTCTTTTTGAGAGCACCTTCGGAAGCCTCCTGTACATTTGGCTCCGAGCTTTGCATTCCCACCCTTGCCTCCCTCACCACCCTTGCCTCCCTCACCACCCATGCCTCCTGGTACCGAGTCTGACAGTGAAGTAGAACGCATGCATTTGGGCTTCACATTTCTCTCTGCTGATAGAAGGGCCTTTAGGAGGAGGGAGAGATTGTGCCTTTATTGAGGCCAGGCAGGTCACTTTTTGAAGTCTTGTTTTACCCGTCGGAGATTTTTGCACTTGAGGTCCTGTAGGTAACAGACCCTAGGTGGCGTTGTTATGTCCCCAGTTACCTTGAAGAATAAGCTTCTAGTTTTGGTTACCTTTTCGTGGTCTGAGTCGTCCATCAATACACAGGTTCCATGCATAGACAGTGCCTTTGTGTCTAAGCACTCAATTCTGCTGCAGCTTTGTGCTACTCCACTTGCCATTGAGGCTATTGATGGTAGACCTCTACAGCCTCCCCATGTGACTCATGAGACTGCTCTGTTGACCATGGCCATAGGGGCTCTTCACCATGAGATAATCCAATTTAAAGTAATTTCCTCTCCTCATTATCCAGTGGTTATTGGTTATCCTTGGCTACAGAGGCACAACCCCTCTTTTGATTGGCTTCATGCTGAGGTTCTTTCCTGGTCACCACAATGCAGTAAGACATGTTTTTTCAGAAAGTGGCTAAGGTCTTGTGCATCTCTTCCCTCTCCTCCTTGCTAGAGGATTACTGCGAATTTAGCGATGTCTTTGACAAGGGTCAAGCCAATAGTTTGCCTCCACACCAGTCGTATGATTGCGCAATTGACCTTCAACCTTGTGCTATGCCTCCACGTGGCAGGGTTTATCCTTTGTATGTCTCGGAGGAAAAAGCTATGGAGGACTGTGTTGCTGATGCACTTTCGAGGGTTCATCCGCAAATCCTCGTCTCCTGCTGGTGCTGGCTTCTTTATTGTGAAAGAGAAGAGTGGTGAACTGAGACCTTGTATCAATTATAGGGGCCTCAATCGCATCACAATTAAGAACGCCTAACCGATTATATTGATTACGGAATTATTTGATCGCCTCAAGGGAGCAACTGTTTTTACAAAGCTCGATTTGAGAGGGGCATACAATCTTGTGAGGATCAAGCAGGGCGACGAACCGAAAACTGCGTTTAACACCAGGATGCAACATTATGAATACCTCGTAATGCCATTTGGCCTTTGCATCGCTCCTGCAGCTTTTCAGGAGTTCATCAACAATGTCCTCTGAGATCTGTTGCAGCAATGTGTGGTGGTTTATCTCGACAATATTCTCAAATATGCTAAATCCCTAGAGAGCCACCATACAGATGTCTCCCATGTGCTATAGAGGTTGAGAGATAACCTGTATTTTAAGTTGGAGAACTTTTTTTTTTTTATCAAAACTTTTTTTATTGACAAGGATAATGGGTACTACATTACAGTAAAAATGTATACATAGAAAATAGCAACAGAAACATATAGATAGTGTATATCAGGCCCGGACTGGGACCAAAATTAGGCCCGGGCATTTTAGACTGAGCAGCCCATGGCTAATTTACCGGGAGGCACGGAGAGTATGGGAAGGGGGGCGGAGAATGTGGGGGGATGGAGAACACGGGGGAGTGTGGAGAGCACTAAGGGGGCCAGAGAGCACATGGGGTGAAGAGCATGGGGGTGGAGAGCACTAGGGGGAGCCGGAGATCACAAGGGTGCTGGAGAGTACAAGCAGGGGCAGAGAACACAGGAGGCGAAGAGCACAGAGGGGGCGGGGACCACAGGGGGGATGGAGAGCACAAGCAGGGGCAGAGAACATGGAAGGCGAACAGCACAGGGGGGCTTAAGAGCACTGGGGGGCGGAGAGCACAGGGGCGGCCGGAGAGTACTGGGGGGCCGGAGAGTAAAAGGGAGCTGATGAGCACAGGGGGGCCTGAGGAGCACGGAGTGCTGGAGAGCACTGGGGGGGCTGGAGAGTATGGAGAGCACTGGGGGGGCTGGAGAGCACTGGGGGCCAGAGAGTACATGGGTGCTGATGAGCACTGGGGGGCCTGAGAGCACTGGGAGAGGCTGGAGAGCATTAGGGGGGCCAGAGAGTACAGGGGTTGATGAGCACAGGGGGGCCTGAGAGCACTGGGAGGGGCTGGAGAGCATAGAGGGCTGGAAAACACAGGGGGAGGGCTGGAGAGCACTGGGGGGAGGCTGGAGAGCACTGGGGGGCTGGAGAGTACAGGGGGCTGATGAGCACTGGGGGCTGGAGAGTACAGGGGGGCCTGATGAGCACTGGGGGGCGGAGAGTACAGGGGTTGATAAACACAGGGGGGCTGGAGAGCACAGGGGAGGGCTGGAGAGCACTGGGGGTGCTGGAGAGTACAGAGGGCTGGAGAGCACTGGGGGGGCCTGAAAGCACTTGGGGGGGGCTGGAGAGCACTGGGGGGCCAGAGAATACAGGGGGGCTGATGAGCACTGGAGGACAGAGAATACAGGGGGGGTGATGAGCACTGGTGGACAGAGAATACAGGGGGGCTGATGAGCACTGGAGGACAGAGTAGAGGGGGGCTGATGAGCACTGGGGGGGGGCGGGAGAGCACTGGGGGGAGAGTACAGGGGGGCTGATGAGCACTGGGGGGGCCTGAGAGCACAGGGAGGAGGCTGGAGAGCACTGGGGGGGGGGTGGAGAGCACTGGGCACTGGAAAGTACAGGGGGGCTGATGAGCACACTGGGAGGGGCTGGAGAGCACTGGGGACTGGGGGGACCGGAGTGTACAGGAGCTGGAGATCACTTGGGGGGCTGGAGTGCAGTGGGAGATCCTGAGAGCAGGGGGTACACCCGAGAGCATGGTGGGGGCAGTAGAAAGAGGCTGGATATAAGAAGCAGCTGCACACACAGAAGAATCCATCTCTTTATTTTTCTCCTACAGCCTCTGAATGCCCACGGAAGGGAGAGAGTGAGAAGCTGGCATTCAGAGGCTGTGGGAGAAAAATAAAGGCATGGATTATTTTACTGTGTCTGCAGCGGCTTTTCCTATCCAGGCGCACGCATACAGACACTCACTTGATCACCGGCGGCTGCGTCTCATGTAGATCCCCTCCCTCTTCATGGTCACAGGTAACGTGACCTGTAGTCTCCGCCCTCCAGTCCGACGGCCGAACTGTAATGGCGGCCGGCCAGCAAGCCTCGGAGAGGCCGGGCGAGCGGCGGGGGCTCAAGGAGCCTTGGCCACAGAAGACCATGGGGCCCGGTGGCCCCCGGCAGGCCGCGGCCCACCGGGCAAACGCCCGGTATGCCCTATGGCCAGTCCGGGCCTGGTGTATATACCCAAATGCAGAGTATGCAATTACCTGGTACCAAGCTCATATAATCTTATTTATTTCTGTATTTCTACTGCAGGTTTTTCGATGGACCCAGAGAAATTATCTGCAGTTCCACAGTGGCCTCGACCCATAGGTCTGTGTCCGTTACAACGTTTTCATGGCTTTGCCAATTATTATCGAAAATGCATTCGGAACTTCTCTGGTCAAACCCCTGACTGATATGACCAGAAAGGACGGTAACCCACATAATTGGTTTTCAGACGGTTGGGACGCACATGCTGCTTTCCACTCAAACCTGGTGGTCCGCAGAGGGGAGGGGTCATTGAGGAGGGGGTAACATCAGGGCTTGGCTCTCAGCCATTCCTTCTCTGTGCTCAGCTGTCGGTTAATTGCCAGAACTCATCATTCCACAGTGGCTCACCTGTTGATCATCTCCTGCTCATCAGTCAATCCCACAGCCAGCCCCTCCTGGCTTTTTAAACGGCCTGGTTCATATCATCAATTGCTTTTGCCTTGGTCAAACATATCTAGAGACTGTCTGCTGTATTCCTGTTGAAGACTTGCCGGTGTTCCGTCAGATTCGGCGAGCGACATCTTGCTACACCCCGCACTCCTCCATAGTAAGGATACACTGAGAAGGGGGAAATCGGACATCTTGTTACACACACCGGAGTTTTGCATTTCACACTTATTTTTAACAGGAAAGTGAGTTAATATAATGATATACAGTACTTAGAAGTCCGTCTGACTGGTTAGATGTTGAATTTTAAAAGCAGTGAACTTCTGTCAGATTAGCAAACCTGTGAGAAGTGCTAGCAGGCTTGCCGCTACTTTTAAAATTCAAAATCATAACAGTCAGTCGGAGTTCTAAGTTATGGATTTCAGTATATCCAATTCACTTTACTGTTAAATATAAGTGTAAAATGCAAAAGTCTGGTGGGTGTAACAACCTTTTCTGTGTATCTTTACTATGGAGAAGCACGGGGTGAAGCAAGATGGCGGCAACGGAACGTCACTTCCGTTACCAATTCTGATCGGTCACCATATCTGACTAAACACCTGGCTTACGTCCCTTCTGGTTCCTGATCCTGTCTGCTGCCTCTGACTACGCTGATCTCTGGCTCCCCGATTTCCTGGCTTGTTCTGACTACCCGATTTCACTACTGGCTAAGTTTTGACTACATTTACCAGTTGTACCATTTTTACCATTTTATTAAAAGGTGTGATTTTTACTGCATTTTCAGTCTCCGTCTGTTTCATGGTTCCTGACACCTGTTCATTTACAAACTGAAGCATAGTAAACACAGTTTACTTTGCTTCAGTTATGAATAGACACAGTGAGCAAGTGTGTTCGCTGTGTTCATTTAGAAAAGGAAAGGGCTGGTAAATTACATATTTACTAGCCCCTTCCCCTGCTCTCCATCCTGAAACATCCCCGCAACAGCTGAGGTAGGAGGGAAGCTAACAGCACTGCAGGACGGGGGGCAACAACAGGGGGGGGGCCTGGGCAGTAGGGAGCATCGCGACCACACATAGTGATTAAGGTGTGCCCAGGCACACCTGGCACACCCCCTGTCCATGCTTATGCAAAAGTCTAATGTACCTGATGTCAGGTTTGGTTATAGATGTAGAGAGGCGCACTTCTGCTATTAATGATCCAAAGCTGAAGGACATCCAATACATATACACAGCACACTAGTAATCAGACGCACTTTTCAAACAATATGTGCTTATTCATGAGGCCAATGTGCATTTTAACACACGCTAACATGTGTTGCATTAAAACAATGTGTTCATTTTCAATGAGCTACCAACACAAGAAGACAAAAAAGTGCCTACACATTTTTGTCCAACTCAGAGCACCAAACCACACAAGAAGTTTGTGAACATGTGTTGGAGCTGCGTTGCCGTAGTGCATTAGAGTGCCATTCAAAGGTAAAGCGGTGTTCCACCTGCAATTTTTTTTTAAAGTCAGCAGCTACAAACACTGACTTTTAATAAGGACACTTACCTGTCCAGGGAGCATGCGATGTTGCCCCCCCCAGGCCGATCCGTTCATCGGATCGCGTGCAGGCGTCGCCATTCTAATTAGGGGAAACTGGCTGTGGAGCCTTGGTCTTACTGCGCATGCACGAGTCACGCGTCGCTTTGTGAATGGACAGCTGTCTTCTGGGACACACATAGGTCCCAGAAGACAGCGGGGGGCTGGCCGCACAAAAAGGAAATGACATCCTGCGCTATGGATCGGGTGGATTGGAAGTATAGGCTGTACTTCATAAAAAGGTATGTTGGAATATAAAAAAAAAAAAAATACTATCCAAAAATGAGGGGTGAAGAGGTGGTCTTTTGTTTAAGACCGCCTCTCAAAAGTGAGTGGAACTCCGCTTTAATAGCAATAATAATTGGATCCTGTCTTTGGTGCAGGAGTTTATTTGTAGATAGATAGATAGAGATCAGCTTGTGAACCACATAAAGCATAGCACTGTTTGACTTCTTTACAATTATGACATGGAGCACCATCTTGTGGTAAAATCTGAACACTGCATCATTTTAGTTTTATAACGTGTGAGGCTCAATTCACAAAGCTAGCACATCTGAATAAAGAACTGTTTTCCAGTTATTTCTGTTGAGTTCAATAAGATTTGAAAATAAACGCACATGGCTGAGAGGAAAATTTGCATTCCTGTGTACAGCTTTGTAAAGTGAGCCTTTAACCACTTAACCCCCGGACCATATTGCTGGTCAAAGACCAGAGCACTTTTTGCGATTCGGCACTGCGTCACTTTAACTGACAATTGCGTGGTCGTGCGACGTGGCTCTCAAACAAAATTGGCGTCCTTTTTTCCCCACAAATAGAGCTTACTTTTGGTGGTATTTGATCACCTCTGCGGTTTTTAGTTTTTGCGCTATAAACAAAAATAGAGCGACAAATTTGGAAAACATTTTTTTTTAATTTTTGCTATAATAAATATCCCCCAAAAATATATAAAAAAAATGTTTTTTCCTTAGTTTAGGCCGATACGTATTCTTCTACATATTTTTTGTAAAAAATAAAATCGCAATAAGCGTTAATTGATTGGTTTGCGCAAAAGTTATAGCGTTTACAAAAAAGGGGGTATTTTTATGGCATTTTTATTAATATTTTTTTTTACTAGCAATGGCGGTGATCAGCAAATTTTTTCGGTACTGCGACATTATGGCGGACACTTCGGATCATTTTGACACATTTTGGGACCATTGGCATTTTTATAGCGATCAGTGCTTGTAAAATGCATTGGATTACTATAAAAATGCCACTGGCAGTGAAGGGGTTAACACTAGGGGGCGGGGAAGGGGTTAAGTATGTTCCCTGGGTTTGTTCTAACTGTAGGGGGGGTGGCGTCACTAGAGGAAATGACTGATCTTCTGTTCATACATTGTATGAACAGAAGATCAGCATTTCTCTCCCTGTCAAGACCGGGAGCTGTGTAGCGTATCGTAGTAGCGCTACGCCGCCGCAACTTTGAGAGGCAAGTGCTGTATTTACAAAGCACTTGCCTCTAAAGTTACGGCGGCGTAGCGTAAATCTGCCGGCGTAAGCGCGCCTAAATCAAATGAGGAACAGGGGGGCGTGTTTTATGTGAACTAAGCATGACCCCACGTAAATGACGCTTTTTTCGTACGGCGCATGCGCGCGCATGCTCAGTATCACGTCAAATTTTCAAATTAAATTACGCCCGCTCAATGCCTAGACGACGTGAACGTAATTTACGCAAAGCCCTATTCGCGAACGTTTTACGCAAACTACGTAAACAACGGAAAATTTGACGCTGGCCCGACGTCCATACTTAACATTGCGTACGCCTCATAGACCCAGGGGTAACGTTACGCCGAAAAAAGCCTTACGTAAACGACGTAAAAAAATTCGCCGGGCGGACGTACGTTCTGAGAATCGTCGTATCTAGCTAATTTGCATACTCTACGCGGAAATCAACGGAAGCACCACCTAGCGGCCAGCGTAATTATGCACCTTAGATCCGACAGCGTACTAAGACGTACGTCAGTCGGATCTAGCACAGATCAGGCGTATCTTGTTTTGTGGATACAAAACAAATATACGCCGGAGCATCCTAGAAGTTTCGCGGCGTATCAATAGATACGCCGACGTAACTTCTTTGTGGATCTGGCCCTAAACATGTACTTTAACCACTTGCCGTCTGCCTCACATAGATATACCTCAGCAGAATGTCACTGGCAGGCAAAGCAACGTACAGGTACATTGTTATTATTATTTTTATTTTAGGTACTTATATAGCGCCGTCAATTTATGCAGCGATTTACATATACAGTGTACATTCACATCAGTCCCTACCCTCAAGGAGCTTACAATCTAAGGCAGGGGTCCTCAAACTATGGCCCTCCAGTTGTTCAGGAACTACAATTCCCATCATGCCTTGTCATGTCAGTGAATGTCAGACTTTACAATGCCTCATGGGATGTGTAGTTCTGCAACAGCTGGAGGGCCGTAGTTTGAAGATCCCTGATCTAAGGTCTCTAACTCACATGCATATATTAGGGCCAATTTTTTTAGGCAGAAGCCAATTAACCTACCAGCATGTCTTTGGAGTGTGGGAGGAAAACGGAGTACCCGGAGGAAACCCACGCAGGCACAGGGAGAACATGCAAACTCCAGGCAGGTAGTGTCGTGGTCGAGTTTCGACCCAGTAAACCTTTTTACTGCTAGGCGAGAGTGCTACCCACTACACCACTGTGCATTGCTTTAAATCTGCCGCTTAGCGCGCGAACGCACGCCGCAAGCTCCGTGACTGTGCCCACAGGCTCGATGTCCGCCGGTGTCCCGCGATCGTGTCACAGAGTTGCAAAACGGGGAGATGTCGTTGTAAACAAGGCATCTCCCTGTTCTGCTTAGTGACAGGACACTGATCGTCTGCTCCCTCTCATCAGGAGCAGCGATCAGTGTCTCGTCAAACCTCGGGAAGGCTTGGGAACGGCGTATTTCCGTTCATTTCTGAACAGCACCGATCAGCTCCGATCGGCTCTGCTCGACTCCCACCCCCCACCCCCCACCTCAGGCCAAATGCGGCACTGCACACCGCTTTGGCTTAAATCCTGCTAGACAACACTCGCAAACCGAGTTAGACTTTTAAAAAAATACAGTGCTCGTATTGTGAAACGCTTGTTAACTGCGTTACTCACAATCCAAGGTTTCACTGTACTTCCTACTTACTTGACCTGAGGAGTTTGTCCTATAAGGGGGGGCAACCCAGGGGAAACTTAAGAATTAACCAATTCTATTACCAAAGCGGCCTGCACCCTCCCCAACAAAAAATACTCAAGAAAAAACAATTCTCCTATTTTAATCTAAGTCCCTATCAAATTTTATCTATATTAAAAATGTTATTCAATTACATGAGTATTTTAAAATCTGGCACCACTGAAAGGTGCAATTTCACCTTTAACCACTAGTTCTGACTAATATCATCTTATCTAATTACAATTAGCTCATTGTTAGACGTGGAAAATATGGCGCAGTTTTCCATCTCCACTCTGGGCATAGGGTGACCACATTTTCAAACTACCATTCAGGGACACCCCCCCCCCCCCCCTTCTCACAAATCAGCTTGTGCTGTAATGAATCACAGCACAGTAATTGTACACATGAGGCAGGATTTATGATTTCTCCAATCACAAGCAGGGGGCGGGGATTTTGCTCCTCCAGGCATTCCCGGGCAGGGTAAGTACTGTCGGTGAATAAAGCAGTGATGTGGCGGCCTTTTTTGGGGGCATCAGATTGGCCTGGGGGGGGGGGGGGTAGCTGTGTCAGTTTCATTCCGGGGCACTGTATTGTCCTGGAATGAATGTGCCCGGGACAGACCTGCAAAATGCGGGACTGTCCCGGGCAATCCGGGACACGTCGTCACCCTACCTGGGCACAGGATGACCTTTTCCAAGCACTGTAAATAGATAATTCTGGTGCATAGTGCTGCCACATTTTATCCAGCTTTCATAGGCACTGGCACATGAGTGAGAGTGAAGAGTTTATAGTTTTGAGAGGTACACTTTAAATCCCCCTGCCCCCCATTGTACATGGAGCACATGAATTTATTATAAACATTTGTGCTCAATGCCAATAGCTTTTCCCGCATGATATGCTGCAGGGACCGTGCCTGCATTAACATTGTACCAAGGGCAGACACGTCAATAACGGAGGTGACTGAAAATTGTATACAGTATTTACACTCAGACTCCACTCATTAATCACAAAGAACTGTTTGAGGATTCTGCCAGTTTTCCTCTACATTAGTGTACAAAGGAAGTAGATCAATAAAGGCAGGCAGTCAATAACCATAAACTGTAAATTATTGAAACTGCATTATGTCACGTTGTCCCATGGTACTGCCACTTAAAATTTCAGGCAGCATTAGGCCATAGTAAAAGATCGCAAAGCGGTCATAAGAAAAAACTAACACGCTGGTATGTGTACTCACACAGTAAGCTTAACACCATGTGGCGAACCTCACTATGTCATAGCAAGACTTACTAGCCATTGCACTACAGCTAATGACAGTTTAAACTGAACCCATCATGGCTGGGCTTGCGCAAGAATTTTAATATTCCGTTTTAAAGTGCAAGACCTAGCTGGAACACAGACAATAAAAAGAAGGGTACCCACCACTCAAGGTTTGAACAGTGGCTGCTAGCCTGATTGTATGTATGAAAAAAAAAGGAAAAATGTACTCCCAAGGGCTTAAATGCAGCAAAAAAGATTATACATGTTTACACATAGGTAAAAGTTTTTATAATTTATTTTATTCAAAAAGTATCACATTTACATAATGAAGTATAGGATATGGGGGAAATAAGTACATTTACATGGAAAAAACAATAAGAGCTCTGGTGTACAATAAAAAATGGTATTCACATAACACAGTGTCACAATATCCATATATAGTTCACCAAAATAGGTTGCCATATAGGGTAACCCTGACGCGTTTCAATCTATATTAATGTAAAAGATCTTCAGGGGGTATTAAGTGAGCATCTATGATTCAATAAAGAATATCATTAACATTACATTTTATTAATTAAAAAAAAACTCCTGTCTATGCAGTGATCCAGAAATGTATTTAAAGTGGAGGTTCACCCAAATAACATCTATATAAGATCATATTCTTTATACTTACAACATGTACAGTAGGCCCAAGAGACCCTATTGGTAGAGATGTCTCTCAAGTACTCGGAGGTGATATGATATTGGTCCGCTGTGCCTCATTTCTTCCACTCCTCCGTGGTTTATCCGGGCCAATATGTTATTCCATGTCATATACCGTATTGATTGGCCTATACCGCGCACTTTTTTGCCCTGAAAATCAGGGCAAAATCGTGGGTGCGCGGTATACGCCGATACCCGCTTTCCCGTGCCGAGTTTTGAATACTGCGCCGACATATACCGAGCGCAGTACACTCGGGTATAGTCGGGCAGTCTCGGCTCCTTCCGCACTCACGTCCTGGACGTACAGGACGTCAGCGCGGGTAGCCGAGCATTGCCGACAATACACGAGTGTACTGCGCTCTGTATATGTCGGCGCAGTATTCAAAACTCAGCGCGGGAAACGAGCGGGGAGGACGCGAGGACGCCGCAGAAGGACGCCGGACCCGACGAAGAGGACACCCGAAGCCGCAGAAGGACGCCGGACCCGACAAAGAGGACACCCAAAGCCGCAGAAGGACGCCGAACCCGACGAAGAGGACACCCGAAGCCGCAGACGAACGCTGGACCCGATGAGGCCGCCGATGGACGCCGCGCAAGACACCAAAACTGTAAGTACTAAAAAAAACTTTTTTTCCACAGGATTGGGGGCTACTTTAGGGGTGCGCGGTATACGCGGGAGCGTGTTATACCGCGATAAATACGGTAATCACAGAAGAATCTCCATAGCGTTATACCATTTTATTTTATTAAAATATTTATAAAATCACACTTGCAATGTCGCAGTAAAAAAGAGCATATATACCGACTATGGCCACCACCTCGTGTGTGCGTTCCAACAGCTATACAATAGGTGATACAATAGGATGTCCTCACTTGATTCGTTACACCCCTCCCACCAACGCTGTATCCTGGCCTAGGCCAACAAAGCCCAGGCCTAGGACAGCACTATGCAGGGGGGCAGCACGGAAAGAGTCCCCGCCGGCTTGCGCTACACTGTTGTTGTAACACACGCTGCTTCTAATTTTGACTGTCCTATCATCCTGGACCACAAACCTTCCTCACTGTGCTGTATGTTTTCGGCTGCACCATTGGCATGGTTATATCTTCTTAGTCCTCTCCATAAAATTATCAGAAATTTGTTCTTAAAGTAGAACTATAGGCAATGCTTTTTTTTCCATTTTGGAGTAAGGGAGGGTTGTGGCCCCTGTCAGTTTATTTTTTACCATCCCTGTCCCATTGCATATATTTTCCTTCACTTCCTGCTCTTATAGACAAACAGGAAGTGAGAGGAAATCTATGCAAATTAAGGGAATCCAATGCCCCCCCTCCAGGCCCTCAGAACTAGTGTCTCCACTCGAAAATTCTTAAAGTCTTAAATAGGAAGGGGTGGGTCAAATTTAAATTAGGGGGTGCATGAGTTTAGTCAGGCCTAGGGCAGCACAAAACCTAAATACACCACTGCCTCCCACTGGGCATCTTCAGATGCTGAGGCGGCCATGATAGGTCCCATTTATATGCAGTTCCCCCCTTCTCCTTTCTGTTAAATTCTCGCCTACTATACCCCCCCCCCCCCCCCCCCCCCCCCCCGTGGTGAATTTCCTTCTCCTCTTCAAAGTCATTTAAAGGGGTTTTAAAGGAAAAACATTTTTTCCCTAGCTTCCTTTACCTTAGTGTAGTCCTCCTTCACTTACCTCATCCTTTGATTTTGCTTATAAATGTCCTTATTTCTTCTGAGAAATGCTTACTTCCTGTTTTTCTGTCTGTAACTCATCAGCGTAATGCAAGGCTTTCTTCCTGGTGTGGAGAAAGCCTCTTGAGGGGGGCGGGGGCGAGCAGGAGTGTCAGGACTCCCACTAACACACAGCTCTTTTCTCTATCTGCAAAGTAGAGAGTGTCCTGTCTTGCCTGTTCGCCCCCTCCCCACTCAAGAGGCTTTCTCCACACCAGGAAGAAAGCCTTGCATTACGCTGATGAGTTACAGACAGAAGAACAGGAAGTGAGGATTTCTCAGAAGAAATAAGGACATTTAAAAGCAAAATCGAAGGATGAGGTAAGTGAAGGTGGACTGCACTAAGTTAAAGGAAGCTATTTAGGGAAATTTTTTTATGACTAAGCATTGTATAACAATGTCAAACGCGTCAGTTATATCATCCCACCGTTTGCTGTTTCTCTGTTTGTGCAGTGTTTTTTTACTGGATTAAAGGCTTTTATTGTTTTTTACATTTATCGGAGTGCGGCTGTCCATACCTTTTTGCTTCTATTTATGGTTCGTGCATTGCCTGCACCCACTGGATTTTTCTGAGTCCACACTTACCACCGAGGTGCACTCATCTGGAGCGGCGGTCTCTTTCCCCTATCGCCGTTTTTCTCGTCGTGAAAAACGGTCGTGTGTACGCTTTAACGACGGGGAAAAAGCGTGCATGTTCAGAAGCGAGTTATGAGAAGGGAAATTTGCATAATCAGCCCAAAGGGTGGCACCATTCAATTGGAACTTCCCCTTTATAGTGCCGTCGTATGTGTTGTACGTCACCGCGCTTTGCTGGAGCATTTTTTATCACAATAGTGTGTATGCAAGGCAGGCTTAACAGGAATCACCACGAAAAATTTCGTTTTTTTCCATGATATGAAAAACGGTCCTGTGTACGCGGCATGAGAACCTGAATGCAAAATTTAAATGAATGTACATTTTTATTTTATCATTGCTGATGCTGATTAACCACTTGAGCTCTGAAAGGTTTTACCCCCTTCATGAACAGGTGATTTTTTTGCTATTTAGCAGTGCACTACTTTAACTGGTAATTGCGCGGTCATGCAACCCTGTTCGCAAATTAAATTTATATAATTTTTTCACACAAGTAGAGCTTTTTTGGGTGTTTTTTTACTTTTTATTATATAAATGAATAAAGATCAAACATTTTGAATATATATATATACATATATATATATATATATATATATATATATATATATATATATATATATATATATATATATATATATATATATACAGTCCTGATCAAAAGTTTAAGACCACTTGAAAAATGGCAAATAATCATATTTTACATTGTTGGATCTTAAAGCGGAGGTTCACCCTCAAATTTAACTTCATAGCAATCATGTCTGCAGCCTTAATACATGCCTCTAGCGTTTTCATTTTTTTTCCTATCTGAACACTTACCTGTCTTCAGCCTCACTTCCGGGTCTTCTTCCCTGCGGGGAGTGGGCGTGTCGCTCCTTTTCCCCGACGAGGCATAATTGGAAGCTGTGCACAGCACAACGTCTCCTGGGAGTGATGTTTCAACACTCACAGGAGACCAGCTCGAGTGTCACGTGACGCGGGAAGCGGGTCACATGACGCGCAAAGCACGTCATGTGACTAGGAATCCAGGAAGTGTTTGCTTGTGGGATTCAAATTGCCCACAAGCAAGATGGAAAAAAACAGGACTCTTTTTTTATAAGGTATCCTTTTTGGCGAAAACAGAGCGTACTGACATACGAGCGGTTAGCAGGTGAGTAGTAGCCTGCTAGCTATATTACCATGCATTGGAGATTAAAAAAAAAAAGCAAAACCCGCGGAACTTCCGCTTTAACAAGGTTCCATGTAGAGTTTCAACATGCAACAAGAAAAAATAAGAGTGAGACAAAACATTTTTTGAGCATTCTATGAATTGAAAATAACGATTAAACTGAAACAGGCTGTTTTTCAGCTGATCCAAATTTTAGGACCACATGCCTTTAAAAGGCCAAATCTGTGCAAAGATGTGGATTCATTGTCATTATCTGTCAGGTAGTCACACGTTGTGATGGCAAAGATAAAAAAAACTCTCCCTTTTTGAACGTGGTCGGGTTGCTGAACTCAACTGCATAAGCAGGGTCTCTCATCAAGACACTGGACGATCCTCGACCCAAATTAAGGCCCTTACTGGTGCTGACTGCAGCCCCATAACCTTGAACGCCACAGAACTGCTCGTTTGGACTTTGCAAGAGAGCACCAAACATGGGACATTCAAAGGTGGAAGAAAAGAAAGTTTTATTCTCTGATGAGAAAAAATTTAACCTTGATGGTCCTGATGGTTTCCAACGTTACTGGCATGACAAGCAGATCCCACCTGAGATGTTTTCTACGCGCCACAGTGGAGGGGGCGCCATAATGGTCTGGGGTGCTTTTTCCTTCAGTGGAACAATGGAGCTTCAGGAAGTGCAGGGGCGTCAAACGGCCGCTGGCTATGTCCAGATGTTGCAGAGAGCATTCCTCATGACTGAGGGCCCTCGTCTGTGTGGTAACGAATGGGTTTTTCAATAGGGGGGGGACCACCGGTCCTCCTCTAGGGGGACCTGGCACACAGAGGGGACAGAACAGCAGGAGGATCGGTGGAGAACCAGGAGAGGGGATACTTGTGCTGGGGGAAATTCGGTAGGGAGGAATAATTTGTGCTGGTTAGAGTAACTTAGAGGGGGTTGTGCTAGGAGGAGGGATTTGTGGGAATATGTCCTAGAAGGGGGACTGAAGTAAGAAGATTTGTGCTGAGAGGGGAGATGGGGGGATTTTGTGCCAGGTGCGGGTGGGGGAATTCGGGGCTAATAGGAGAGATTAGGGGGGTTTGTGCTGGTAGGAGGGATTTGCGGGGGGAGAAGATTGCTAGGATAGAAAAGGAGGGGTGCATCTGGTAGGCTGTATGCCCCCCCCCCCCCCCCCGTGATTCCTAACAGCAGCACTGCTGTTTGGGAAGTGTTAATGTGTGTATTATGTGCTGATTTTTACTAAAACGCTATTGTTTCCTAAACAAAAAGATTATTCCCTCTGTACAGAGCCCTGTGTTGTGTGTCAACATAGGGCTTTGGGCTGTAATTAGACACAGCTACTCAGCAGGTCTCAGCCATAAATCATTGGCCGTGACCTATTGACAAACCCACTGGGTCCAATCCCTGTAGGAGTCACTTATCCTGCAGTGCAATGTGGGCGGGCGTTCCTGAAGTGGTTAAAGTGGAACTAAAACACATTGATTTAATGGTTTTCCAAAACAGTTACAGTAAGGGTTAGCTCACATGTACAAAGAAAATGCCTTTGCAGGTAACAAGTGTTTGTAGATACAAATAAACCAGGCAGCTCTAATTAAAGATACAAAATGCCCTTGCTATAGGTAAAGGAAATTTACATATTTCCAAAAGCCTCACTGGAATATTCTCAGGACATTGCTAGGATGTTGCTAAATGTGGTCTAATTTGGATTGCTGGGACCTGCTGTCTGCCCTGAAGATATCAGCCCTGGATACCGCCTCTATGAACTTAACCAAAGATGGACTCTTGCCTGTGCAGGTATGCTAGGGCAGCCACAAGCCTGAGTTAGGGATTAGGGACATAAGGAAAAGACTGCACTCTTTGTTCTGGTATGCTAAGAGTTTTCAGTAATGCTTTTGAAACTTTGTCCTTGCCTGGTCTGAAGTTACTAAAGAAGTGTATGTAAGTAACCGGCACACATAGTCTACAACATTGGTCAGTAAAGCACATTGGGTTATGAAGATAGCACTGTAGGATTAACGTGGTGCGGAGTAAAGCAAGTGGGACAGGTGGGACAGCCTCTTGCTGTTTTTGTCGGCACTCCCTCCGTAAGTGGCCTATCTCCTATAGCAAAGGGAGCAGATCAGTGCCGCAGAGTTTCTCAGCCGGTATGCAGACACGGAAGATAAAAAAGTTATTGCAGAGCTTGTATGGAGTCCACGCTAGGTGCTCACTACAGTAACTGAGAGTGAGGTAGTGGAGATACGCGTTTCCCTCCTAAATGCAACAGACTATATGGTGTACATTGACATGGTACATGAAGGTTAACTGGAGGACAGCTTATTGCTCAAGTTTACACGGTGCATGGCACAAGAAAACATACCCCATATACAGGGCAAGTGACCCTATTCAAGGTGTCTAGCATAGCCCAGTGGAATCCACCCCATAGTAGGTCTCCTATGTAACCCACACTTGGTGCCCAACGAGGAGGGGAACATAGAGAAGGTACCACCCACCTACACACCGATCATGTATTTTGGCTTGGGTAGGAGGCCAGAGTTCCCTTGGGTGGGGGACTCCCCCTGTCAGAATAAAATAGCTCAACATCATCATCGTGTTGATGCAAAGATTTGTCAGTAGTTTTCTGTTTAACCCACTGGTTAATGAACGTGTGTATCCAAAATAAACACTTGGGGACTGTGCTACAGCCGAATGACAGCTACAGCACAGCTGGCTAGTTTTGGGACGCTGTAATATAACGGTGTCCCATGATCGCGCCCACTGCAGGGTACAGGCAGCATGCTCTTTGATTTCAGTGTCGTCTGCCCTTTAGTGCTTCCTCATCAGTGTCACCTATAAGTGCCGCCTATAAGTACAGCCTCATCAGTGCCTCCTCATCAGTGCCTCCTCATCAGCTCACATCAGTGAAGGAGAAAATTTACCTGTTTGCAAAAATAAACTATAAAATTGTATTTGTTTTTTTGGTCTTTACTCATTTATTTGACATTTATTTGACAAAAAAAAAAAACAGTGGTGATTAAATAAAAGAAAGCTATATTTGTGTGAAAAAAATTATAAAAACTTTGAGTACAGTGTTGCATGACCATGCACTTGTCATTCAAAGTGCAACAGCACTGAAAGCTGTAAATTGGCCTGGGCAAGAAAGAGGTAAAAGTGCCCAGTAGGCACGTGGTTAAAGCGGAGTTCCACCCAAAAATGTAGTGTTGCCAACCTACCAGATTAAAATTTACTGGCACGACACCCGGAATTTACTGGCGCAGCCACGTTTTTACTGGCATTTCACAAAAGTTACTAAATTTAATTTTTAGGTGCAAATTTCAGTATTAGGCTACAAACAAGTACGCTAGGCAAATACAGCAATGTGATTTAAAGGGTTTGTAAAGGAAAACTTTTTTTCATCTTAATAGCTTCCTTTACCTTAATGCAGTGCTGTTTTAATGTCCTCATTGTTTGTTTTTGCTCTCAAGTTGCTGTAATTCTTCTCTGATCTCCACACTTCCTGGTTGTCGGTTTCCTGATAACCACAGTACTGGGAGCTTTCTCTCTGTGGTCACTAATCAAGGAGGTGTGACTACTGCGTGTCTAAAACCCCACAGCACCAATGAGTTTCGTTTTCCAAACCATCACTGCCCTGTATTGGCTCTGTGGCTCTGTACAGCAGAGAAGCAGGAAACATGTAAAAACGAAACTAGAAACTACAGGTATATTATATGATTAATTTGTATCTATTTTTAATCGTTTTTAAAAGGAATCAGTTACCTATTATGTCTCTATACCCTGTAAACAGTAATTTCAGCAAAAAAAATGTTTTTATTTACAACTCCTTTAACCCTCCTGGCGGTATTCCCGAGTCTGGCTCGGGGTAAGATTTTTATACCAAGAGCGATATCCCCGAGCCAGATTTGGGCTCACCTCGCTGCAGCCAGAGACAAAGTTACTTACCTTGTCCCTGGATCCAGCGATGTCGCCACGCTGTGTGAGCGAGCGGGTCCTTGCTCGATTCACACAGTGTCCCCCTGTGCCGCCGATCTCCGTTCCCTGCGACGTTACGATGCACAGGGGCGGAGAACGGCGCCAAATTAAAAAAAGGAAACAAACACATTACATACAGTATACTGTAATCTTATAGATTACAGTACTGTATGTAAAAAATACACACCCCCCTTGTCCCTAGTGGTCTGCCCAGTGCCCTACATGTACTTTTATATCATAAAAACTGTTCTTTCTGCCTGGAAACTGTAGATTGTCCATAGCAACCAAAAGTGTCCCTTTATGTCAAAAGTGGTTTTAGAGCAGCTAGAAAACAGCGATAATAAATTATAATCACTTGCGGAATTGAGCGATGGCGATTTGTGGGGAAATTTGTCATAACAAAAAAAAAATGATAGCGACAATTCTGCAACTGAGTAAATTTCAGTGATTTTGAGTTGATTACATTATTGAATAATTTTTATTATAATTATTTATAATTATTTATTATAATATAATTTATAATTTTGTTTTTTAAACTTTTTCATACCCGGGATGCCTACTAGACTCTTGTTTGGTCAGATTTAAGTGAGTTATTCCTAAGAATTACAGGCCTACAGTATAAAACACCAAATTTCCTTGCAAAATAATGGTACCGCTTTCAGCACCTAAAATCTGAAATAATCATACCGCCAGGGAGGTTAAGGTAGATATTAAGGTAAAAAAACATATTTTTGTTATTATCGATATAACAATATAAACGACAAAATAAGGGCAAATTATTTAGTCACATCACCCCCTGCCACCAACACTCCCTGCCTTCACCCCCCCTCTGCGATGCCACAATCTCCCTCTGCCTCCAATCTCCCCCAGGCCCCCTGCCTCCAATCACCCCCTGCCTCCATCGTCCCCTGCCTCCATCCCCCTCTGCAATGCCACCAACAACCCCTGTCTCCATCCCCCACCCTCTGCGGTGCCACCAACACCCCCTGCCTCCAATCACCCTCTGCCACTAACACTCCCTGCCTCCAATCTCCCCCTGCCTCCATCCCCCTCTGCGGTGCCACCGCAGCCACCATCACCCCCTGCCTCCAATCTCCATGCGCAACTCCAAGCCGAACCGATCTCGGCAATTTTTACTGGCACATTCCCACAACCACGGACATTTATGAACGGGGGGAAAAAGTGCCCGTTTTTACGAACTGTCCATAAAAATACAGACGGTAGGCAACCCCCCCCCCCCCCCCCGCTGTCTTCTGGGAGACACACAGGTCCCAGAAGACAGCAGGGACCAGTGGGATTGCGTAGTGCGACTCACTCATGCGCAGTAGGGAAATCGGACCTAAAACGATGAACCAGGACACACAGGACCTCTGCTGGGAGTCACATCGGCATTAGGTGTGAACCGAACCTCATGCCTTGTACACACGACCGGTTTTCCTGTCAGGAAAAAAACAAAGTTTTTCCCGACGTTATTCCTCTCCAGCCTGCCTTGCATACAGACGTTGATGCCAAATCCCACCTGACCAAAGCACAGTGACCTACAACACATACGATGGGACTATAAAGGGGAAGTTCCATTTAAATAGCCCCACCCTTTGGGTTGCTTTGGCTGATCCTCGTGTTAGTAAAAGTTTGGTGAGAGACGATTTGCATTTTCAGTCTTCGTGCGTTTCAGTCTGTGACGAATGTGCCATCTCAATTACAAACGCTAGTTTTACCAGAATGAGCGCTCCTGTCTTATATTTGATTCTGAGCATGCACGTTTTTTCCCCTCGGAAAAGCATACACACAAGCAGTTTTCGCAACGAGAAAAAGAACGACGTGAATCATGACGGCAAAAAAGAAAGCTGGTTATAATTTTTTTGCGGGAAGTTTTCTTGTCGGGAAAACTGCAATTGAGCATACACACAGCCGGTCTTCCCGACAAAAAGCAAACATGTTAGTTTCCCGTTGGGAAAACCGGTCGTGTGTACGAGGCATCAAAGAAAAAAGAGCTAGATTCTGGTAGCTCAGCGCATCTTTTGGCCGGCGTAGCGCATCTCATATGCGCTACGCCAACGTAAAACAGGGAGCCCAGAACAGTATTCTGAAAGATCTCTCGTCGTACGTAGCGCCGGCGTAGTGTAAATGTGCCGGCGTAAGCCCACCTAATTCAAATGTGGAAGGTAGTGGGCGTGTTGTATACAAATTAGCTGTGACCCCATGTAAATGACTTCCCGAACGAACGGCGCATGCGCGCGCATGCTCAGAATCACGTCGCAAATACTCCCTAAGAAACGTTGGCTCAATGCTTTCGACGTGAACGTAACCTACGCACAGCCCCATTCACGTACCACTTACGTAAACAACGTAAAATTTTACGGCTGTTCCGACGTCCATACCTTAACATTGGCTGCGCCTCATATAGCAGGGGTAACGTTACGCCGGACGTAAGGCTTGCGTAAACAGCGTAGCTGGCGCAAGTACATTCGTGAATCGGCGTATCTAGCTCATTTACATATTCTACGTGTAAATCTACGGAAGCGCCCCTAGCGGCCAGTGTAAATATGCACCCTAGATACAACGGCGTACTAAGACTTACGTCGGTCGGATGAAGCACGAATTCAGGCGTGTCTAGTTCCCTGAATAGCGCGCATAGATACGACAGCGCATCTTTCAACTTACGCGGCGTATCAATAGATACGCCAACGTAAAGTCTTTGTGAATCTAGCTCAATGTGTTTAAAAAATGGTTTTGGTTCCACATATACCTTAAACTTTAACAGAAGTTCTAACCTTTCTGCTCTTTCCAAAAAAAAAGTTTTGTCTGGAGTTGTGTTTGAAGCTGAAACTTTGTAGCGAAAAGAAGGCAGTCCCAACTTCTGATTCGCTCCCCTCCACCCAGCATCCTCCGTTCTTGAGAAAGAAAGTTTAAATGAGACCCACACAAAGAAGTGTCATTCTCTGTCTGGCAGCTCCTTTTCGAAAAACCTACAGTAGCCGGGAGCTAATTAGTGCTACATCATAAAAGACTGATGCAATTAAAGGAGTGCGGTGAAAGAGTGGTGTGAAAAGGGGAGCCCTGTCTGCTAACTTCCAAGAATTTATAAGAAAAAGAAACAAAAACAGCAGAACGGGCAAAGGCTGTGAGCGAAAGGCCTGGCGTCCCCATTCACCACTCATTGAAAGACCCCCCTCGTCCTGCTCACTGCTGCCTAAATAATAAAATCCCCAGAAAGGCTTTTGATGTTGCCCCGCACATTCCACATTTGAATGGAGCAGCAATGGACAGTTTAAATTCCTATTTACATTTCCAGCTGTTTGACCAGCAATTTCCCCAAATTAATGGCTCTTTAAAGAGATACTCCAGTAAGAAAAAACAAAAAAAGGAACATTTTCTTTTCAGGCAGCCTTACCTATAAAATCTTGTAGCCAGTCTTGGGGTCTGTCACTTTTCTCTAATGCAGCGTACACACGACCGTTTTTAATGTCATGGAAAAAACAAAGGGCTAGATTCAGGTAGCCAGGCGCATTGTTACGGCGGCGTAGCGTATCGTAAATCAGAGAGGCAAGTGCTGTATTCACAAAGCAATTGCCTCCTAAGTTACGGCGGCGTAGCGTAAATGGGGCTGGCGTAAGCGCGCCTAATTCAAATGAGGATGAGGGGGGCGTGTTTTATGTAAATGGGTGGTGACCCGACGTGATTGACGTTTTTTACGAACTGTACATATCCCAGTGTGCATTGCTCCAAAGTACGCCGCAAGGACGTATTGGTTTAGACGTGAACGTAAATTACGTCCAGCCCTATTCGCGAATGACTTGCGCAAACGACGTAAAAAATTCAAAATTCGACGCGGGAACGGCGTCCATACTTAACATTGTGTACGCCTCATAGAAGCAGGAGCAACGTTACGCCGGAAAAGCCTTACGCAAACGACGTAAAAAAATTCCGCCGGGCGCACCTACGTTTGTGAATCGGCGTATCTAGGTCATTTGCATATTCTACGCCAAAAACTACGGAAGCACCACCTAGCGGCCAGCGTAAATATGCACCCTAAGATACGATGGCGTAAGAGACTTACACCAGTCAGATCTTAGCCTAATTTCGGCGTATCTTGCTTTCTGAATACAGAAAGAAGATACGCCGGCGCAGCTTTGAATTTACGCGGCGTATCTATAGATAAGCCGGCGTAAATTCTTGCTGAATCCGGCCCAAAGTTTTTCTCGACGTGATTCTTGTCAAGCCTGCCTTGCATACACACGATCGTGAAAAAAAAATGCTCGAGCAAAGCGCGGTGACGTACAACGCGTACGACGGCACTATAAAGGGGAAGTTTCATTCCCTTCTCATAACTTGCTTCTGAACATGCGCATTTTTTCCCCTGTCGTTAAAGCCTACACACGACCATTTTTCACAAAGTGAAAACTTTGAGAAAAAATAGAGAATGTTCTAAATTTTTAATGCCCGTTTTTCATGTCGAGAAAAATGCTCAGGAGCCCACACAATCGTTTTTAATGACCAATTTAAAAAATGTCATTTTTCTCGTCATGAAAAACAGTCGTGTGTACACGGCATTAGAGACGACCAGTCACCAGTGGCTTTCTTAAAATGTACCTTTTAGTAACTTTACAAAATTCCTCAAATTACAGCACCAATTAAAGAGGAAGTAACCCCTCTGTAATATATATATATATATATATATATATTTAATTCACCTGCAAGAGAAAGGCATAATGAGCTAGTATGCACAGCATACTAGCTCATTATGTGTCACTTACCTAAGAACGAAGCCCCCGAAGTCCGCCTCAGTCCCGTCCACCGCCATGTCCCCTGGAGCTTCTTCCTTGTTTTCGCCGCTCCAGTGCTGTGATTGGCCGAGCGGTGATGGCGTCACTCCCGCGCATGCGCGAAAACACGGCATTAACCCAGTTAATGCCATTCACGAAAACGGTACCGCTCAGTGCGCCTGTGACGTTTTCTATGGCGCGCATGCTCCTTGTAGGTTAAGGAGATATTTCTTGCATCTACAGGTAAGCCTTAATCTAGGCTTACCTGTAGGTGCAAGTTGCAAGAGTGGGTTTACAACCACTTTAATGTTCAGAACATTTTCACATTTTTTAAATAGCATCCAAAAAGTATAAGAAGCCAGAAACTGTCTCAGCTCAACAGTTCCACTATTAAAATGTATTTGTGGGTGTGCAGTGCTACCCCCACATGAGCTGCCTGGAATTGTGCTATTTCCCCCACACACAGCATGCACAGCCAGGCACACTGCATTTTCAGGATTATTTCAGTGGCTCGAGAATCAGTATAGGAATTTCTTTTTATGTTTTTATTTAACAAGAACTTGAATAGAGATGGAGAGCATAGGAGACCTCTACAGTAACTGTATGTAGTGCTACCTCTGCAGGAGCTGCTAGAATATTTGAGTCCTCTGTTTGTCACTGAGCCCTGGGCAGAGCACCAACCCTGCTGACACCATCACAGTACCTTGGCCAACCCTTAAAAATTCCATTCTCCTGCAAGTGGATTTTGAGGGCCGGTGATCTATGGCTGCCTGGGAGCGGGGGGGGCAAGCACCACCGGCAGCTGGGTCCTTCACAAGCAGGACGACATGGAGAACCGTCTTCGGAGGTGCAACCTGCTGTTCGTGGGACTCCCTGAAAAATCAGAGGGAGTGGACCCCCCCACATACCTTGAAAATTTGCTGGTCAGGACATTCGGTAGAGAGGCCTTCTCCTCGACCTTTGTGGTGGAGCGCGCCCACCGCCTCGCAGCAAAACCCCTGCCTGCTGGAGTCCCGCTGAGAACCTTCATAGCCAAGTTCCTGAACTACCGCGATCAAGATGCCATCCTTCGGCTCACCCGAGATAAAGGCAACATCCCCCTTGGCAATACCACCGTGGCGGTCTTCCCGGACTTCTCGGTCGAAGTTCAGAAGAAGAGAGCGCGCTTTACAGAGGCTAAGCGGCAGCTCCAGGTGCACCATCTGCCATACGTGATGCTTTTCCCTGCACGGCTCCGGGTGGTGAGTGATGGGAAGGCGCAATTCTTTGAGGATCCCCAGGCTGTCCTCTCCTGGCTGAAACGCTGTGCTGAAGCTGGTCCGGCGCACGCCTAACTCACCGACCCCCATTTGTTATGACCACCGCCCACCCGGAGCCAGATGCCCACCACTCCTCGCTGGCCTGCCTCCCTCTCGTCAATCCTGGATCTGTGAGCTGGCTATGTATGCTTTGCATCCCCTCTCCCCCTCGCCGCCCTCGGCCCAAGCCCCTTTTTGCTTTTCCTGCTCTTCCCCCGTGCCCCTACAACGCCCCCCTGAATTTATGTGCTCTTTGTGAGTCTCGGGTGGCTCACCCGCACCCACATCCCCCAAGACTGGATATCCCTCCTGCACCACTGTGTGCTCTCCAGTTTGGTCGCTCCCCTGACCTTGGCGGTTGTCCCGGACATCGGGCATTTATGCCACCCCTGACTGCCGTCACTCCACCAAAGTTTCCCTGGCCAGCCTTTGCCCCTCTGCTCGCAGTAGGAGGCAGTGCATTACACCTGTAATGCTGGTCCAGTGTATTTGCAGACTGTTTGTTTTTTGCCGTTTATCGTGCATTCTTTTTTCTGCTTTTATTATTTTTCATACCCCTGCTGATGTACTGTATGTATTATGTTACTCCAGGTCTGAAGGTGATGTGAAAGTTGAAGCGGGTAAAGAAAAGGGCCCAACAAGCTTGTCTTGGTCTTAAGCGCTTGGCAGATCGTAAATATTCCAAATTTTTATGGTCCATGAAGATCAGAATGGGATGAAGAGCACCTTCCAGCAGATATCTCCACTCCTCCAGGGCAAACTTAATGGCCAGCAGTTCCCGGTCCCCGACATCGTAGTTTTTCTCCGGAGGGCTTAGTTTTCGTGATGCGTAGGCTACAGGGTGTAGCAGGGATTTACCGTATTTATCGGCGTATAAGTATAAGTAGTTAATGTTGCACTCAGGGTTCCCCTTTACCTGTTTGTTGCAATGAATGCTGGATGGATGGACTGCATGCTGAAGACCACTTCTGTAGAAAACCTAACAGTGCAACTACTAATTATCCTATTTACGTGTACGCTGAGGACCCCTACTGTTGAAAACCTAATGCAACTACTAATTATCCTATTTAGGCCTAATGTACACAGCTGCTGGAAAAAAATACGTTTTGGAGCAGTTGGGCTTTTTTTCAGCTGCCCCCAAACTCTCCTCTATGTTATCTTATCAGTACATGTACACATCCATTCCTAGACCAGACCCTACAGACTCCTACCCCCCTAGTTATCTACCTACGGTGACCAGATTTTTAAAATTAAAACCGGGGACATATATATATATTTATTTTTATTGACAAGTGGTAAACTATTTTATAAGCATAAATTCCTCAAATGATATATGCAGTGTATGTGTTTATAGAATGATTTATGATATATATATATATATATATATATATATATATATATATATATATATATATATATACTTTATTTCTCACATTTCATCCATGAGATAAATAAAAGGTAACCACTGGCCCAGCATATTGGTGGTCAGTGTGCCTCCTGTATGCTGGTGCTACATGCAGGAGGATGCTACGTACAGAGTGCAGAGCTCAGGAGGATGCTACGTACAGAGTGCAGGGCTCAGGAGGATGCTACGTACAGAGTGCAGAGCTCAGGAGTATGCTACGTACAGAGTGCAGGGCTCAGGAGGATGCTACAGAGTGCAGGGCTCAGGAGGATGCTACGTACAGAGCGCAGGGCTCAGGAGGATGCTACGTACAGAGCGCAGGGCTCAGGAGGATGCTACGTACAGAGCGCAGAGCTCAGCAGGGTGCTACGTACAGAGCGCAGGGCTCAGGAGGGTGCTACATACAGAGTGCAGGGCTCAGGAGGATGCTACATACAGAGTGCAGGGCTCAGGAGGATGCTACGAACAGAGTGCAGGGCTCAGGAGGATGCTACGTACAGTGTGCAAGGTTCAGGAAGGCACCCTCGCCCCTATCCTGAAACTATTCCTCTGTGTGCTGAGAGAAGAGAAGCTGCTACTGGGTGCACAGGGGGATTAGGTCTGCTGGAGGGGGGTGGGAGAGTTGAATCCTGGACAGGGAGAAGGATCATGGCTGATCCCATAGAGGGATTGGTTTAGGAGTTTGCAAGCCCCCCAAACACACACAAAGATTAATGCTTATTAAATATCAATTGAATTTTTTTTTAACAATTATGAAAAACAACAGTGGTGTGATGTGGGATACCCTGCGAATCATGTGCGGGTTCCCGCATCACACCTGAATCACAGACGGTTCACACTGACATCTGCAAACCGCTGCGGTTGTCAATAGAAAGCTAATGACACCCCCAGATTGGTTCGCAGGTTGCAGTGTGAACTGTAAAATGGTACAGGAATAGGATCGCATGGGTGTCAACATCCATGCGATCCTATTTCAGTGTGGACAAAAAAAAAGAGTCCTGCACCATTCTGGTGTAAATGTGATGGCATTTCAGCCATACAGTTGCACAGACATCCCATGTAATGTGCATGGCAATGTGGTGCGGATCACATGCGATGTCTGTGAACATGAAATTATGGATGCAATTGGACTAGCACTCAGACTCCATTAATAATCCTATAAGGACAGATCTAAGCTATGGGTGATAGAAAATGACACATTAACCAGATCAGTCAGTAAAGGGTTACATAATGGTGGCTGGGCAGGGATACAGAGATTTGTAGATGGGAATGGAGTGTATAAGGGGTGATGATAGTGTAGAGGAGGAAGAACAGTGGGCCCTAGAAGAACAGCAGGCCCTTGAAAAACAGCAGGCCATTAAAGAACAGCGGGCCCTTGAAGAGCAGTGGGCCCTAGGAGAACAGCAGGCCCTAGAAGAACAGCGGGCCCTTGAAGAACAGCAGGCCCTAGAAGTACAGCGGGCCCTAGAAGAACAGTGGGCCCTTGAAGAACAGCGGGCCCTAGAAGAACAGCAGGCCCTTGAAGAACAGCGGGCCCTTAAAGAACAGCAGGCCCTAGAACAGCAGCCCCTTAAAGAACCGCATGCCCTAGAAGAACAGCGGGCCCTAGAAGTACAGTGGGCCCTAGAAGTACAGTGGGCCCTTGAAGAACAGCGGGCCCTAGAAAAACAGCAGGCCCTAGAAGAACATGGGGCCTAGAAGAACAGCGGGCCCTAGAAAAACAGCGGGCCCTAGAAAAACAGCGGACCCTTGAAGAACAGCGGGCCATTGAAAACAGTGGGCCCTTAAAGAACAGCGGGCCCTAGAACAGCAGGCCCTAAAAGAACAGCGGGCCCTTGAAGAACAGCAGACCCTAGAAGAACAGTGGGCCCTTGAAGAACAGCAGGCCCTAGAAGAACAGCAGGTCCTTGAAGAGCAGTGGGCCCTAGAAGAACAGCGGGCCCTTGAAGAACTGTGGGCCCTAGAAGAACAGCGGGTCCTAGAAGAACAGTGGGCCCTTAAAGAACAGTGGGCCCTAGAAGAACAGTGGGGCCATGAAGAACAGCGGGCCCTTAAAGAACAGCGGGCCCTTAAAGAACAGTGGGCTCTTAAAGAACAGTGGGCCCTTAAAGAACAGCGGGCCCTTGAAAAGAAGCGGGCCCTAGAAGAACAGCTGGCCCTTGAAGAACAGAGGGCCCTAGAAGAGCAGCGGGCCCTTGAAGAACAGTGGGCCCTAGAAGAACAGCAGGCCCTTGATGAACAGTGGGCCCTTAAAAACAGAGGGCCCTAGAAGAACAGTGGGCCTTTGAAGAACAGCGGGCCCTTGAAGAACAGCGGGCCCTTGAAGAACAGCGGCCCTTGAAGAGCAGCAGGCCCTAGAAGAACAGCGGGCCCTTGAAGAACAGCGGGCCCTTGAAGAACAGCGGGCCCTTGAAGAACAGCGGGCCCTTGAAGAACTGGGGGCCATTGAAGAACTGGGGGCCATTGAAGAACAGCAGGCCCTAGAAGAATAGCGGGCCCTTGAAGAACAGCGGGCCCTAGAAGAACAGTGGGCCCTTGAAGAAAAGCAGGCCCTAGAAGAACAGTGGCACTTAAAGAACAGCGGGCCCTTAAAGAACAGCGGGCCTTAGAAGATCAGTGGGCCCTTGAAGAACAGTGGTCCCTAGAAGAACAGCGTAACCTAAAAGAACAGCGGGCCCTTGAAGAACAGCGGGCCCTAAAAGAACAGCGGGTCCTTAAAGAATAGTGGGCCCTTGAAGAACAGCGGGCTCTTGAAGAACAGCAGGCCCTAGAAGAACAGCGGGCCCTTGAAGAGCAGCAGGCCCTTAAAGAGCAGCGGGGCCCTAGAAGAACAGCGGACCCTTGAAGAAAAGCAGGCCCTTAAAGAACAGTGGGCCCTTTAAAAACAGTGGGCCCTTGAAGAGCAGCAGACCCTAGAAGAACAGCGGTCCCTTAAAGAACAGCGGGCCCTTAAAGAACAGCGGGTCCTTAAAGAACAGCAGGCCCTTGAAGAACAGTGGGCCCTAGAAAATCATCGGGCCCTTAACCGGTTACCGACCACCCACTGTATATATACGTCCTGTTTTTAAAGATGAATATCTCAGTAACGGCAGCAGCTGCTGCCACAACCAAGATATCATTCCTCTTCAGTGGGTGGCCGTGTAAATGATTACGGCGGTCTCCGCGGCAGTTTTGCCGCGAGATCGCCGTTATCGGTGGCGATCGGGTGCTGCTGCCTGTTCAGTGAGGACGCGAGCGAGGGCAAGATGGCCCCCTCCCGTCTTCATAGCTTTGCTGGGCAGAAGTGACGTTAAAACGTCAGTCCCGCCCAGCGTCTTAAAGAGACAATTTTTTTGTTGTCATTTTTTTAAATGACAAAATGGCCATTTTTTTTGCATTTAAGTCTAAATATGAGATCTGAGGTCTTGTTGACCCCAGATCTCATATTTAAGAGGACCTGTCATGCTTTTTTCTATTACAAGGGATGTTTACATTCCTTGTAATAGGAATAAAGTGATACATTTTTTATTTTTTTTATTTTAGTGTAAAAAATTAACAAATCAATAAAAATAAATAAGAAAACAAAAAAAATGTTTTTTAAATCGCCCCGTCCCGACGAGCAGAAGCGAACGCATACGCGAGTAGCGCCCGCATATGAAAACGGTGTTCAAACCACACAAGTGAGGTATCGCCGCGATCGTTAGAGCAATAATTCTAGCCCTAGACCTACTCTGTAGCTCAAAAAATGCAACCTATAGAATTTTTTAAACGTCGCCTATCGAGATTTTTAAGGGTAAAAGTTTGACGCCATGCCACGAGCGGGCGCAATTTTAAAGTGTGACATGTTGGGTATCATTTTACTCTGCGTAACATTATCTTTCACAATATATAAAAAAATTGGGCCAAATTTATTGTTGTCTTATTTTTTAATTCAAAAAAGTGAATTTTTGTCCAAAAAAAGTGCGCTTGTAAGACCGCTGCGCAAATACGGTGTGACAAAAAGTATTACGATGACCGTCATTTTATTCTCTAGGGTGTTAGAAAAAAATATATAATGTTTGGGGGTTTTAAGCAATTTTCTAGCAAAAAAACTGTTTTAGTCTTCAAAATGCAGAATCTGAAAAACAGGCTCAGGGCGGCCCCTTAAAGAACAGCGGGCCCTAGAAGAACAGAGGGCCCTTGAGGAACAGTGGGCCTTTACAGAACAGCGGGCTCTAGAAGAACAGTGGGCCCTTAAACAGCAGGCCCTTGAAGAACAGCGGGCCCTATAAAATCAGCGGGCCCTTAAATGACAGTGGGCCCTTAAAGTACAGTGGGCCCTAGAAGAACAGTAGGCCCTTGAAGAACAGTGGGCCCCATGAGAACAGCAGTCCCATGAAGAACAGCGGTCCCTTGAAAAACAGTGGGCCCTAGAAGAAAAGCGGGCCCTTGAAGAACAGTGGGCCCTTGAAGAACAGCAGGCCCTTGAAGAGCGATGGGCCCTAGAAGAACAGCGGGCCCTTGAAGAACTACGGGCCCTAGAAGAACAGTGGGGCCTTGAAGAACAGGGGGCTCTTAAAGAACAGTGGGCCCTAGAAGAACAGTGGGCCTTTGAAGAACAGCGGGCCCTTAAAGAACAGAGGGCCCAAGAAGAACTGTGGACCCTTGAAGAACAGCGGGCCCTTGAAAAACAGCGGGCCCTTGAAGAACCGCAGACCCTTAAATAACAGCTGGCCCTTAAATAACAGTGGGCCCTTAAAGAACAGCGGGCCCTTGAAGAGAAGCGGGCCCTAGAAGAACAGTGGGCCCTTGAAGAACTGTGGGCCCTAGAAGAGCAGCAGGCCCTTGAAGAACAGTGGGCCCTTAAAAAACAAAGGGCCCTAGAAGAACAGTGGGCCTTTGAAGAACAGAGGGCCCTTAAAGAACAGAGGGCCCGAGAAGAACTGTGGGCCCTTGAAGAACAGTGGGCCCTTGAAGAACAGCGGGCCCTTAAAGAACAGTGGGCATTAGAAGAACAGTGGGCCCTTGAAGAACAGTGGGCCCTAGAAGAACAGCGGGCCCTTGAAGAACAGTAGACCCTGGAAGAACAGCGGGCCATTAAAGAAGAGCGGGCCCTTAAAGAACAGCGGGCCCTTGAAGAACAGTAGACCCTGGAAGAACAGCGGGCCCTTGAAGAACAGTAGACCCTGGAAGAACAGCGGGCCATTAAAGAAGAGCGGGCCCTTAAAGAACAGCGGTCCCTTGAAGAACAGCAGGCCCTTGAAGAACAGCAGGCCCTTGAAGAACAGCGGGCCCTTAAAGAACAGTGGGCCCTTAAAGAACAGCGGGCCCTTAAAGAACAGCGGGCCCTTAAAGAACAGCAGGCCCTTGAAGAACAGCGGGCCCTAGAACAGCGGTCCTTGAAGAACAGTGGGCCCTAGAAAAACAGCAGGCCCTTGAAGAACAGCGGTCCTAGAAAATCAGCAGGCCCTGAAAGAACAGCGGGCCCTTAAAGAACAGGGGGTCCTAGAAGAACAGCGGGCCCTTGAAGAACAGCGGGCCCTAGAAGAACAGCGGGCCTTTACAGAACAGCTGGCCCTAGAAGAACAGCGGGCCCTAAAAAAATGCATGCCCTAGAAGAAGAGCGGGCCCTAGAAGAACAGCAGGCCCTTGAAGAGCGGGCCCTAGATCAGCAGGCCCTTGAAAAACAGCAGGCCCTTAAAAAACTGTGGGCCCTTAAAGAATAGCAGGCCCTAGATGAACAGCAGGCCCTTAAAGAACAGCGGGCCCTTAAAGAACAGCGGGTCCTAGAAGAACAGTGGGCCCTTGAAGAACAGCGGGTCCTAGGAAAACAGCGGGCCCTTTATCAGCAGGCCCTAGAAGAACAGCGGGCCCTTGAAGAACAGCAGGCCCTAGAAGAACAGTGGGCCCTTGAAGAACAGTGGGCGCTAGAAGAACAGCGGGCCCTTGAAGAACCGCATGCCCTAGAGGAACAGCGGGCCCTAGAAGAACAGTGGGCCCTTGAAGAACAGCGGGCCCTAGAAGAACAGCAGGCCTTTGAAGAACAGCAGGCTCTAGAAATACAGCAGGCCCTAGAAAAACAGCAGGCCCTTAAAGAACATTGGGCCCTTAAAGAATAGCAGGCCCTAGAAGAACAGCAGGCCCTTAAAGAACAGTGGGCCCTAGAAAAACAGTGGGCCCTTGAATAACAGCGGGCCCTAGAAGAACAGTGGGCCCTTGAAGAACAGCGGGCCTTAGAAGATCAGTGGGCCCTTGAAGAACAGTGGGCCCTAGAAGAACAGCGGAACCTAGAAGAACAGCGGGCCCTTTAAGAACAGCGGGCCCTAAAAGAACAGTGGGCCCTTGAAGAACAGCGGGCCATTGAAAAACAGCGGGCCCTTAAAGAACAGCGGGTCCTTAAAGAATAGTGGGCCCTTGAAGAACAGCAGGCCCTATAAGAACAGCGGGCCCTTGAAGAGCAGCAGGCCCTTAAAGAGCAGCGGGGCCCTAGAAGAACAGCGGACCCTTGAAGAAAAGCAGGCCCTTAAAAAACAGTGGGCCCTTAAAAAACAGTGGGCCCTTGAAGAGCAGCAGGCCCTTGAAGAACAGCGGGCCCTTGAAGAACAGCGGGCCCTTGAAGAACAGCGGGCCCTTAAAGAACAGCGGGTCCTTAAAGAACAGCAGGCCCTTGAAGAACAGCGGGCCCTAGAAAATCATCGGGCCCTTAACCGGTTACCGACCGCCCACTGTATATATACGTCCTGTTTTTAAAGATGAATATCTCAGTAACGGCAGCAGCTGCTGCCACAACCGAGATATCATTCCTTTTCAGTGGGTGGCCGTGTAAATGATAACGGCGGTCTCCGCGGCAAATTTGCCGCGAGATCGCCGTTATCGGTGCCGGGAGAGGGGGCCCCCCCTCCCGCCGCTCTCCCGCGTCCTCCGCCGCTTACCGGAGCCGTCGGTACCGGCGGAGGCGATCGGGTGCTGCTGCCTGTTCAGTGAGGATGCGAGCGAGGACAAGATGGCCACCACCCATCCTCATAGCTTTGCTGGGCAGAAGTGACGTTAAAACGTCAGTCCCGCCCAGCATCTTAAAGAGACAATTTTTTTGTTGTCATTTTTTTAAATGACAAAATTTCCATTTTTTTTGCATTTAAGTCTAAATATGAGATCTGAGGTCTTGTTGACCCCAGATCTCATATTTAAGAGGACCTGTCATGCTTTTTTCTATTACAAGGGATGTTTACATTCCTTGTAATAGGAATAAAGTGATACATTTTTTATTTTTTTTATTTCAGTGTAAAAAATTAACAAATCAATAAAAATAAATAAGAAAACAAAAAAATGTTTTTTAAAGCGCCCCGTCCCGACGAGCAGAAGCAAACGCATACGCGAGTAGCGCCCGCATATGAAAACGGTGTTCAAACCACATAAGTGAGGTATCGCCGCAATCGTTAGAGCGAGAGCAATTATTCTAGCCCTAGACCTACTCTGTAGCTCAAAAAATGCAACCTATAGAATTTTTTAAACGTCGCCTATCGAGATTTTTAAGGGTAAAAGTTTGACGCCATGCCACGAGCGGGCGCAATTTTAAAGTGTGACATGTTGGGTATCATTTTACTCTGCGTAACATTATCTTCCACAATATATAAAAAAATTGGGCCAAATTTATTGTTGTCTTATTTTTTAATTCAAAAAAGTGAATTTTTGTCCAAAAAAAGTGCGCTTGTAAGACCGCTGCGCAAATACGGTGTGACAAAAAGTATTACGATGACCGTCATTTTATTCTCTAGGGTGTTAGAAAAAAATATATAATGTTTGGGGGTTTTAAGCAATTTTCTAGCAAAAAAACAGTTTTAGTCTTCAAAATGCAGAATCTGAAAAACAGGCTCAGGGTGGCCCCTTAAAGAACAGCGGGCCCTAGAAGAACAGAGGGCCCTTGAGGAACAGTGGGCCTTTACAGAACAGCGGACTCTAGAAGAACAGTGGGCCCTTAAAAACAGCAGGCCCTTGAAGAACAGCGGGCCCTATAAAATCAGCGGGCCCTTAAATGACAGTGGGCCCTTAAAGTACAGTGGGCCCTAGAAGAACAGTAGGCCCTTGAAGAACAGTGGGCCCCATGAGAACAGCAGTCCCATGAAGAACAGCGGTCCCTTGAAAAACAGCGGTCCCTTGAAAAACAGCGGGCCCTAGAAGAACAGCGGGCCCTTCAAGTACAGCAGGCCCATAAAGAACATTGGGCCCTTAAAGAATAGCAGGCCCTTAAAGAACAGTGGGCCCTAGAAAAACAGTGGGCCCTTGAATAACAGCGGGCCCTTGAAGAACAGCGGGCCCTTGAAGAACAGTGGGCCCTTGAAGAACAGTGGGCCCTTGAAGAACAGCGGGCCCTTGAAGAACAGTGGGCCCTTGAAGAACAGTGGGCCCTTAAAGAACAGTGGGCCCTTGAATAACAGTGGGCCCTTGAATAACAGCGGGCCCTTGAAGAACAGCGGGCCCTTGAAGAACAGTGGGCCCTTCAAGAACAGTGGGCCCTTGAAGAACAGCAGGCCCTTGAAGAACAGCGGGCCCTACAAGAACAGTGGGCCCTTGAAGAACAGTGGGCCCTAGAAGAACAGCAGGCCCTTGAATAGCGATGGGCCCTAGAAGAACAGCGGGCCCTTGAAGAACTACGGGCCCTAGAAGAACAGTGGGGCCTTGAAGAACAGCGGGCTCTTAAAGAACAGTGGGCCCTAGAAGAACAGTGGGCCTTTGAAGAACAGCAGGCTCTAGAAGTACAGCAGGCCCATAAAGAACATTGGGCCCTATAAAATCAGCGGGCCCTTAAATGACAGTGGGCCCTTAAAGTACAGTGGGCCCTAGAAGAACAGTAGGCCCTTGAAGAACAGTGGGCCCCATGAGAACAGCAGTCCCATGAAGAACAGCGGTCCCTTGAAAAACAGCGGTCCCTTGAAAAACAGCGTGCCCTAGAAGAACAGCGGGCCCTTCAAGTACAGCAGGCCCATAAAGAACATTGGGCCCTTAAAGAATAGCAGGCCCTTAAAGAACAGTGGGCCCTAGAAAAACAGTGGGCCCTTGAATAACAGCGGGCCCTTGAAGAACAGCGGGCCCTTGAAGAACAGTGGGCCCTTGAAGAACAGTGGGCTCTTAAAGAACAGTGGGCCCTAGAAAAACAGTAGGCCCTTGAATAACAGCGGGCCCTTGAAGAACAGCGGGCCCTTGAAGAACAGTGGGCCCTTGAAGAACAGTGGGCTCTTAAAGAACAGTGGGCCCTAGAAAAACAGTGGGCCCTTGAAGAACAGCGGGCCCTTGAAGAACAGTGGGCCCTTGAAGAACAGTGGGCCCTTGAAGAACAGTGGGCCCTTGAAGAACAGCGGGCCCTTGAAGAACAGCAGGCCCTTGAAGAACAGCGGGCCTTAGAAGATCAGTGGGCCCTTGAAGAACAGTGGGCCCTAGAAGAACAGCGGAACCTAGAAAAACAGCGGGCCCTAAAAGAACAGCGGGTCCTTAAAGAATAGTGGGCCCTTGAAGAACAGCGGGCCCTATAAGAACAGCGGGCCCTTGAAGAAAAGCAGGCCCTTAAAGAACAGTGGGCCCTTAAAAAACAGTGGGCCCTTGAAGAGCAGCAGGCCCTTGAAGAACAGCGGGCCCTTGAAGAACAGCGGGCCCTTGAAGAACAGCGGGCCCTTGAAGAACAGCGGGTCCTTAAAGGACAGCAGGCCCTTGAAGAACAGCGGGCCCTAGAAAATCATCGGGCCCTTAACCGGTTACCGACCGCCCACTGTATATATACGTCCTGTTTTTAAAGATGAATATCTCAGTAACGGCAGCAGCTGCTGCCACAACCGAGATATCATTCCTCTTCAGTGGGTGTAAATGATAACGGCGGTCTCCGCGGCAGATTTGCCACGAGATCGCCGTTATCGGTGGCGGGAGAGGGGCCCCCCCTCCCGCCGCTCTCCCGCGTCCTCCGCCGCTTACCGGAGCCGTCGGTACCGGCGGAGGCGATCAGGTGCTGCTGCCTGTTCAGTGAGGACGCGAGCGAGGGCAAGATGGCCACCACCCATCCTCATAGCTTTGCTGGGCAGAAGTGACGTTAAAACGTCAGTCCCGCCCAGCGTCTTAAAGAGACAATTTTTTTGTTGTCATTTTTTTAAATGACAAAATTTCCATTTTTTTGCATTTAAGTCTAAATATTAGATCTGAGGTCTTGTTGACCCCAGATCTCATATTTAAGAGGACCTGTCATGCTTTTTTCTATTACAAGGGATGTTTACATTCCTTGTAATAGGAATAAAGTGATACATTTTTAATTTTTTTTCATTTCAGTGTAAAAAAATTAACAAATCAATAAAAATAAATAAGAAAACTAAGAACATTTTTTTTTAAAGCGCCCCGTCCCGACGAGCAGAAGCGAACGCATACGCGAGTAGCGCCCGCATATGAAAACGGTGTTCAAACCACACAAGTGAGGTATCGCCGCGATAGTTAGAGCGAGAGCAATAATTCTAGCCCTAGACCTACTCTGTAGCTCAAAAAATGCAACCTATAGAATTTTTTAAACGTCGCCTATCGAGATTTTTAAGGGTAAAAGTTTGACGCCATGCCACGAGCGGGCACAATTTTAAAGTGTGACATGTTGGGTATCATTTTACTCTGCGTAACATTATCTTTCACTATATATAAAAAAATTGGGCCAAATGTATTGTTGTCTTATTTTTTAATTAAAAAAAGTGAATTTTTTCCAAAAAAAGTGCGCTTGTAAGACCGCTGCGCAAATACGGTGTGACAAAAAGTATTACGATGACCGTCATTTTATTCTCTAGGGTGTAAGAAAAAAATATATAATGTTTGGGGGTTTTAAGCAATTTTCTAGCAAAAAAAACTGTTTTAGTCTTGAAAATGCAGAATCTGAAAAACAGGCTCAGGGCTTAAGTGGTTAAAGAACAGCAGGCCCTTAAAGAACAGCGGGCCCTAGAAGAACATTGGGCCCTTGAAGAACAGGGGGCCCTTGAATAACAGCGGCCCCTTAAAGAACAGCGGGCCCTAGAAGAACAGAGGGCCCTTGAGGAACAGTGGGCCTTTACAGAACAGCGGGCCCTTGAAGAACAGCGGGCCCTATAAAATCAGCAGGCCCTTAAATGACAGTGGGCCCTTAAAGTACAGTGGGCCCTAGAAGAACAGTAGGCCCTTGAAGAACAGTGGGCCCCAGAAGAACAGCAGTCCCATGAAGAACAGCGGGCGCTTGAAAAACAGTGGGCCCTAGAAGAACAGTGGGCCCTTGAAGAACAGCAGGCCCTTGAAGAACAGCGGGCCCTAGAAGAACAGTGGGCCCTTGAAGAACAGCGGGCCCAAGAAGAACAGCAGGCCCTTGAAGAGCGGTGGGCCCTAGAAGAACAGCGGGCCCTTGACGAACTGCGGGCCCTGAAAGAACAGTGGGGCCTTGAAGAACAGCGGGCCCTTAAAGAACAGAGGGCCCTAGAAGAACTGTGGGCCCTTGAAGAACAGCAGGCCCTTGAAGAACAGCGGACCCTTAAATAACAGTGGGCCCTTAAAGAACAGTGGGCCCTTGAAAAGAAGCAGGCCCTAGAAGAACAGTGGGCCCTTAAAGAACTGCGGGCCCTAGAAGAGCAGCAGGCCCTTGAAGAACAGTGGGCCCTTAAAAAACAGAGGGCCCTAGAAGAACAGTGGGCCTTTGAAGAACAGCGGGCCCTTAAAGAACAGAGGACCCTAGAAGAACTGTGGGCCCTTGAAGAACAGCGGGCCCTTAAAGAACAGCGGGCCCTTAAAGAACAGCGGGCCTTAGAAGAACAGTGGGCCCTTGAAGAACAGTGGGCCCTAGAAGAACAGCGGGCCCTTGAAGAACAGCGGGCCATAAAAGAACAGCGGGCCCTTGAAGAACAGCGGGCCCTTAACGAACAGCGGGTCCTTAAAGAATAGTGGGCCCTTGAAGAACAGCGGGCCCTAGAAGAACAGCGGGCCCCTAAAGAACAGTGGGCCCTAGTAGAACAGCGGGCCCTTGAAGAGCAGCAGGCCCTTAAAGAGCAGTGGGCCCTAGAACAGCAGGCCCTAGAAGAACAGTGTGCCCTTGAAGAAAAGCAGGCCCTAGAACAGCGGGCCCTTAAAGAACAGCGGGCCCTAGAACAGTGGGCCCTTGAAGAACAGCAGGCCCTAGAAAAACAGCATGCCCTTGAAGAACAGTGGGCCTTTAAAGAAAGCAGGCCCTAGAACAGCAGGCCCTTAAAGAACAATGGGCCCTTAAAGAACAACGGGCCCTAGAAGAACAGTGGGCCCTTGAAGAACAGCAGGCCCTAGAAAAACAATGGGCCCTTAAAGAACAGTGGGCCCTAGAAGAACAGCGGGGCCTAGATGAACAGCGGGCCCTTGAAGAACAGCGGGCCCTTGAAGAACAGTGGGCCCTAGAAGAACAGTGGGCCCTAGAAGAACAGAGGGCCCTTGAAGAACAGCGGGCCCTTAAAGAACAGCAGGCCCTTAAAGAACAGCAGGCCCTTGAAGAACAATGGGCCCTTGAAAAACAGCGGGTCCTTGAAGAAAAGCGGGCCCTTGAAGAACAGCAGGCCCTTAAAGAACAGCTGGCCCTAAAATGAAAAGCGGGCCCTAGAAGAACAGCGGGCCCTTGAAGAACAGTGGGCCCTTGAAGAGCAGTGGGCCCTAGAAGAACAGCGGGACCTAGAACAACAGTGGGCCCTTAAAGAATAGCGGCCCCTAGAACAGTTGGCCCCTTGAAGAGCAACGGGCCCTTAAAGAGCAGCAGGCCCTAGAAGAATAGCGGGCCCTAGAAGAACAGCGGGGCCTTGAAGAACAGCGGGCCCTAGAAGAACAGCGGGCCCTAGAAGAACAGCAGGCCCTTGGAAAACAGCGGGCCTTAGAACAGTGGGCCCTTATATAACAGCGGACCCTTGAAGAACAGCAGGCCCTTAAAGAACAGCGGGCCTTAGAAGAACAGCGGGCCCTAGAAAAACAGCAGGCCCTAGAAGAACAGCGGGCCCTTGAAGAACAGCGGGCCCTAGAACAGCGGGCCCTTGAATAACAGCGGGCCATTAAAGAACAGCGGGCCCTAGAAGAACAGCGGGCCCTAGAAGAACAGCGGGCCCTTAAAGAACAGTGGGCCCTAGACGAACAGTGGGCCCTTGAAGAACAGCAAGCCCTAGAAAAACAGTGGGCCCTTGAAGAACTGCGGGCCCTAGAAGAGCAGCAGGCCCTTGAAGAACAGTGGGCCTTTAAAAAACAGAGGGCCCTAGAAGAACAGTGGGCCTTTGAAGAACAGCGGGCCCTTAAAGAACAGAAGACCCTAGAAGAACTGTGGGCCCTTGAAGAACAGTGGGCCCTTGAAGAACAGCGGGCCCTTAAAGAACAGCGGGCCTTAGAAGAACAGTGGGCCCTTGAAGAACAGTGGGCCCTAGAACAGCGGGCCCTTGAAGAACAGTGGGCCATAAAAGAACAGCGGGCCCTTCAAGAACAGCGGGCCCTTAAAGAACAGCGGGCCTTAGAAGAACAGTGGGCCCTTGAAGAACAGTGGGCCCTAGAACAGCGGGCTCTTGAAGAACAGTGGGCCATAAAAGAACAGCGGGCCCTTGAAGAAGAGCGGGCCCTTAACAAACAGCGGGTCCTTAAAGAATAGTGGGCCCTTGAAGAACAGCGGGCCCTAGAAGAACAGCGGGCCCCTAAAGAACAGTGGGCCCTAGAAAAACAGCGGGCCCTTAAAGAGCAGCAGGCCCTTAAAGAGCAGCAGGCCCTAGAACAGCAGGCCCTAGAAGAACAGTGTGCCCTTGAAGAAAAGCAGGCCCTTAAAGAACAGCGGGCCCTTAAAGAACAGCAGGCCCTAGAACAGTGGGCCTTTGAAGAACAGCAGGCCCTAGAAAAACAGCATGCCCTTGAAGAACAGTGGGCCCTTGAAGAACAGTGGGCCCTTAAGGAACAGCAGGCCCTTAACCAGTTAACCACCAGCCGCCGTCCAAAAACGGCAGCAAGGTGGTTGCTTAACTGGGGGTCGCCGTTCTGAAACGGCGCCCAGCAGAAACAGTAATGCGCGCCGCCTCGGGCGCGCACACAGAAAATTCTGTGCGCGCCGGGTCTATAAGACCCGGCGCTACACAGATCTCGGTAACTGACCGACAACAGCGGTCTTTTACCATGTGATCGCGCCGTCCAATGACGGCGCGATCACAGGTAAACAAACCGGCGTCATTTGATGACGCCGGTTCCTCCCTCCTCTCGCTGTACCGATCGGTACAGTGTGAGAGGAGAGCGCGGATGGCAGCAGCAGTGTGGGATGGATCTGTGACTATTGCAGTCACAGATCCATCCATCCCTGCTCAGCCATCCCTGCATTAACCCCTGCAATACTCTGCCTTCCCTGCGCAATACTCTGCCTTCCCTGCGCAATTACTCTGCAATATCCCCTGCGCAATACTCTGCAAAACCCCCGCGCAATACTCTGCAAAACCCCCGCGCAATACTCTGCAAAACCCCCGCGCAATACTCTGCAAAACCCCCGCACAATACTCTGCAAAACCCCCGCACAATACTCTGCAATACCCCCGCGCAATACTCTGCAATACCCCCGCTCAATACTCTGCAATACCCCCGCACAATACTCTGCAATACCCCCCACACAATACACTGCAATACCCCCCACACAATACACTGCAATACCCCCGCGGAATACTCTGCAATACCCCCGCGCAATACTCTGCAGTACCCCTTGCGCGATACTCTGCAATACCCCCGCGCAATACTCTGCAATACCCCCGCGCAATACTCTGCAATACCCCCGCGCAATACTCTGCAATACCCCCGTGCAATACTCTGCAGTACCCCCTGCCAGTACTCTGCAGTACCCCTTGCGCAATACTCTGCAGTACCCCCGCACAATACTCTGCAATACCCCCCGCACAATACTCTGCAATACCCCCCGCGCAATACTCTGCAGTACCCCCCGCACAATACTCTGCAATACCCCCCGCACAATACTCTGCAATACCCCCCACACAATACTCTGCAATACCCCCACACAATACTCTGCAATACCCCCCACACAATACTCTGCAATACCCCCCACACAATACTCTGCAATACCCCCCGCACAATACTCTGCAATACCCCCCACACAATACTCTGCAATACCCCCCGCACAATACTCTGCAATACCCCCCACACAATACTCTGCAATACCCCCCGCACAATACTCTGCAATACCCCCCACACAATACTCTGCAATACCCCCGCACCATACTCTGCAATACCCCCCGCACCATACTCTGCAATACCCCCCACACAATACTCTGCAATACCCCCGCACCAATACTCTGCAATACCCCCGCACCAATACTCTGCAATACCCCCGCACCATACTCTGCAATACCCCCGCACCAATACTCTGCAATACCCCCGCACCAATACTTTGCAATACCCCGGCCAATACTTTGCAATACCCCGGCCAATACTTTGCAATACCACGGCCAATACTCTGCAATACCCAGAAAATACTCTGGGGAAAAAAATGTGTTTTAACCACTTCCCGCCCACGTCATATGAGGTCCTTGACTTTGTGCAGGGATAGCTGAATGATGCCTGCAGCTACAGGCATCATTCAGATATCATTTTTTTCAGCCGGCGATTCTCTACACCATAAGAACGATCATGGCGGCTGTTCCGCCTCTTGATCGTTCTTACGGGAGGCAAAAAGGGACGTCCCCACTCCCTTCGCCCTCTGGTGCTTCTTCTGACTCACCGCTGCGATCGAAGCCAGGATCGTTTTTTTTTTTGTTTTTTTTCAGGCTTCCCAGCCTAGAGGTGAGATGTGGGGTCTTATTGACCCCATATCTCACTGTAAAGAGGACCTGTCATGCTATATTCCTATTACAAGGGATGTTTCCATTCCTTGTAATTGGAATAAAAGTAATGAAAACATTTATTTTTGGGGAAAAACGTGTCAAACTAAAATAAATAAAGTAAAATGAACAATAAAAATAAAAAATAAATATTTAAAGCGCCCCTGTTCCCGCGTGCTCGTATACAGAAGCGAATGTGTACGTAAGTCCCGCCCACATATGAAAACGGTGTTCAAACCACACATGTGGGGTATCGCTGCGAACGTTAGAGCGAGAGCAATCATTTTGGCCCCAGACCTCCTCTGTAACTAAAAACATGTAACCAGTAAAAACATTTAAAACGTCACCTATGGGGATTTTTAAGTAGCGAAGTTTGGCGCCATTCCACAAGCGTGTGCAATATTGAAGGGTGACATGTTGGGTATCTATTTACTCGGCGTAACTTCATCTTTCATATTATGCAAAAACATTGGGCTAACTTTAATGTTTTTTTTTTGTTTTTAATTATTTGGTGTGCAAATACCATGCGCGATAAAAAGTTGCAACGACCGCCATTGTATTCTCTAGGGTCTTTGCTAAAAAAGCATATATAATGTTTTGGGGTTCTATGTAATTTTCTAGCAAATAAATGATGATTTTTACATGTAGGAGAGAAATGTCAGAACTGGTCTGGGTGCTCCAGAACGCCTGATGGTGCTCCCTGCATGTCGGGCCTCTGTATGTGGCCACGCTGTGTAAAAGTCTCACACATGTGGTATCGCCATACTCGCGAGGAATAGCAGAATGTGTTTTGGGGTGTAATTTGTGGTATGCATATGCTGTGTGTGAGAAATAACCTGCTAATATGAAACTTTTGTGGAAAAAAAAAAATTAAAAAAACCTTGATTTTGCAAAGAATTGTGGGAAAAAATGACAACTTCAAAAAACTCACCATGCCTCTTTCTAAATACCTTGGAATGTCTTCTTTCCAAAAAGGGGTCATTTAGGGGGTATTTGTACTTTTCTGGCATGTTATGGTCTCAAGAAATGAGAGAGGCTGTCAGTACATCAGATGTGATCAAATTGATAAATTTTCAGTAATTGGTACCATAGCTTGTAGACCTTATAACTTTCACCCAGACTAAATAATATCCAAAAAAATTTTTTTAACCAAAGATATGTAGCAGTATACATTTTAGGCCAAATTTATGAAGAAAAATTCATTTTTTGCAAAATTTTATAATAGAAATGAAGAAAAATTCATTTTTTTACAAAATTTTAGTTCTTTTTTCATTTATAGCGAAAAAAATAAAAACCGCAGAGGTGATCAAATACCACCAAAAGAAAGCTCTATTTGTGGGAAAAAAAGGACAACAATTTCATTTGGTTACAGTGTTGTATGACTGAGTTATTGTCATTCAAAATGTGAGAGCACCGAAAGCTGAAAATTGGTCTGGTTATTAAGTGGGTTTAAGTGCCCAGTTGTCAAGTGGTTAAAGAACAATGGGCCCTTAAAGAACGGGCCCTAGAAGAACAGTGGGCCCTTGAAGAACAGCAGGCCTTAGAAAAACAATGGGCCCTTAAAGAACAGCGGGCCCTTGAAGAACAGTGGGCCCTTGAAGAACAGTGGGCCCTTAAAGAACAGCGGGTCCTTGAAGAACAGCGGGCCCTTGAAGAACAGCATGCCCTTGAAGAACAGTGGGCCCTTAAAGACCAGCAGGCCCTAGAAGAACAGCGGGCCCTTAAAGAACAGTGGGCCCCTGAAGAACAGTGGGCCCTAGAAGAACAGCAGGCCCTAAAGAACAGCAGGCCCTTATGTGGGCCCGTATGTTCGATCGTTCGTCAAAATACGAACAAAACGGGTCGTTCGCGCCAAATTAGAGTTACGTTTCAGAGACCATAATTCACTGCGGAATCGCTGGCTGATGATTGGCCAAGCATGCACTATGACCCGCATGCTTGGCCAATCACAGCTTGCAAAAAACAGAGAGCTATATTTGGCCAAAGCCAGGGTGGCTTTGGCCAATTATGGCTCAGGGGGTTTAGTACACGCCACACACTATAAAAGGCTGCCTGCAGGTCGGCCTTGTGTAGTGTGTTGCGGTGGTTGAGAGGACAGAGAGAGTGTCATTTCTTGCAGGCAGGCAGGCTAGTCAGTTAATGTTACAGTGTGTAGAGGATATATATACATTCCAGGTGTGGTACATATATTTATACACTGTATAGTTTAGCTAGATCAGTTCTTCCTAATTTACTGGCAGGCAGGTGATTTTGTTAGCTGCAGTATTCTTATGTGGTTTATTGCCTGTGTCCTCTGTAGTTTGCACCTAAAGCTACTTGGTGTGTACTGGCCATGTGCTCTGTAGTTTGCACCTAAAGATTCAGGAGCAGTGATTTTAATGATGCTTAAATAAATAAAAAAATGAAAAATTCCTTTAAATATTGTACCTGCTGGGTGTCTATAGTATGCCTGAGAAAACGTCTTTGAGAACGTGGGTCTTGCCCGAGGGAACATGTATTAACCACTTCCCGACGGCCGTACGAATATGTGCGGCCGCAGGGTGGTTCTAAATCTCTAACAGGACGCATATATGCGTCCTCCGCTCTTCCAGGCCACTAGAGGGCGCGCGAGCGCCGCCGGCGGCGCGCGCGTGCCCGCCGCATTCCTGAGATACCGATGCGCGTGCCTGGCGGCTGCGATGTCCGCCAGGCACTTGCGATCGGCGGCTACAGGGACAAGACGTGGAGCTCTGTGTGTAAACACAGAGCTCCACGTCCTGTCAGGGAGAGAGGAGACCGATCTGTGTCTCTTGTACAGAGGGACACAGCATCGGTCACCTCCCCCAGTCACCCCCCTCCCCCCACAGTTAGAACACACCCAGGGAATACATTTAACCCCTTCCATGCCCCCCTAGTGTTAACCCCTTCACTGCCAGTCACATTTATACAGTAATCGGTGCATTTTTATAGCACTGATCGCAGTATAAATGTAAATGGCGCCAAAAATGTGTCAAAAGTGTCCGATGTTTCCGCCATAACGTCGCAGTCCCAATAAAAATCGCAGATCGCTGCCATTACTAGTAAAAAAAAATTATAATAAAAATTAATAATAATTCTGTCCCCTATTTTGTAAGCGCTATAACTTTTGCGCAAACCAGTCGCTTATTGCGATTTTTTTTTTTTTACCAAAAATATGTAGAAGAATTCGTATCGGCCTAAACTAAGAAAAATTTTTTTTTTTTTAAAAAAAAAAATGGGATATTTATTATAGTAACAAGTAAAAAATATTGACTTTTTTTCAAAATTGTCGCTCTTTTTTTGTTTATGGCGCAAAAAAATAAAAACCGCAGAGGTGATCAAATACCACCAAAAGAAAGCTCTATTTGTGGGGAAAAAAGGACGCCCATTTTGTTTGGGAGCCACATCGCACGACCGTGCAATTGTCAGTTAAAGCGACGCAGTGCCAGAAGCTGAAATTTCACCTGGTCAGGAAGGGGTATACGTGCCCAGTAAGGAAGTGGTTAATGGAAAAAAAGTTTTAAAAACGGTTGTTTTTTCAGTCCTGAAAAAAATCGTTTTTAAAACTTTTTTTCCATTGATACCCATGTTCCCTGGGGCAAGACCCGGGTTCTCAAAGACATTTTCACAGGCATACTATATACACCCAGCAGGTACAATATTTAAAGGAATTTTTCAATTTTTTTATTTAAGCATCATTAAAATCACTGCTCCTGAAAAAACGCCCATTTTTAAATCTTTTTTTCCATTGATACATGTTCCCTGGGGCAAGACCCGGGTTCTCAAAGACGTTTTACGACAATAACTTGCATATTAGGTTTTAAAATGAGCACTTTTGAATTCGAACATTCGAGTCCCATTGACGTCAATGGGATTCTAAATGTTCATGCGAACGTTCGGTCCGTTCGAAGGTTCTGGTGTGAACCGAATGGGGGGGTGTTCCCTACTCTTGAAACACAGCGGGCTCTTGAAACACAGTGTGCGCTTGAAAAACAGTGGGCCCTTGAAGATCAGCTGGCTCTCGAACAGCGGGTCTTTGAAAAACAGCGAGCCCTTGAAGAACAACAGGCATTGAAGAACAGCGGGCCCTGGACCAGCACACAAGGAAGAGGAGAAAAGATCAGTGGTGGGAAAAGCAACAAAAAACAGGAAAACAGTGGCAGCAATAAGAGAGAGTAGACAACAGGGTAAGAAGAGAAAAGAGATCAGAAAGATACAGTATGCTAAGTGAAGAGAGTCCATCATAGCATTTAGAGAATTGGAAATTTGAAGAAAAGGATACAAAACAGCAGCAGAGCTAAAAATATAACGGAAGCTGAGGGCCCTTGAAGGACAGCAGGCTCTTTAAAAACAGGAGGCCCTGGAAGAACAGCAGGCTCTTGAGGAACAGCAGGTGTAAGAGAAACCCGGGTAACAAGCACGCAGTAGTGCGCAGGCGTGGACATTCTAAGAAATGCACAAGAAAAGACATGTACTGGCACATGCGTGGGAGCGAGCCGGCACGTGCGCGCACACGTGCACGCATTGGCACCATTTGGCCTATTTAAAACTGCCATTAACATGCATACTTTGCTGAGTGATCTTTTCAGCTAGTGCCCCTTAACCCGATCTGTACTAGTACCCTGCTTCTTGACCCGGCTTGTCTGTACCTTCCTGTTGATCTCCGCCTGCCTACCTGTAACCCCAGCTTGTGCTTGACTCCACTTCTGCCTGATGTTCCTGTGCCCCATTGCCGGACTGTGTACCGAACCTGGCCTGTGTCCCATCTTTGCCTCTGCCTCACGTCTTGGTACCTGCTCTGTTCGGCTGTTGACCACCCCCGGCTCACGTCCTGGCTATGCTTCCAGCTGCTGATCCAGCGACACATGGATCCTGCTCTCAGTTCCGGCCCAGCATTCTCCAGTCACCTGGTTCCTGCCAAGACCCAGCCAGAGCCATCTGCTACAGTGGCCCTCGTGCCACTCTGTGTCACCACTACCAGGGGTGTTAGACAGGAGGTGCAAGAGAAGACCTCTCTACAGCTTGATCTCCACCAGGTATGTGACAGCAGGCTCTTCAAAAACAGTGGGCCCTTGAAACACAATGGGCTCTTTAAAAACAGTGGGCCCTTGAAACACAATGGGCTCTTCAAAAACAGCAGGCTCTTCAAAAACAGCAGGCCCTTGAAAAACAATGGGCCCTTGAAAAACAGTGGGCCCTAGAAAAACAGTGGGCCCTAGAAGAATGAGCCCTAGAAGAACAACGGCCATCGAAAAACAGGAGTTTAGCAGTGCATTACACACAGAGTGCAAGGTCCTGGAGTGTGTTACACACAGAATGCAGGGTTCAGGAGTGCATTACACATAGATTGCATGGTTCAGGAGTGCATTCCACACAGAATGCAAGGTTCAGGAATGCATTACACACAGAATCCAAGGTTCAGGAATGCATTCCACATGGAGTGCAGAGTTCAGGAGTGCATTACACACAAAGTGCAGGGTTCTGGAGTACATTCCACACAGAGTGCAAGGTTCAGGAGTGCATTTCACAAAGAGTGCAAGGTTCAGGAGTGCATTCCACACAGAGTGCAAGGTTCAGGAGTGCATTCCACACAGAGTGCAAGGTTCAGGAGTGCATCCCACACAGAGTGCACGGTTCAGGAATGTATTCCACACAGAGTGCAAGGTTCAGGAGTGCATTCCACACAGAGTGCAGGGTTCAGGAGTGCATTCCACACAGCGTGCAGGGTTCAGGAGTGCATTCCACACAGAGTGCAGGATTCAGTAGTGCATTCCACACAGAGTGCAGGATTCAGGAGTGCAGGATTCAGGCGTGCATTCCACACAGAGTGCATGATTCAGGAGTGCATTCCACACAGAGTGCAGGGTTCAGGAGTGCATTACACACAGAACACAGGGTTTAGGAGTGCATTACACACGGAGTACAGGGTTCAGTACTTAACCTGTCTATTTTTCTTTACAGATTCAAATGGAAAGAAGATCGGTAGATGATCACAGAGAGGAGAGCATAAGAAAAGCAGATACAGATAAGTGCAAGGTCCTGGAGTGTGTTACACACAGAATGCAGGGTTCAGGAGTGCATTACACATAGATTGCATGGTTCAGGAGTGCATTCCACACAGAACGCAGGGTTCAGGAGTGCATTACACACAGAACACAGGGTTCAGGAGTGCATTACACACAGAATGCAAGGTTCAGGAGTGCATTACACACATAATGCAAGGTTCAGGAATGCATTCCACATGGAGTGCAGAGTTCAGGAGTGCATACACACAAAGTGCAGGGTTCTGGAGTGCATTCCACACAGAGTGCAAGGTTCAGGAGTGCATTTCACACAGAGTGCAAGGTTCAGGAGTGCATTCCACACAGAGTGCAAGGTTCAGGAGTGCATTCCACACAGAGTGCAAGGTTCAGGAGTGCATCCCACACAGAGTGCAAGGTTCAGGAGTGTATTCCACACAGAGTGCAAGGTTCAGGAGTGCATTCCACACAGAGTGCAGGGTTCAGGAGTGCATTCCACACAGCGTGCAGGATTCAGGAGTGCAGGATTCAGGCATGCATTCCACACAGAGTGCAGGATTCAGGAGTGTATTCCACACAGAGTGCAGGGTTCAGGAGTGCATTACACACAGAACACAGGGTTTAGGAGTGCATTACACACAGAGTACAGGGTTCAGTACTTAACCTGTCTATTTTTCTTTACAGATTCAAATGGAAAGAAGATCGGTAGATGATCACAGAGAGGAGAGCATAAGAAAAGCAGATACAGATAAAACAAACCAGAAGGAACACACAAGTGTAGTCCTCGGGTCTACATGTCCCATGATCCTTCTTTGTGCTCCTTTTTTTGGCCAATGGGAAGGAGAGGGCTCTGCTCCCGAGTACAGCAGCATAAGGAGGAGAGGCGGGAGAAAACCCTGCAGCTGCTCTCTCCAGAGACACACCCGCTCTCCCCACTGCCGACAGGAGGAGGTAGATAGGCAATGTAACGAGACCTCGTTCGGTTCCGCTCTCCCGACACTCCTCTGCTACTATTGAATCAGATTGCAGTTCGCAACGTCTGATGGTTCAGCCATCCGATGCTCCGGGATTCAAACTACAGCTATGTGCCGTTCGAAATCCATCAGAACAAACACCAGGCATGCTGCATGTAAGTACAAACAGTTGGATCCACCGTAGTAATCGCCCGTTCTCTCCCGCCACCCGGTTGAGCCATATTAAAGGATTGTGGTCCGTCATGATGTAACAGAGCGCCCATACACATAGGGCTGCAATTTCTTTAAAGCCCAGACTAAGGCCAAACACTCTTTTTCCACAGCAGCATATCCAACTTCACTAGGTAACAACTTGCGGCTGAGATACGCCACCGGGTGCTCTTTCCCGTCATCGCCAACTTGGCTTAGTACAGCTCCCAGCCCGAACATGGAGGTGCCTGGGTCCCCATAGGAGTGGCGTTGCCTTGAAGTTGGCTCTGGCATCGGGTGGTCATGGTCATGGCGGCCTCTGGGGCATATGAGGACATTAAATGCCCCAAATTGTTCCCCAAACGTACTTCTGCGGGTAACTCACGTAGTAATGCCACTCGCACTTGTCGCTCTCCTGAGCCCCAATCCAAGAGGACTTGGGCGGTGGATAAGCGTAGCACCTTGCCCCCTGCTACCCTGACTGCAACAGTCTGGCCGGTCCGGGCCGACTGGAGAATCATGTGAGGCTGGATGAGGGTAATCGTAGCCCCAGAGTCACGGAGTCCCTGGGTCGGCTGCCCATTAACCCATACTGCCTGACAATGGTGCTGCCGATTATCTCCGGCAGCAGCTTGGACAGGATCAGCCTCAAAAAGTTTGCCACACTCTTCCTGAACATCTCGAAGGTTGGGCTCGTTCTGGAAGCGATGAGCAGCTGGCCTGAATGGATGAGCAGTCTCTCGGTACCTTGTGGATCGGGTAGGGCAATATCGCTGCAGATGACCGGTTTGGTTACAGGTATAGCACTTAGGTCTGGTAGGAGGTTTGTGTCGGGCTGAGGGTCTGGATGGATGAGCAGTCTCTCTGTACCTCTCATGGATCGGATAGGGCAATATCGCTGCAGATGACCAGTTTGGTTACAGGTATAGCATCTAGGTCTGGTAGGAGGATTGGGTCGGGCTGGTAAACTGGGCCGAGATAGTGGATATCGCTCACTTTCGCCTGACCTTCGAGAGTCCAGATATTCATCGGCCAAAGTAGCCGCTTGCTGTACAGTCCGTGGTCGCTTATCTCGCACCCAATCCCGTACTACTGGAGGGATGTGGTTAAATAACTGTTCTAAGAGTACTAGCTGGGTGATGTCCTCTATGGTATGAGCATGGCTTCCCTGGAACCAGCTCTTAAGGTTCCGCTGCAGACGATGTGCCCACTCCACGTATGTTATGTTGGTTTGTTTCCGGGATTCTCGAAACTTAATCTGGCTGGCTTCGGGTGTAATGGCAAATCGGGCTAGCAGAGCTTCTTTTACCCGGTCATAGTCTTTAGCGTCCTCCTCCTCCATGGCCCGCATCTGCCGCTCTGCCAGTTAAATTACTCGCCAGTAAGGCGACCCAATCTTGGGACAGTTCCTTATGTATCTGGCATAGTCTCTCAAAGTCCTGCAGGAACGCTTACATTTCCTCCTCTCCTTCCTTAAATAGTTTGAACGCCCAAAAGGGCAACTTACGGAAAGTCGCTGAATCTTTAGGCGTTTTCTCCGATTGCCATATTTCTGCCATTCTCTGCTCATGTTGCCGCTCTTGTTCTCTTTCTTGTCGCTCATCCTGCAGCTGGATGTCTCTAATGGCATTCTGTATGGGGGTCTCTGATGGGTTAGCACCATATAATGCCAACCGCTCTCGAACTCGTTGCTGAAACAAGTCTTCAACTGACCGGGGTCCTGCATCATCATCCCTCTGATCCATCTCGGCTAGCTCACTGTTCAGGATGGCCTTGTTCTTTGTCCCACCGGTCCCTCCACGGCTCTCAAGTAAGTCTTTCAGCGTGGTTCTTCTGCATGCTGCATAGCTGGTCATTCACTGTGGTGGTTTGGAGTGTCCCAGTAACTGGAGAGCATATCCCACCGCTGCCAACCAATGTAACGAGACCCTTGCTCACTCGGTTCCGCTCTCCCGACACTCCTCTGCTACTATTGGATCAGATTGCAGATCGCAACATCTGATGGTTCAGCCATCCGATGCTTCGGGATTCGAACTACAGCTACATGCCGTTCGAAATCCATCAGAACAAACACCAGGCAGGCTGTATGTAAGTTCAAACAGGAGACTCTTTTATTGGATGCACACAGCACACTTTTATACAGCAGTTTGAACACCCCGCCCCCAACAACGCTTTCCTATTGGTCAATTGTAAAGTACATTATAGTTCTCAATTAGGTCCTCTTAGCCATGTAAATGAGGACATGAAAATGAGTCAGCAGGGATTGGTCCGATAGCTTGAATAGGAGGACTGCTATGTGTAATGAGACAGAAGCCCCAGGGGCAATCAATGTACACAAACAGCCAGACACAGAACAACGCTTTTCCTCCAGACCATGGAGCCGTCTGGAGGGGGGGGGGGGGTTAGCCTTAAGACAGGGCAGAAGACCCCCCACTGTGTAACAGATTTCAAGGAGATGCACTTCAGCATTCCAAGGTCCATGACAGGAAATAAACAGAGCCCTCTTCTGACAGCAGCAGCTCAAGGGGGGAGGGGCAGCACAGTTTCTTCTCTTCAGACCCGCTTGTTGTCTGCACTTTAGCTTCGACATCCCCCTCTGCCTTAACTCACTCAGGGAGGCTCAGGAGAGGTGGTGACAGCCCAGCTGGCAGGCGGAACCAAAGATGCTGCCGCACGCTGGACTGCCTGTGCCTGCTCAGCCCGACTCCCTTGTCCCACTGCTAGTGCTATTTGTCTGGCTCTGATGGTCCCCAGGTGAACATAGGGCCCCTAGGCTGTGCCCTGGGTATCAGTATACAGTGCAGAAAAGACAGGAGGTGTCAGTATACAGTGCAGACAGGACATGAGGTGTCCGTATACAGTGCAGGGAGGAGGTGTCAGTATACAGTGCAGGGAGGAGGTGTCAGTATACAGTGCAGGGAGGGAGGTGTCAGTATACAGTGCAGACATGAGGTGTCAGTATACAGTGCAGACAGGAAGTGTCAGTATACAGTGCATGGAAGAGGTGTCAGTATACAGTGCATGGAAGAGGTGTCAGTATACAGTGCATGGAAGAGGTGTCAGAATACAGTGCAGGGAGGTCTCAGTATACAGTGCAGGGAAGAGGTATCAATATACAGTGCAGACAGGAAGTGTCAGTATACAGTGCAGGGAGGAAGTGTCAGTATACAGTGCAGGGAGAAAGTGTCAGTATACAGTGCAGGGAGGAGGTGTCAGTATACAGTGCAGGGAGGAGGTGTCAGTATGCAGTGCAGGGAGGGAGGTGTCAGTATACAGTGCAGGAAGGGAGGTGTCAGTATACAATGCAGCCAGAAAGTGTCAGTATACAGTGCATGGAAAAAGGTGTCAGAATACAGTGCAGGGAGGTGTCAGTATACAGTGCAGGGAGGAGGTGTCCGTATATAGTGCAGGGAGGGAGGTGTCAGTATATAGTGCAGGGAGGGAGGTGTCAGTATATAGTGCAGGGGGGGGAGGTGTCAGTATACAGTGCAGGGGGGGAGGTGTCAGTATACAGTGCAGACAGGAAGTGTCAGTATACAGTTCAGACAGGGAGGTGTCAGTATACAGTGCAGACAGGAAGTGTCAGTATACAGTGCATACAAGAAGTGTCAGTATACAGTGCAGACAGGAAGTGTCAGTATATAGTGCAGGGAGGAAGTGTCAGTATACAGTGCAGACAGGGAGGTGTCAGTATACAGTGCAGACAGGAAGTGCCAGTATACAGTGCAGACAGGGAGGTGTCAGTATACAGTGTAGACAGGAAGTGTCAGTATACAGTGCAGGGAGTAGATGTCAGTATACAGTGCAGGGAGTAGATGTCAGTATACAGTGGAGACAGGAAGTGTCAGTATACAGTGTAGACAGGAAGTGTCAGTATACAGTGTAGACAGGAAGTGTCAGTATACAGTGCAGGGAGGAAGTGTCAGTATACAGTGTAGACAGGAAGTGTCAGTATACAGTGCAAGGAGGAAGTGTCAGTATACAGTGTAGACAGGAAGTGTCAGTATACAGTGTAGACAGGAAGTGTCAGTATACAGTGCAAGGAGGAAGTGTCAGTATACAGTGTAGACAGGAAGTGTCAGTATACAGTGTAGACAGGAAGTGTCAGTATACAGTGCAAGGAGGGAGGTGTCAGTATACAGTGCAGGGAGGAAGTGTCAGTATACAGTGCAGGGAGGAAGTGTCAGTATACAGTGCAAGGAGGGAGGTGTCAGTATACAGTGCAGGGAGGAAGTGTCAGTATACAGTGCAGGGAGGGAGGTGTCAGTATACAGTGCAGACAGGAAGTGTCAGTATACAGTGCAAGGAGGTGCATACATCAGGGATAAGACATGTCGGTAAACACAGCTCTGCACAGATTCCAGCCTAGAAAATTGGACGCTCTGTATCTCTGTATCACACACACCCGGAACTGATAGAGAAACGATAGATCTGCCCTCAGGGTGTCCAGTAAGGAAATGCTCAGAGCCGAGAATGGAGCGGACAGGGAAGCACAGTAACACGCCAGCTGTTCTGACTCTATATAGCAATGATATAAACGTGACGTGCTGTGGGCGGGTAGAAAATGTCCGTGCAGTGGGCACTCGGCAGGGCAGAGTGTATATAGAAAACGGGGGCAGGGCACCGTAAATGCAGGCGGAGCATAACAGGGCAGTGTGCTTCTTGTGGGCGGGGCATAGTAGGGCAGTGGGAGCGTTACAAGCGGGGCAGTATAAATAAAATGGGCGGGGCAGAACTAGGAAGGCCTGCGTTGAGTGTACTGGGCGGAGTTACGCACAGACACTCCCCCTCCCGCCCCCTGCCCCCTCGCATGCTCAGATCCGCAGTCCGGGCAGCATGGCCGAGCCGGGTTCCGATCAGCAGGATGAGGGATTTTCGCAGTTCGTGGTTCTGCACCAGGCCGCTCTCAGCTCCTCCGGGGTGCCGCCTAAGTATTGGAAGAGCCTGTACCGCAAGCTGGAGGGGGAGGTACGGGGGTGCTGGGCACTGAACGGGGGCACGGCTGGAGAAGTTGCTGCTGGCAGGAAGAGGGCAGCGATATGGACTGTCAGTAGATGGCACTGCCATGCAGTCTGATCGTACGATCTCCTCCTGTACAAAGTAGAACTATGGGCAGATTTGGGATTTTCTTTGACTTTGAATAATGATAGAGTCTCAATCTCCCTAATGGGGACACAGGCAGCAATAAAGACCCGACCGGGGTTCTAATTCCTCTCCACTTTGTCCAAAAAATAGCTTTTAGTTATTCTTTAATGATTGCACTCAGTTATTTATCAGATCAGGTGGGGCTTCTACTATGTAGTGGATGGTAGATCTAAAGAAGCATGCAAATCTTGATTGTATCGTGTATGGCCAATTTAGGATTGGGTGCAATGTCATCTTGTAGCTACGATCCACCAATCAGAACAAAGTGTGAGATCAGAGAGGAGGCTGACAGATTGTGTGATTGTACAATGTTGTGATCGGATTGCTCTGATAGTGGCAGGATTGTACAATCGCCATGGATAAGTGATCAGCCTGTATGTGTGGCTGCAGTGCTTACAGCAGATCATCTGCTAGCTCTGGGGTCACTCTGGTATTTCATACTTTTTATTTTTTTTTCTTTATTACTTTTATTAAAGTTTTTTTACATATAAAAATACAAACTTGGAACACCGTAAACCTTCAGCACTACACCAATTTTCCAGCACCGTGAACAATGCAGATCCCAGACCAAATAAAGGAAAACGTCAGATCCTTCCATAGGGGGTCACACACAATACATAATCACTATATGCAGTACAATATCCCCTCCCCCGCTGTACTGGAGGAATTCAGTGCTTCATTTACTGTGATTGCTATATAGTTGGAGGTCTCACACACACAGGGCGTCTGCCCATCTCTCCTGAATGCCTTTCTTCCTGGCAGCAGCGTTTTGGCAGAAAAAAAAACATGTGGCGCGTTTTAGGCGTGTCAGGTGATTGGCCGGTCATGTCATTACCCCAAATAATTCATTCCGGCGATTAAAATGAACGCTCAAGTGCTTGACACTTCTAGCGTTATCCTGCATCTATACGAGTCTAGCAATTTTTTTTTCCCCCTGCTTCTAAACCCCTATATGTGCATGGGCACAGGCTAAGGGGGAGGGGCGTTTAGAGGCAAAACAAAAAAATGCCAGGTGCCTCTAAAAGCAGCATTTTTAATGAGCATTCTGCCTGAGGTCTTAAAGCGGAGCTCCACCCGTGTTTTAGTTTATTAAAAGTCAGCAGGTACTAAAAGCATGGCTGCTGACTTTTATCAAACCGACACTTACCTGCCCCACGGTAGAGCGATACGGCCGCCCGAAAGCTCGCTCCTCCTCTCATTGGCGTTGTCATCATAACTGTGGGCACCCGGTCATTACGGCTTCACGGCTGGGCGCACACTGCGCATGTGCGAGTTGCGCTGCACTCTCTTATTGGCCAGCCGATCTTCTGGGACCTGAGTTGTCTCCCAGAAGATCGCTGGCAGGGAGGGGCTGCCTAGGGCGGGAGGAGGAAGTGGGACAAGAAGTCCCACTAAAAAGATGGGTGACACTGGGCACAATTGGGTGACACTGATGAAGAGGTACTAACAGGCATTACTCATGGGAACTGACATTACCCCCTCTCTGACAGTAGAGCCGCCGATCGGCTATTCCTGTCAGCTAGAACCCAGGAAAGCGGATTACCGGCACCTCCTGGTTCACGCTGTGATTGGTCACAGCTGATCACGTGGTAAAGAGCCTCCATCAGAGGCTCTTTACCACTTGGAGATGTGGTGTGTCGGAGTGACACACCACCGATCGCTGCGGGTGCACGATCACGGCTTATCCTGCTGGACGTCATATGACGCCCAGCCAGGATAACTGAACCACTTCCCGGCTGTCATTCTGCTATAGGCCGGGCAGGAAGTGGTTAAAATGCATGTCGGCACACCTGCTTAAAGCGGGGGTTCACCCCAAAAAATTTTTTTAACATTACATTCAGCCGAGTTGTCAGAATGACAATCAGCTGTTTTTTTTTATTTTATCCCCGTACATACCGTATTTTCACCGCCGCTTCCGGGTATGTCTTCTGCGGGACTGGGCGTTCCTAATTGATGGACAGGCTTCCGACCGTCGCATACAGCGCATCACGAGTTGCCGAAAGAAGCCGGACTGTGAGTCGGCTCTATACGGCGCCTGCGCACCGACGTTCGGCTTCTTTCGGTGACGCGCTGTATGCGCCGGTCGGAAGCCTGTCAATCAATTAGGAACGCCCAGTCCCGCAGAAGACATGCCCGGAAGCGGCGGTGAAAATACGGTATGTACAGGGATAAAATAAAAAATAAACTGCCGATTGTCATTCTGACAACTCGGCTGAATGTAATGTTAAAAAAATTATTTTTTGGGTGAACTCCCGCTTTAATGCTTTATGGGCACACATACACTATATTACCAAAAGTATTGGGACGCCTGCCTTTACACCCATATGAACTTTAATGGCATTCCAGGGTTCCCTCGATGACGGCAGCCGAAGCCGAGCAATCGCTCGGGTCTCGGCTGCCCCGCCGCCATCCTCGGTGAGGGAGTCAGGAAGTGAAGCTTTGCGGCTTCACCGCCCGATTCCCTACTGCGCATGCGCGAGCCGGGCGACGTGAATGGATGATGTCTCCTGGGACACACACAAGGTCCCAGAAGACACACACCGCTCCACCATTCCACAGAAGGCAGCCGAGGAACAGAAGAAAGAAGACAGACCGCGGATCAGGAAGTGGCAGATTAGGACGATCTGCCTAGCAACAGGCACTTCAGGTATTTTGCAGCATTTAAAAAAAAAAAAAAAACTTGGTGGAATTGCGCTTTAACATACATTGTGGCAAAGTGCGCAGTATTACAACATCATGTCGTGAATGAGCTCTAAACATTGAAGGTGTCCAGTCCATAGCCAGATTGGTTGAATGATGGAGCTGGTCAGTGGAATGCCATGCAAGTAGTCACCCCTCACAGAGCAATCATTTTTAGACTAATTTCCCTAGGAGTTGGTGACATAAGAAAGTTTGTGCCTCATGCCAGAATGATGTCATAGTTACTCAGGAGCAATAGACTGTGTCCTTTAAAATGCAGATCGATCGAGTCCTTGAATTGCTGGCTGAAAATTGGGGACTTCTTTTTCACATTCGATTCCAGACTTTTCTCACTCGTTCTGAATAATAATTACATCCTGAAATATTTTTCAGTCCTCGCCAGAGCATAATTCTTTGTAAGGCTGGGTTCACACTACGGTTTTCCCGTCCGTCAGCCGCATACGATTTATATGAAAAAACGTATGCGGCTGAAACGGACGGGAACGTATGGCACCGCACATATGTGCGTTTTCCATTAACATTAATGTTAAAGGAAAACGTATGCGGTTGCCATACTGTTTTAAAAACGACCGCAAAACCGTGGTTGAACACGGTTTTGCGTACGTTTAAAAAACGTTTTGCCAGCAAATCGTACGCACCCGGATGCATCCGAGTGCATACGATTTGCAATGCATTGTCTATCTCTACGTTTTCCCATCCGGGCCCGTACGTTTTCAATACTGAAATCGTATGCGGCTGACGGACGGGAAAACCGTAGTGTGAACCCAGCCTTAGCAGGCTTTTGGCCTTTTATATGCAGGTGCTGCAGATAGGGCTTGCAGTAACGATGAAGGGTTTTGTCTCCTAGAAAAGAAAAGGTGACCAGTGAGTCACATCCACATTTATTGCACAGTCGCATTTCCGGACCACAACTTATTACACAGTCACATTTCTGGGCCACAACTTATTACACAGTCGCATTTCTGGGCCACAACTTATTACACAGTCGCATTTCCCGGCCACAACTTATTACACAGTCGCATTTCCGGGCCACAACTTATTGCACAGTCGCATGTCCGGACCACAACTTATTACACAGTCGCATTTCCGGACCACAACTTATTGCACAGTCGCATTTCCGGGCCACAACTTATTACACAGTCGCATTTCCGGACCACAACTTATTACACAGTCGCATTTCCGGGCCACAACTTATTACACAGTCCCATTTCCGGGCCACAACTTATTACACAGTCGCATTTACGGGCCACAACTTAATACACAGTCGCATTTCCGGACCACAACTTAATACACAGTCGCATTTACGGGCCACAACTTATTACACAGTCCCATTTCCGGGCCACAGCTTATTGCACAGTCACATTTCTGGGCCACAACTTATTACACAGTCGCATTTACGGGCCACAACCTATTGCACAGTGGCGTTTCCGGGCCACAACCTATTGCACAGTCGCATTTCCGGGCCACAACCTATTGCACAGTCGCATTTCCGGGCCACAACCTATTGCACAGTCGCATTTGCAGGCCACAACCTATTGCACGGTCGCATTTCTGCGCCACCGGACAGTTGAAACAAGCATGCAGCAATTGAAGGAGAATTTGTAACTCAAAAGCTAAATGCATTTATTACAGCCAAGCAAATATCCTTTGCAGGAGGGAAGAGCAACAGGTTTTCTTTCAATAGAGGCATTTGGCCAACTTCCATACCGTACAGGGTGTGTGGATTTGGAGGTTGGGCATGTTTTATGTCACATAGTGAACTCCCTATGGAAATAAGACTAGTAAACTTCCATCACCCCGGGTATGTTTTCTGTAAGCTTACAGCCATGCCCTGGCATGTTGCACAAGCCCTCACCCTTGGCACAGGTTTGCCTGCTAAGTTCCAGCTTGGAAATCAGAATACTTATGCATCACCTGTTCCCTTTTGGTTTTGTAAAGTGACTCATACTGAAGAAAAAATAAATAAAAGAAACAATGTAAAGAGTACTACAGGGAAGACCAGTGTATGTTGTTACATTTTCAGCCATTTCCCAACACCCAATTGTCCTCAGGAGCCCTTTAAAATCTTTAAAGTCAGTCTTTGCATAGTGCTTGCCACGGCTCCAACATGGCAGTACCTGAACCTGTCTGTTGTCCACTCAGAATCTCCCAAGGCATCTCATTTCTGACCAATGGCTGCAGTGGTTAGTGGACCTTCACCATTTCTGTTTGTCTTTTAGATCTTTGATGCTGGGGAGTGGTTCGGTATAATGCAGGTGGAAGAAATGGAGGAAGAGGACGAGGACACAATAGAAATCGAGAGAGAACAAAAAAAGAAGCCTAACCCAGGCAATGAAGCAACCTACAAAGTAATCGTCACCAATGAGAATGGGCTACAAGCGTCAGATCCCAACAGGTTATATAGTGATCTCTTTCTCGCTCTTGCGCTCTCTCTTTCTCGCTCTTGCGCTCTCTCTTTCTCGCTCTTGCGCTCTCTCTTTCTCGCTCTTGCGCTCTCTCTTTCTCGCTCTTGCGCTCTCTCTTTCTCGCTCTTGCGCTCTCTCTTTCTCGCTCTTGCGCACACTTTCTTTCGCTATATACGTCCTCTTTTTGAAGAGGGATATCTCGGTAACGGCGGCAGCAGCTGCTGCCACAACCGAGATATCCATCTCTTCAGGCGGCGGTCCTGTAAATGATAATGGTGGTCTCCACAGCGGATTCACTGCAAGATCACCGTTATCGGCGGCGGGAGAGGGGCCCCCCTCCCGCCACTTTCCCGCTCCCTCCGCCACTTACAGGAGCCTTCGGTAGCGGTGGAGGCAATCGGGTCCTTCTCGCTCTGTGGCATGGATACGAGTGAGGGCAAGATGGTCCCCACCCGTCTCCATACCATAGCAGGGCGAAAGCGAAGTCAAAACGTCACTTCCGCCCATACGTCTTAAAGGCACATTTTATTTTATTTTTTGAAATTTTTTGAAATTTTTTTTCTTTTAGTCTAAATATGAGATCTGACGTCTTTTTGACCCCAGATCTCATATTTAAGAGGACCCTATTACAAGGGATGTTTACATTCCTTGTAATAGGAATAAAAGTGACCCATTTTTTTTATTTTTTTAAAAACGGTGTAAAAATAAAATCAAGTAAAATAAAATAAGAAAACAAAAAAATTGTTTTTTTAAAAGCGCCCCGTCCCGACAAGCTCATGCGCAGAAGCCAACGCATACGTGAGTATCGCCCGCATATGAAAACGGTGTTCAAACCACACAAGTGAGGTATCGCCGCAATCGTTGAGCGAGAGCAATAATTCTAGCCCTAGACCTCCTCTGTAACTCAAAAGATGCAATCTATAGAATTTTTTAAATGGCGCCTATGGAGATTTTTAAGGGTAAAAGTTTGACGCCATTCCACGAGCAGGCGCAATTTTGAAGCATGACATGTTGGATATCAATTTACTCGGCGTAACACTATCTTTAACAATATGAAAAAAAAATTGGCTATCTTTACTGTTGTCTTATTTTTTAATTAAAAAAACTGAATTTTTTCCCAAAAAAGTACGTTTGTAAGACCGCTGCGCAAATACAGTGTGAAAAAAAGTATTGCAATGACCCCCATTTTATTCTCTAGGGTGTTAGGAAAAAAACCAATATATAATGTTTGGAGGTTCTAAGTAATTTTCTAGAAAAAAAAAAAACTTTTTTAAACTTGTAAACACTGAGTCTGAAAAACAGGCCCGGGGGTTAAGTGGTTAATTCAAAGTACCCTTAGGGCCCTTTCACACGGGCGCATCAGTAATGATCCGCCTCCGTGTGTCTGCTTTGCTCAGCGGGGATCCTATGTAAAATCTCTGCTGAGCGGTCTGCTAACAGGGCGGTCCCCGAACCCTGTGCAGGGACCGCCCTGTCTTTCCTCCGCTCTCCCCTATGGGGGATCGGATGAACACGGACCGCATGTCCGTGTTCATCCGATCCACCAGACGAACGAAAAATAGGATTTTCTTCCGTCCGATTTTGCGGAGCTTTGCGAAGGCGGGTGATTAGAGGTGTCAACGGATGGTCATCCGCTGACACCCGCAATCACATAGGGACCTATGTATGTCCCGTTTTCCCTGCAACGGATGGATGAAAATGCGGACATACGGTCCGCACGTCTGAAAGGGGCCTTTCTGTATTTTTACAGATCTGCATAAATTCCTGACATCTCACAGTAAACAGCAACAATGTCTGTTTTTTAAATATAGCACCACCTTTGTATCATTAGGAATCTGTTCCACAGCTTCACTTATAGACTGAGAAAAGGAGAATAAAGTCATCAAGCTTTTCTGTCAATGTGTTCTATGAGGGATTGCCATGCAGTTTAGCATCCTATTTTGCTAGTCCTACAACTGGCTTTTTTCGACTTATCGGGCTTATACAGACTTTTTTGTTTTAATGCTTTTATAGGGATTACACATTCAAAAAAATGCATTGTTTTATAGATGTTAGTCTTTTTATTGAGCTACCCTTTTGGATTTGGAATATCCCCTGCTGCTGTGTTTTGGTTCTAATATGTTTATGACATTTCAGCATTTTCCTCATTGACCATGCATGGACCTACCGCGTAGAGCATGCTCGCCGACAACTAATGGAGGTTCCTGGCCTTCTGCACCGTATGGCCAACCTGATGGGGATGGAGTTCCATGGAGAGGTCCCAGATGAAGGGGTGGTGGAAGAGGTCCTTACAGAGATGTGGAAGTATAACCAGACATATCAGCTTTCACAAGGGGTAAGAGACACCCTAGTCTTTTGTGTCCCTTATGTCTCTGAAGAAAGAATGGCTTGGATTTGGGTTCATTACGTTTTGTTCCCATTACATTGCTTGCACCTTGACTGAAGTGTACCTGTCCCCCATACACTGTAGATAATTATCTTGGAGACCTAGCCAAGATTCAGCCAAGATTTTTTTTATTTTGATTTTACAAAGGTAGCCTACTATGTGTAAGCAAGTCAGGAGAGTGGATTCAGTGTTGCAGTATACATGTCCAGTAGCATGTATGAAGGATAAGACCCCTTTCACACTGAGGCGTTTTACAGGCGTTTTTGCGCTATAAATAGAGCCTCTTCTGCAGCCCCAGTGTGAAAACCCAAGTGCTTTCGCAGCATCTATCACAATCGTCAATCTACGATTTAGGCGTTTTCATCCAGTTTATAGAGTATGTAAAGCTCTAACTTTTTTTTCTGTAAGATCAAGTGGGGAATAAAATAGCATTTTATTGCTATAAAGTCCCAATCCGCACTGAACATACATTTTTCATGCCAAAAAGGTACTCGGGAAATGGTATGTCAACGGTGCCAATGTGAGCCCACCAGCTACCCTATGGAATAGCCAGGGAGATGCTGTGTGCATAAGGAGCAGACTTTCAGTGAGGTGTTAAGCACTACGGAACGAGTTAGGAACCACGCTGGATTGTACTGGAGAAGTTAAGTTCTAGGAGTTAAACTAGGATCACATTGGAATAGATAAGACCTGGAAAGTTGGATCAGAACTCTCTAAAGTATGGGAATGGTCTCATGTGAGCTCAGATGACACAGGAGTTCTGAGGGAGCAGAGTCTAAGAGCCAGCCAGTATTCACCATGGACCCCCCCACAAGGTTTTGGATTTAGCTGTGTGCCGACCCCAGGTCGTGGACCCTGGCTTCACCCTGCTCTATGCACCACAGACTAACACAAATTAAAGGCTTTGTAAAAACCTATTATACTTGCCTGCTCTGTGCAATGGTTTTGCACACAGAAACCGCAATCCTCCTCTTCTCGGTTCTCCCGCTGATGCTCCTGCCGCTCCCCCAGCCCACCCCCCCCCCCCCCGAGTGCATGCTCACTCCTGAGCCCCACTCTGTGTCCAAAAAACAGCAAAAACTCAGCACTGCTCCCTTTTCACTAGCTGTGATTGACAGCAGCAGAAGCCAATGGCTCCTGCTGCTGCATCACAGTTAATGAGGAGCGAGAGACCTGGGAGAACAGCTGCTCTCGTGCACGTTGCTGGATCGAGATTGGACTGAGGGGGAGCTGCACACTGAAGGGGTGTGTGTGTTTTTTTTTCTTCATGCATAGAATGCATAAAGGTAAAAAAAAAAACTTCAGCCTTTAGAACCACTTTAAGGAAGACACCAGGAAGTAAGTCTGGAGTAAATGAGTGAACTGTGTGTAAAAGTGTAGTGGAATAGATAACCAGGACACAAACCAGAGATCAGGGCAGACAGCAGAAGACATGAATAACCAGGATAAATCCAGAGATGAGGCAGGCAGCAGACAAAAAAAAAAAACAGGATAGATGGCAGTACATCTCAAAGTCTGAAGCTGTGCCAAGTTCAAATGAGCCAGGAAGAGGGAGGAGGCTGATGGCAGTGGTTGTAGCCATGACAGGGAGAAAGGCCACTGTGGTTGCAGCCAACACTGCTGTTAGAACCCAGAAGCCATGCTGATAGGACGTGGCCACAACACACAAGGTAAAATCCAGAGGTGCGCTAAGTGCGGTTGCACGGTACTAAACAAAAGAATTGGCAGCACACAAGGTTTCACTATAAGGGTTTTACTTAAAGTGGTTGTAACCATAAAAAAAGTTCCTAGTGTGTGAGCTGATCTCCCCATCCCTCCCTTCTTGCTGCTATGTTGTGTGGCTGTAAAGTTAGTGAGGACAGTTACTGACATCCCCTCTTATAACAAGCTATACATTACACTGTTTGTTAAGGCATTTTTTTCATAATTATAAAAAAAAAAAAAATTCACAGCTCCGCTGTGCAGTCACGTGACCTCCTGGCTCACATCTCACCCCTTTTTGCTGTAATCCTTAGATCGGGGAAGGAGAGTGGCGGGAGGTCATGTGACGGGCGGGAGGTCATGTGACAACACAGTGGCACTGTGAAATAAGGTATTTAGCTTCATAATGAAAAAAAAAAATTCAACAACAAACAAACCCTGTGATGTATAGCTTGTTACAGAGGGGAAGCCAGTAAATGTGCTCACTGACTTTACAACCACCTTTAGTTACCGTATTTACTCAAGTATAAGCCGACTTTTTCGGCACAATTTTTTTTTATGCTTATACTCGAGTGAGGGTCTCCCGCTGTCAGTCTTAACTATTTGGCGACCGTCCACTGTAACAAAGCCCCGCCGCCTCCTCGTCCGTGATGGACAACACTGAACACTGATAACAATTCTGGGAAACTGAATCGGTGTTCCGTCTATCACGAACGAGGAGGAGGCGGGGCTTTGTTACAGTGGACGGCCGCCGACTGCAGTTGCATGACACAGCGGGAGATCAAAGGCACAGTGAGGCTGCAAATGGGCATTGTTGATCCTCTTTTCCACTTACATTAGCTGCTGCATTTCCCACCTTTTAGGCTTTATGCTTGAGTCAATAATTTTCCCAGTTTTTTTATTTGTTATTTCCTTTTATGTTTCTGGGACAGCAAGTGAAGGGAAATCTCCCCAACAGGACACGAAGCAAAAAAATAAATAGGATCCAAAATATAAGGATACAAAACGAAAACATTTTCTTTTTTTTTTAATAATTTTACTTTACCTAAAATAAATAGCTTTCATTTATTGTGCTCAGCATTGTGGATTGTTTTTTTTTTTTTTTTTTTTTTTTTAATTGCATTCATCTATTCAATCTTCAGTCTGCAGAAGAGAAAGTTCCAGTCTGGTACATCATGGACGAGTTTGGGTCTAGAATTCAGCATTCGGACGAACCATCATTTGTGACGGCGCCTTTCTACTACACCCCCCAGCAGTTGGCTTACACCGTACTGTGGCCCCTCCGAGATATCAGCAATGGAGGTATGTGCACATAAGCCCACCATTCCTATGCTAAGTGCAGGTCGTTGGCAAAAATGTGAGATGTTTTGAGAAGATCAGGTGTTACCTCTGACATAGACCATTAAGGCTTCATATGCCTGTGTACCCTCTAAATTTTTAGGATCTCCATGCCCAAACTATATGCATTTTCTCAAAGGTGAAAGTTGATGGTTTTAGGTCATTTTAATTTTATAGTGAATGCACAGCCAAAATGTTCTCTTCCGTGAGGGACACAGGGAATGTTAAACCTTGAATTTTTACTGCTGCCTATGGGAGAATTGGACACTGACAAACAAAAGAACTATAGGCCAGCCCACCCCCAGACCACTCCTACCAGCATGCCTCATTTTTTGTTTTTGGAAGATGGATTCCTTTTTTGATTTGTGCTGTTAGAATAAAAGGCTAACTCCACCTCTAGCGCACATATTTAGGGTGCAACATGTAACACCACTGTTGTGGTTGCAGTGTTGCAAACTGATATCACTTATTTATTTTAAGTGGTATCTGTCCTTATATTTTTTTGTTGGTACATTTCTCTTTCTCTTCAGTCATGGGTTCTCTACATCACTGTCATAGCTGGTCTCTGCAATTGCAGCCATCTGGTGTGGCTTAAAGGGATTATACTTACCTGGCCCCCTGTTATACTTACCTGGCCTCTCGAAAGTCCTGCGCTCTGCCCTGACATCCTCTTCGCCGCTCAGCCTGGCCATTGATTGGCTAGAGCAGATGGATTGAAAGCAGCGCAGCCATTGGCTGGCGCTGCTGTCAATTGCATCCAATGACGCGGTGCGCCAGGGGGGCGGGACCGTGTGAAACAGTGAGTGGCTATAGCCGCTCGCTGTATCACGGGATCGCGCCCGCAAGGACTCCACACCATGCGAGCTTGCTCGCATGAATGTGTGGCGTTCTTACGGGAGGACCAGAGACAGCCGCTGAGGGACCCCAGAAGACGTGGATCGGGGCCACTCTGTGCAAAACGAGCTGCACAGTGGAGGTAAGTATAACATGTTTGTTGTTTTAAAAAAAAAAAAAATTCTTTAAGCCTCGTACACACAATCGGACTTTAAACAAATTTTGGGATTTTTTTTCGAAGGGAGTTGGCCGGGCACACCCATAGCATACACACGGCAGGACTTTTCTGCAAACTTTCACAACATCACATGTTTTTTCTGCTTTTTTCCGCAACCCTTTGGTCAACTTCTGCTATTGTTGGTTGATTTTAACATTGGTTTTGGGCATGCGTATTTGTACTTTGGACAAAAGTCCGATGGATTTCGTACAGATGATAGGACTTTGCACCGTAGGACTTTTGTTGCCGAAAAATTGGTCCGTTTGCAGAGCGAACTTTTGTCTGATGAAAACCGAAAAAGTTTGTTCCGATGGAGCGTACACCCGGTAGGATTCTTTTTTAAAACTTGCTCATTTTGAAGTTTGTTGTCAAAAAGTCCTACCGTGTGTATGGGGCTTTCTCCTCAGCTTGACCTTGGGGCCCAAATTAGAGCTTCTAAGACCACCAACACACTTCTGTTCCATCCTTTGTTCCAAATCTTCCTCTACAAATATTGGAAACACCCTGATAAAATGTTTACTCCCTTTTTAAAGAGCTTACGAGACTTGTATTAAACTTTATTTTAGCCTTTGCTGACACTTGGACAGCTTGCATGTCGGATGTTTGGGTGTAGGTGTTTTTTTTAGGGACTACATCCTAGAGTTTCACTCCCATCCCCTTCCTCAGTTCATCCCTTTCAACCTTCCTGTGTCACCACACAGATTAGCAGATCTCCAGGTAGCTCTAGGTGATCTTTTGAATCAGGATATTAGTATCCCAGTTCCTGTGGCAGAATAGTTTTTTCAGAGGTTTTACTTTAAACTGATCACAGCTCTAAAAACCATCTTGGATTTGAAAGTGCCGAATATCTTTAGTCCAGATAAAAAGGTTTGCTTAGAATCCACCTAGTCTGTCAAAGCCTTTATCCATCAAGGAGACTTTCTGGCTTGTACGGAAATCAAGGATGTGTACCTACATTTTGTATGTTTTTCTGTGGATCCCCTGCCTTTTCAGTTTGTGGCCCTGCCATTCAGCCTGTCTCCTGCACCTCGGGTTTTCACCAAGTTGCTGACAGCAGTGCTAGCCCTCCTGTTGTGGAGTACCTAGATGACTCCCTGCTGAAGGAACAGTCCAGATGTTCTAGAGATTTGGATGGATCTGAAATCAGTGCTGAAACACTCATCACTTGGAGTATCTACGTTGGGTTTAGCCACAACAACAACTAAGCTGTATTTTTTACCCCCTGGAGAAGTTTGACACGGATCTCAGACTTGCACTCTTCAGGCTGGAAGTCATTTTACACTGCATTTACATGAGTCCTAGGTCTGATGGTAGCCTTTGTCGAGGCAGTCCCATTTGCCCAGTTTAACTCCAGACCCCATACAACACAACATTCTGTTGTCATGAGATAAATGTTGTCAGGAGTGGACCCTACACTCAGAGTTGTTCCACAGCCTGTGCCACAGGTGGGGAATGCCGGATGTGCATCTCCGGGTTTAAAAAAATTGATTGGTTTGTCTCCAGGTACAGGGATCCTCTATAGAATCAGTGGATGCTCTTTCTCTGTGGGATCGTTATATCCTGATCTATACTATTCCTCCCTTGAATCTTCTTTCAAGTCTGCTTTACAGGCTCAAGATGAAGGGCACTCCAGTGGTCCTCATAGCTTTAAATTAGACCGGGGTGATATGATAAGACTTCAGACACTCTGTGGGCTTTTCCAGATAGTCCAGATCTTCTAGCTCATGGGCTGATTTACCATCCTGCTTCATAGTTGCTGAGTTCCATGGCATGGCTGTTTGAAGCCTAGTCTCCGAGAGACAGGGGTATTTCTCAATTGGTTATTCCACCAATGTTTAAAGCCAGGAAGTCTACTTCTTGTAAAGTCTGTGACGCCACTTGAGTTTTTCCATCAGTACACTGCTTCCTCCAGCCTGGACCTTCAAGCGGGGGTTCAACCCAAAAAATTATTTTTAACATTACATTCAGCCGAGTTGTCAGAATTACAATCGGCTGTTTTTTTTTTTATTTCATTGCCGTACATACCGTATTTTCACCGCCACTTCCGGGTATGTAATGTGCGGGCCTGGGCGTTCCTAATTGATTGACATCCTTCCGACCAGTGCGTCACGAGTTGCCGAAAGAAGCCGAACGTCGGTGCGCAGGCGCCGTATAGAGCCGACTCGCAGTCCGGCTTCTTTCTGCAAATCGTGACGCGCCGTTCGGAAGGATATCGATCAATTAGGAACGCCCAGTCCCGCACATTACATACCCGGAAGCGGCGGTGAAAATACGGTATGTACGGAAATAAAAAAAAACAGCCGATTTGTCATTCTGACAACTTGGCTGAATGTAATGTTAAAACATTTTTTTTGGGTGAACTCCCGCTTTCAGATATTCCAGCCAAACGTACAACATTAGCTGACACTAGCTTGTAGGAACATGGAATCATTTATTGGACAATATACAGCCTTTTTATACACTTGAAAGGTATGCCCCCCCCCCCCCCTGCCTAGTAGGCAACAGACTATTATTGCAGGAGTCCCTAGTAACAGACTGTCCAGCTCTAGAGGCCAGGGTGACCAGCTCTTTCAATTAACAACATGTATAGTTCAGAATTAAACAATCCAGGAATAGTCTTTGTATATTTCCTAGGAGATATTGTGGCTAAATATTGCGGGTCTGTTTTTAAGTAATCAAAGTCACATTCTTAATGTCCATTATTTTCTTGGTCACTAATAGACACAGGGTGACTTGGACATAGGAGATGCATCGGGAGCTGAAGCAAGGGTTTCCCAACCTCTCCAATGGATTCTGGGTTCCACCAGCCCCCGAGCTGACATCTTTGTCCTGTAAAGAACCCTTTCTGGTCTTGGACAAGGTGGTGGTAAGGCCCAGACTTTCCTTGCTACATAAGGTTTCTGCTTTTAACCTCCCTCAAGCAAGGCATAATCAAGCCCCTCCTAAAGAAACCCAACCTCGACCCCCAAAGACCCAAACTACCGCAGACCGGTAACAAGTCTTAACACGTTCTCCAAGATCATGGAGAAAGCAGTATTGCAACAGCTACAACTCCATTTGGACACCCACAAACTTCTGGACCCACTACAATCAGGCTTCCGCCCAGGCCTGGGCACAGAAACAGCACTTCTGAAAATATGGGATGAATCCCTCGAAGCAGCAGATGACGGAGAATCACGTCTCCTGGTGCTGCTGGATCTCCGTGCATCATTTAACACTGTCGACCACAAAACTCTACTCATTCGCCTGAAAGAAGTAGCAGGAGTCAGACGCAGATCTACCTTGGTTCACATCCTTCCTAGAAAATCATTCCCAGACCGTAAAACTAGGAGCCTTCACCTCTGAAACTCACGCAATTTCTTGTGGAGTCCCTCAAGGATCACCCCTGTCACCCTTGCTCTTCAATATCTACCTCCGCCCACTCCTCAAAATTATCAGCAAACAGGACCTGTGCTACCACTCATACCCTGATGACACACAACTCTACTTTCGCATCACCAGAAAAAAAGACCAATATCACGGTCTAGAAAAATGCCTCACGTTGATCGATGATTGGATGACTGAGAGCTCCCTCAAACTCAATGGATCCAAAACAGAACAACTTCTCCTTCACGCAAACCAAAAGACAAAAGCTAAGACTTCGTGGACACCATCCACCATCCTTGGACAGGCCATTACCTCGAGCACCAAAGCCAAAAGTCTCTGAGTCATCTTTGACTCTGAGATGTCGATGGATGCACAAATAGGATCAGTAGTGAGCGGAACTCACCATCTCGTTCGACTGCTGCGTAGACTCATCCCCTTCATCCCAGAAGAGGACATTGCAGTAGTAGTTGGAACGATCGTCAATTCCCGTCTCCACTACACAAACTCCCTCTACATGGGACTACCCAAATACGAGATTTTGCGCCTACAAGTCGTCCAGAACACGGCAGCCAGACTGGTAATGGGGAAAAAACCCTGAGAATCCATCACCCCTTCCCTGAGGACCCTTCATTGGCTAACCGTAAGGGATCGGATCATATTCAAGACCCTCTGTCTTACCCACGAGTGCACACAAGGAAACGCTCCTCAATACTTTTGTTTGTAAAAACTCTCCTATTTTCAGTAAGTTCAGCTTTCAGTCAGTTCAGTTTTTTAAAGAGGAAGTAAACCCTGATGGGTTTTACTTCCTCTTTATTTCCCTGCATCACATAATAGCCCATTATGTGTCACTTACCTGAAACCGAAGCCTGCAATTTCACTGCTGTCCCCTGTTGCAGGAAGTGTCCATTCTTCACCCCTCTTCCTCCCGGGGCCGCAAAAGAAAATAAAACACTACACCTCCAATCGCATTCTCTGATCAACCAACCAAAACCTCCACATCTCCAAGTCCTGCTACAAATCGAAGGGAGAACGAAGATTTGCAGTCCAAGGGCCTCGGCTATGGAAGGCTCTACACACAAACATCGGCATAGAGGAAAATCATTGGCCTTCAGGAAAAAATCTAAGACCCACCTCTTCTGAAGGATCAGGATGACACTGGATGGAAATAAGCGCCTTGAGGTGATTTTAGTTCGCATTTGCAGCGCTATATACCGTATTTATCGGCGTATAACACTCACCCTAACTTTAAGAGGGAAGTTTCAGAAAACACGCAGGCACAGTTTACCCTCTATTTTCAGGGTAAGAAAAGTGAGTGTTATACGCCAATAAGTTATACGCCAATACAGTAAGTTACTCACTCAACCTCAATTTGCATAATTTTCTGTCCCTCTGCTTAGCTCCAGTTCATCTTAAAGCGGTAGTTCACCCTCCTTCACCTCATTATTCCATTACTTTCGGCATCGTAGCGCGAGCTACGGTATGCCGGTCTTAAATTTTTAATCCCCGTACTCACTGTGCTATTGTTGATTGAAGAATCCGACTCCCGCGGGGAATGGGCGTGCCTATGGAGAGGGAGGATGATTGACGGCCGGCTCTGGCACGTCACGCTCCCCGAAGACAGCCGGAGTAGGTCTCGGCTATTCACAGCGCCTGCGCACAGGCTATGCGCAGGCGCCGTGAATAGCCAAGCCTATTTCGGCTATTTCCGGAGAAGCGTGACGTGCCAGGGCCGGCCGTCAATCACCTTCTCTCACCATAGGAACGCCCATTCCCCGGATTCTTCAATCAACGATAGCACAGTGAGTACGGGGATTAAAAATTTAGGACCGGCATACCGTAGCTCGCGCTACGATGCCGAAAGTAATGGAATAATAAAAAAAAACATTTTTTTTTTTTTTTTTTTAACAGGGTGAACCCCCGCTTTAAGGTGGTTGAGTGAGAATCTGTCACTGCTTCCTTCAGAAGTCATTCTGAATGGTCCCCACAAGGGTGCACCAGATTGTCTTTCCACCACCTTCCACTAGGTGGCTCAACCAGACCATTTTTCAAAATGCTTTTACTTGTTGCACAATCATTTTCACTTTTGCAAGAATGTATCCGAATCGTTTGCAAAAAATTCAAACTAAATTTCTACCTTCTTTCTCTTTTGCTGGATGCTATGACACAATTGTCAGTCTGTCTTCCAGCAGAAGTAAAGTCTCACACTTCAATTCTCGGTGTAGCTGAACTAGTAGTCTAGGGGTAGGTGGACTACAATGCCCAGCTAGTCTTCCCCCATGTTATGATATCCAATAAAAGGATTTTTACAGTGCGTACAAAAAAATCCTATCTGCTTAGTTTAGGGTAAAGCGTAAAACTCCTGTCTGATATCTGGGGCTCTGTTAGAGTCCCTTCACTTTATCATGGTGACAGTGTTTTACCAGACAGGAGGTGAGGGGAACTCCTTAAAGAGCAATAGAGAATTAGTAGTGGAAGGCTAGACCTCCTGTCAGATTTATGTGTATGTCTGGGTCCCTGCTGCATATTTTATCTCACTTCCTGATTGGAAACACTGTTGTCCCCAGAACAGAAACTGAGGGGAAATCGCTCTAACAAACCTGACTGGTTGTAATCTTCCACACATTATCCAAAATTAGAAAAAAAAAAAGTGTTAATTTTGCAATCAAACATTTAAAGCCCAACTCCAGCAAAAAACGTTGTTTCGGTTAGAGCAGCGAAGAAGCGGAGCCTCTTTTTTTGCTGTATGTGTTATTATTGGGGAGATTGCTCCATAATTCCTATCAGGACAGTGGATGACAGACATTTTTTATGTACATTAAAGCCTTGGTTTGAGAGTGTTTTGCAAGACAAGCAAAATGTTTTTAAGAATTTTGACTTGATATACAAGTAGCGTCCTGTCACAACGGAGTTTAAAAGAAGAGAGGCGCCTCTAAGTGTAACAATATGGTTACATTTAACCACTTCCCGCCCGGCCTATAGCAGAATGACGGCGGGGCGGTGGTTGTTATCCTAACTGGGCGGCAATCGGTGGTGCAGTCTGACACACTGCTACACCGATCTTGGTAAAGAGCCTCTGAGGGGGGCTCTTTAAGACATGATCAGCCATGTCCAATCACAGCTGATCACGATGTAAACGAGAAAAGCGTCTGACGCAAGAAAAGGCGAGCCAATCGGCTGCTCTCCTGATGCCTGCCCAGGACCTCCCAGGATGCTGCCGGGACCACCAGAGATGGCCATCACACTGGACCACCAGGTATGCCACCCTAGACCACCAGGCAGCTGCCAATCAGTGCCCATCCCCAATGCCTGCCAGTGCCGCATATCGGTGCCCAGCAGTGCAGCCTTTCAGTGCCCACCAGTGCCACCCATGAGTGCCCATTGTCGGTGCCGCCTTATCGGTGCCCATCAGTAAAGGAGGAAACTTTTTTTTTACAAAATTTTATAACAGAAACAAAATAAAAACCTTTTTTTTTTTTGGGGGGGGTCTTTTTAGATTTGTTTTGCAAAAAAAAAAAAAAAAACGCAGAGGTGATCAAATACCACCAAAAGAAAGCTCTATTTGTGGGAACAAAATTAAAATAATTCTGTTTTGGGTACAGGGAAGCAGGTAATTGTCATTTAAACAGCGACAGCGATGAAAACTGGCTTGGGCAGGAAGGGGGTTAAGTGCCTGGTATTGAAGTGGTTAATAAAGGTACTACATTTAGCAACTCGCTGATGATTAAAACGGGCACATCTAAGTATACAGACAAAGCTGTCCACATAGACCATTCTCCCCAGCGCTATTGATGTCATCCCTTCCACAAGTGGTTCAAGTCTTGCTTTCAGATCGCTCTTTTGCAGGGTAGTTTCCCCGGACACAATTGCAGACTGACAGCGGTAAGAGCCGGTGGTGCGGGGGATGGTCTATGTAGACAGCTTTACCCCGGATGCCTCCATATTTAGTTGTGCCGCTTTTAATCATGAACCATGTGAGTTGCTAAATGTTGTACCTTCATTAAATGTAACCATATTGCTACACTCAGTCACCTCTCTTCTCTTTTATACTCAGTAGCTCCTTCTGGATTTTGCTTCTAATCCCCTTGTGGAGGCTGCCATTTGTGGATGGGACATTTTATGGTTACACAACCTGCTAACATTGCTATAATCTTTTTATATGGACTATAAACTGAAGGCCTTATGAATAAATGGTTGTGGAAGGACTCATCTGAGTTTCCATAATTTTTTATGGGGAAATTCCTGGAACAAATTATACTCCTAATCCAAGGTTTTACTGTATTATAGTTGGGGGGGAAGAAAAGGTTGTAGTTTTATATTTATTAAAATCGAGAAGGATCCTGCGAGCCTCCACTCACCAGATGCTTAGTGAACTGTATTAAGAATAGCTGCTAGCGTTAAACACGTCTCACAAATCGTGCAAATATAAACTAAAATATATATGCTGCGCTAGAGAATGTGTAATGCACACCTAATCAGTCTGGATACCGAAGTGCATGCATCCAATACAAAATGTAGGATATATATATATATGATCAATGTGTGATGTGACAAATTGAAAAATGATGTGATTTATTCAAATGCAGAATACAAAGTGCTCATGTGCATGACTGAGTAAAATTCATCATATAAATTCATAAAAAAAAGTCCAATAATCGTAAATCTGTGAATATATCATAAACAAAGTGCTCATGTGCATATATAGGTGTTCACCTGCGTCATAAATGACCACGCTAAATAGTCCTTGCGATTCAAACAACTTGGTAGGTGATCCAAAACATGCCAAGGTGTCCTCCCCTTGGGAAGTAAGCGCTCACCATAGAGCGTGCGACTTTCATGTCTCACATCACGCATTAAAAAAAAAAAAAAAATTTATATATAATTTTTTTTTTTTTTTTTTATGCGTGATGTGAGACATGAAAGGCGCACACTCTAAGGTGAGCGCTTACTACCCAAGGAGAGGACACCTTGGCATGTTTTGGATCACCTACCAAGTTGTTTGAATCGCAAGGACTAATATATATTTTTATATTTGTATTCCTGAATATAATATGGGGGGGGGGGGGGAAAGAAAAAATACAAAACTTCTATTAATTTCTTTTAATACAGAGGAAGTTTCCCGTGACTACGCTTACGGAGAGTCGGATCCCTTAATACGGAACTGTCTGCTCTTGCCATGGCAACCTGTGGCTCTTTCACACGTTGACTGCAAAACACCAGAGCCAGCAGACACTCATTATCAGGTGAGCTTGTACTACTTCTGCTTTCTGGCACCATATCCCTCTGGATACAGTTTTATAAACAAATTGTGTCTTGTAACCCTAATTTAAAGAGTTTCTTATCCGGAGATCCTGCCAATAACAGTACTTTCTTTTACAGGCTGACAACACTAAGCCGCTGCTTTACAATTGGCACAATTTCTAGCTAAGGCACTTTAACAGATTCACAAGAAATGATTTTGGTTCGGGAAACTGTATGCAGTGAGACATGATGACAAACATACTTTAAAAAAATAGCTTTAGAGCAGGGGTGTCCAAACTTTTTTCAAAGAGGGTCAGATATGATGAAGTGAACATGTGTGAGGGCCGCCCATTTTGCCTGACATTCTGTGAACCATTACAATTTGGTCTAAGTGTGTTCATCCGAGCTCTAATACACTGCCCAACAAGAATTCTCTTGCATTTGTGGCTGTGTGTGGGTAAAGGAATGTTATTTGGATATACCGTATTTATTGGCGTGTAACACGCACCTTCACTTTAAGAGGGAAGATTCAGGAAAAAAATCTTACATTTTAAATAAAGAACTGTATAAGGGTCAGTGGCCATGAATGCAGCACCCCCGTTGCCATGAATGCAGCACCCCCGTTGCCATGAATGCAGCACCCCCGTTGCCATGAATGCAGCACCCCCGTTGCCATGAATGCAGCACCCCCGTTGCCATGAATGCAGACTCACCATTGCCATCAGTGCAGCCTGATTCATGCACATCTGCATCCTTGGAGGAGACAGAGCGGGGGTGGGACTAGCACCGACAGACATACAGAAGAAACAACTGTTTTTTTGGCGGCCTCTTTAATAGAAAGTCTCGCCTCCTATGATGGACAGAACAATCGTCCAATGGCAGCGCAGGATACAGGACTTCCTTTTACAGAGGTCGCGGTGTAAACAGGAAATATTCCTGTACGACACTCGTCCCGCCCCCCTCCCTGTCCCCTTCAAGTCAGCCAGCAGGTGCATCTTTTGTGGCCCCCGGTGCTCTGGGATTCGTTGGGGACCACAAAAGATATATACATGTCAAAATGACCAGGGGGGCCATCCGGAACGCGGGCTGGACTTTGGACATGCTTGCTTTAGAGTTTACAAACATTTAAGAGGATCTTCCTAGTGATAGGGGAGCGGTCATTGCCTACTTGCCAAACCAAGTCATCAGTGGCAGCCCCTGCTTTCTTCCAAGTCCCCTTTATTGTTGTGTTTGTATGTACAATAGCTTAACATTTTTGTATGGTTCAGTTACTGTTTAATTAGAATATGCTAAATCATTTTATATCTGTTCTATTTTAGTCTATTTTTGCGGAGAATAAAGAGACCCTGCCTCACCCCGTGGAGCCTCCACTTCATGACAAGAGTAAAATCTTCAAGTATGTAATGGCTCACGTAGGTTCTTGCAGTGCTAACCCTCATAGAACCATAGCAGGTGCTTGATAGGCAAATACTGTATTAAGTCGATGGGGTCCTCTGGTGTGGCACCCTGGAGTAGGAGGAGCTGCCCAGTGATGGTTTGTGCCTTCTCCAATATGGTGGCCACCTGGCAGGAGCCCACATGCCTACAGAAAGCTAGATCTTTAACAGACAGCTTTATTAACTTTCTTTAACCACTTGCCTACAGGGCACTTTCACCCCCTTCCTGCCCAGACCAATTTTCAGCTTTCAGCGCTGTCAAACTTTGAATGACAATTGCGCGGTCATGCAACACTGTACCCACAAATCGAGCTTTCTTTTGGTGGTATTTGATCACCTCTGCGGTTTTTATTTCTTGGGCTATAAACAAAAGAATAGGGACAAGTTTTTATAAAAACACTTTTTTATTTTTAGCTATAATAAATATCCCTTTTTTTTATTTATTTTTTACATTTTCCTCAGTTTAGGCTGATAAGTATTCTCTTACAAAAATTTTGGTAAAAAAAAAAATCGCAATAAGCATATATTGATTGGTTTTCGTAAAAGTTATAGCATTTACAAAATAGGGGATAGATTGATAGCATTTTTATTTATTATTTTTTTTTACTAGTAATGGTGTTTTTTTTTTTTTTTTTTTATTATCGTGACTGCGATATTGCGGCGGACACATTTTTGTGACTGGGGGAGGTGACCGATGGTTGTCCCTATATACAAGGGACACACCATCGGTCCCCTCTCCCTGACAGGACGTGGATCTGTGTGTTTACACACACAGATCCACTTTCCTGCTCATTTACTGAGCAATCGTGGGTGCCTGGGCACGCACACCGGGTCCTCGGTGACGCGCCGTGCGCTCGCCCCCTAGTGGTTTTTAAAGGCGCAACATCAAATGACGTCTACCCAGGATAACAGAGTCTTCCTCCCGCCGTCTTTTGTCGGCGGGCGGTTGACAAGTGGTTAAAGGATAATGCTGCCTAGTATTAGGTCCACTTTATGGTCCACCCAAATAACTTCAAAACGATCAATCGATCTGTCCATGCATGTTCGGACAAGGGGGGAAAAAATTATAAAAGTTTGAGCTAATTGTACATTTTGGAGGGCGAAAAGGTGGATTTTTAACTTTATTGCTGAACTTTAGGAAGATATAAAGCTGTAATCATTTAACCACTTGCTGACTGCCTCACGTAATATATACGTCAGTAATCGGTGTATTTTTATAGCACTGATCGCTGTAGAAAGGACAATGGTCCCAAAATAGTGTCAAGTGTCCGATGTACGATAAAAAATCACAGATTGCCGCCATTACTAAAAAAAAAAATAATAATAAAAATGCCATAAAGTTATCCCTAATTTTGTAGACATAATAACTTTTGTGCAAACCAATCAATACACACTTTTTTTTTTTTTTTTTTAATCAAAAAATATGTAGAATAATACATATTGCCCTAAACCGAGGAAAAAGTTTGTTTGTTTTTTATATATTTTATGGGGATATTTATTAAAGTAAAAAAAAAAAAAAAATATATATATATATATATATATATATATATATATATATATATATATATATATATATATATATATATATATAAATAAATATTATTTTTAAATTGTCGCTTTTTCTGGTTATAGCACAAAAAATTAAAACCGCAGGAGATTATGGGCCAGATTCCCGTATCCTGGCGTATCTTTGAGCGGGCGTAGCGTATCCTATTTACGATACGCCTCCGCAACTTAGACGGGCAAGTGCAGTATTCACAAAGCACTTGCTCCGTAAGTTGCGGCGCAGCGTAAATGGGCCGGCGTAAGCCCGCGTAATTCAAATGTGGAAAAGGTGGGCGTGTTGTATGTAAATCAATCGTGACCCCACGTAAATCACACGCCTAACGAACGGCGCATGGGCGCGCATGCTCCGTATCACGTCGAATTTACTCCTTGAGATACGCCAGGCCCATTGCCTGTGAGGTGAACGTAACCTACGCACAGCCCCATTCACGTACGACTTGCAGGGGTAACTTTACGCCGGACGTAAGCCTAACGGCGTAGCGGGCGCAAATACGTTTGTGAATCGGCGTATCTACCTAATTTACATATTCAACGCGTAAATCTACGGAAGCGCCCCTTGCGGCCAGCGTAAATATGCACCCAAGATACGACGGCGTAGGAGACTTACGTCGCTCGTATCTTGGCCAAATCTATGCGTAACTGATTCTAAGAATCAGGCGCATAGATACGACGGCTCACATTCGTTCTTACGACGGCGTACGTGGAGATACGCCATCGTAAGTCTGCTGTGAATCTGGCCCATTATAGTTCCGTTTACTATCTTTTGTCTGTCCAGGATCTTCACAGATATGCAGCAGGTTCTGAATGCTATTGATCATCCTCGCTTCGTTTTCACAAATGACGAGAAGGAAGCGGACATCCTCTTCAATTTCTCTCATATCAAAGATTACAAGTGAGTACTTTGCTGTCATTCTATGTGGGATTTGGTTATTTGTATGTCATCAATGGGCTGCATCTGATGTGAAGTTTATGTGCCGTTCTCTGTGTTGGTGATTTCAGTTTAATTTGTTTTTTTTCCATCAGAACATTGAGCACAGAGAGGCCTCACGTCCTGGTGAGCCAGTTCCCATGTGAAAACCTTTTGACGGTTAAGGATTGCCTGGCATCCATTTCACGAAGGGTTGGAGGTGCAGAGGGCCCAAAATGGCTTCCCCGTACTTTCAACCTGAAGACTGAACTGCCACAATTTATTGGATACTTTAAACAGCGTGAGCAGCGGTAAGAAGCATCATATTCATTACCTCTGCAAGGGAAATAAGCTCAAAATGAACAAGCTGTATGTAACCTGACCTTGCAGTAGCTCTCTACTTGTATGGCTCTTGTTTCTTCATTGATTGCAATGTCTTGTTGTTGTTGTCTTCTTTCTCTTCTTGAAACTGTACCATTTTATCATTCACATGGCTGGTAGGACCTTTTTTGACACACAAGGCGTATTGTGTAAAAGAAAAAAAAAAAGGCCCCAAGCCTTCTATCTCTTTAATGGTATTCTCAAGTGGTTTTATATTTTTCCTGTATAGCCTCCATATTTACGCTGAGTTTGTCATTGTCCCTACAGCGGGGAAGACAACCATTGGATCTGTAAGCCGTGGAACCTGGCCAGGAGCTTGGATACCCACGTCACTACCAGCCTGCCTTACATTATACGCCAGAGAGAGAGCACACCGAAGGTTGGTGCAGTAGAAAGTATTACGGGGATACACTGAGATAATAATTCCATTAGTCCTCTTGCTGTTATCTTTCTGGGTAGGGGGAAATAATCTGACGGGTTGCTGTGAAGAAATAATTGTCCAGGGTAACATGATCAGTGTGCAATGTGTGTTTCGATCTGTTGATTAGCATAACTGAGCTTAAAGAGGTGCTGATACATGAACACTGGCCTCAAAAAAAGGCAGGCAGAGGATAATGGACTAGTCACCAGTATTGCCTGGGGTCTCCCTGCAGCTAGCTGATCTTTCCGCATTACTGACTTGCCATGTCTTCTTCTGCACTGTCTCTATGTGACGGCGGCCATCTTGCAAGAGATCAGGCTTTGCTTCCCCATGTCAAAGCTTCCAGCAAGGCAAACAGTGAGCAGCTTTAGTAGTGACATCACCAAATCTGTTTAGATTAGCAGTTAGAGGAAGCAGTGCCTTGGATCTTACAGAAATTGCTCACTCAGCTATGAGGAATCACACTGCTATTTTTCAGGAGGAAGTGAAGTGAAGATAAAAGGTGTATTTTCACAGTACTGCTTGGACACAAAATTGTTACCCATAAGATTACAAATCTTCACTTTTTGATTTTAGCTTCACTTTAAAGATGATCTCTAGCTTTGGTTTCAATTTTAAATAGTTTGTTCAAGCCAAGCTGACCAAAACAAGAGAAAAAGATGAAATGGCTGCACATCCAAAGTTTCCAAAAGTGCCTTTTATTGCAGACCGTCAAAATACATCAGGGACACCAGGTGGTGTTCACGTCGACACGTTTCACACATCTGATCTGTGCTTAATCATTACATTACTGTCCAAAACAAACCATCTCCCTCACTAACATGTGCAGCCAATGGGTGTTCTGTATAAACTGTATGTAGCTGAGGCTACATACAGTAGAGTGCACCGTGTTCCAGGTGTGAGACAAGACCTTCCTATACCTGGAACAAAATAGAGTCGGTCTTAGCAGCTCTCTGCCATTCATAGGCAACTTGTTTTCTATCAATGAATACAAAGCTTCCTGTGATTGGCTGTGTTGGAGATTGTGATATCATCAGCCCGCCTTGCATTAAAGTAAAAAATGTTTAGGTAGTATTACCCCCCCCCCCCCTTATACTTACCTGAGCTCTCATTTGATCCAGGGCTGTGCCCACCTGCAGCGGCCCTCTCCTCTCACTTCCTGGTCTTACAAGATTTGCTGAGGCAACGAATGCCATTTGCACCCACTGCCCCACTGTTTGTGTCCATAGACGCAACCAGCGGGGTTCTGGAGTGAGCCCGAATGAGTGTCCCCATTGGAAGTGGCTTCTTAAGAAGAGATGACCGGAGCGCAGATGAAGGACCCAAGAAGAGGGGGGGGGGGGGGGGTCAGGGCCGCGCTGTGCAATTCCAGCGCACCAAGCAGGTAAGTATGAAACCATTTTTGTATTTTTCTTTTTTTTTTTTTTTAAATGCCATTTACACACACTTTTGTTTTTAGTACATCTGTTTTGCACGCACAGTTTTCCATGTTTTGTCTCTTTTAAAATGTACAGTTAGTAAACATACTGCAAGTATTGTGAAATACCAGTTACTTTGCCAGAAATGCGATGAGTTCCTTGCTTCATTTATTACCGGTACTTGTATAGCACCTTCAATTTTTTTTTTTTTTGCAGCGCTTTACACATATATTGTACATTTACATCAGTCCCTGACCGCAAGGAGCTTACAATCTAAGGTCCCTAACTCGCATTCATACACACACATACTATTGCCAATTTATACAGGATCCAATTAACCTACCAGCATGTCTTCAGAGTTCCTGGAGGAAACCCACACAGGCAAAGCATGCAAACTCCAGGCAGGCAGTGCCGTGGGCGGGATTCAAACCGATGACCCTAGTAATGCTAGGCAAAAGTGCTAACCACTTGGCCATTGTAGCTTTTTCTACTGAGATGACAATGCTGCCTCTGCTGCATTGAGATCTCCACTTCTGGACAACAGATCGTAAAGGCTAAATAACATGTTGTATACAGTATGTCTTGCTGTGCTTAAACCATGGCTTTAAAAAGAAATGCACATTTTTAAAGCACAGCGGCTTGTTTTACAAACACATTTAGTGCTCTGTTTGCTTCGGGACCCTGAAGCAAGCAAAATTATATTTAAGGCAATGATAAATAAGCCTCCTACATTTTTTAGATTTTATGCATTATTTTTGTTTTGTGATTTTTGGATTGTGACGCAGTAAGATTCTGAAAATTGTTTTAGTTGAGAACATTGTATTTTCTAATTGTTTTAGGTTGTGTCCAAGTACATTGAGAATCCGGTGCTTTTCCATCGAGATGATGTTGGAATGGTGAAGTTTGACATCCGTTATGTGGTCCTCCTTCGCTCAGTGCGACCGCTCAAGCTATATGTCTATGATGTGTTCTGGCTTCGCTTTGCCAACCGGTAATGTTCATGTTTCCACTTTTCCACTTGGCTGTGGCTCAGGTAGTGTGAATGCTGCTGATTAGAACAATGTTCAGGGGGCTTATCAGACCAATGAAGACCCAGATCATTGTGCAGTTTGTTGAGCAGTAGTCGGCATCTTCAGTGTGCTGCCAGTGCTATATTTTAACTTTAGTGGCAGCATACTAGTTGTAACGGTCACCACCGTTTACGATTTCCCTTCCATCAGTCACAACAGCTTATCTGACCCTCCACAATCTAGAAGACAGGATCCGATCCATTCCCATTTCCCAGAATAACGAGACTTGCTCTGTTACTGGTTTCAAAATGTATGAACACTTTTAATGGTTAGCCTTCAGGTTTATATACAGTTTACAAGGCATGTTTCAGTAATCACAGGCACAATCAAACTCTCCACCCACACATCACACACTGGGGGGGGCTTCAATACACCTTCAGATGGGCTAATTACTAAACATTCCAGACAGCCCGTCTCCGCATTAGAGGAGGTAATTGCCACAGCTTAGCAAGTCACATTCCACACACAAAACAGTATTTAGCATACATAATGAGAGATCCAGAAGCCAGGCTGTCTACCAAGCTCAAATCCACCTTATCCCAGTCCAGACTCAATTAGCATATCAACAGCCTATGCTACACAGAGGAATGAGTCACTATTGACCGGTTGTGGGTCAGCATGAAATCACTTGAATATCTCAAGATATTCTGCAATATGAATTATCAGTTATCAGTCACATCTTGTGTACTTTCTAATTAATATTTATCAGTCACCCTATGCCCAAAAGGGACACAGGGTAACCTAGACCCAAGAGTTGTTAGTGACGCTGGCCCAGGAGTACCCCTCATCTTTCAAAGGTCTCTGGGTGTCACGGGTCATTCCGTTACACTAGTATATTAGAAATATAAAATAAAACATTTATTACTGTTTATGCAGCTTGACGGGAATATAGTAATACAATTGAAGGCTCCATTTGGGCTTTAACATTTAACCTCCACATGCCCTTGATGCTGACATAACCCTAATGCAGGGATCTTCAAACTACGGCCCTCCAGCTGTTGTAGAACTACACATCCCATGAGGCATTGTAACACACTAACATTCAGACATGACTAGGCATTATGAGAATTGTAGTTCCTGAACAACTGGAGGGCCGTAGTTTGAAGACCCATGCCCTAATGGATAAATGACCTACAGATGCTGATTTTAATATCCACTTTGTATTCTGTAACTATACGGTTATGTTGTACAGTAAAACCTTGGATTGCGGGCGTAATTCGTTCCCGAAAACAACATGCTTGTAATCCAAAGCACTTGTATATCAAAGCAAATTTCCCCATAAGAAATAATGGAAACTCAGATGATTCGTTTTGTGACCATTTACTCATAGGTTCTTCAGTTTATAGTCCATATAAAAAGATTATAGGTTGTGTAACCATAAAATGTCCATCCACAAATGGAAGCTTCCTCAAGGGGATTACAAGCAAAAGCTACAGAGTACAAAATAGAAGAGAGGCGCCTATAAGTGTAGAAATATGTTGCTAATGTTGTACCTTCATTAAATGTAACCATATTGCTACACTTAGGGGCTCCTCTCTTCTCTTTTATACTCCGTTGTGACATGACACTACTCTTGTATCAAGACAAAATGTATTTAAAAAATTTAGCTTGTCTTGCAAAATTCTCTCAAACCAAGGTTTTACTGTATTTGTATTTAGCAAACAAAATCTGTTTAAAATAAAAAAAGGATAAAGTACCCAATAACAAAAATGTAAAAATGTATATAGCGGCTTACCAGTTGTTAGGTGTGGTGGCTGCATTTGTCTTCTTTCTTTCTTTCTTTCTTTCTTTCTTTCTTTCTTTCTTTCTTTCTTTCTTTCTTTCTTTCTTTCTTTCTTTCTTTCTTTCTTTCTTTCTTTCTTTCTTTTCCTAGGCTAGGAACATTTTCAGCAACTAGAGAACATGCCTGTTGATCCTGCCAGAAATGCAGTGTACTTCCTGTGAGCTAAACTAAAAGCTTAAAACAATCTTGTCTTCCTTTTTTACACTACTAATCTCACCATCCCCATGGAAAATAACAAAGGCAGACATGTTTAAGGTTGAGCCAGGGTGGCAATTCTGGTCTACAAGGCAAATTAATATTACAGGGCAAGGATGAGTGCTGTCACCTTGAACAGGAATGTGTTATTGGCAGGATCACAAAGTGAAAATAAAGTAAAAAAAAAAAAAAAATCATGTAAAATGCAGCTATGACATCTAAGGACTAGTAAGCTGCAATATATTACATTTTTGGTCTTTCATTTGGAGACAGTTTAAATACCCTCCCCGGTACTCCCTTGCCAGTGCCGACATCTTCTCCTTGGCTTCTCCAAGGGCGGGGTGACTTTATAGGCATAAGTCCTGCACATGGTTCATTTATTCATTCAGGCACAGATAAAATACATGTAAATAAATGAATATAGACGGCACCTGCTGTAGCTCTTGAAATAGTTTGTCTACTTGAATACAACATATACTCATCCAGGCTCATGCGTATCGACCCCATTGGGTCTTAAAAAAAGATTACAAAGAGGCATATAGGTTTGTATTATTGCAGAAGAGACATGGGAAGTTTCTTCTGAAATAAAGTGCATCCCTGCTTGCAATTGTTTAAGTTCCACTCTAAAGCCTCATACACACGATGGGACTTCAATCGGACAAATCCGTCGATTTTTGTCCGAAGGGTGTTGTCCGAGGACTTGGTATGCATACAGACGGCAGAACATTTTCAGCCAACATACAGAAAACTTCATTGTTTTTCAGCTCTTTAGCGCCACCCTTTGGGCAACTTCTTCTATTGTTGTCTGATGTTTAGCATTGGTTCGGAGCATGCCTGTTTGTACTTTGGATTTTAGTCCGACAGATTTGTGTACACACGATCGGATAATCCGATGGAACACATTTGTCGGCGGACAATTTGAGAGCAATTTGAGAGCATGCACAGCCAACATTTGTTGCTGGAAATTCCGACAACAATTCGCATAGGTGTTGTCCGAATATCGGATCGTGTGTACGGGCCTTTAGTTCATACACCTTATCTGGTGTCTGAAGCATCGACCACCAAAGGCTACCAGTCCTGTGCCAAGGTACAGCAAGAAACGTTCTGATAATTCTAGGGTAAAGACAATTGTGAGAGAGATATTTCCCTGGCTTATCTGGGCCTTGATCTTTAATGATTTTCTTCCACTCGCAACACTAATAACGGGTGTCATAGTAATAGCAGACAGAATTTATTGTGATTTATATGTTTATTTTTTTTATACATTTTTCTCATTTCCAACAGACCGTTTACACTTGACGATCTAGATGACTATGAGAAACATTTCACAGTTATGAATTATGCCCCAGGTGTACAGCTAAAGCAGGTATGTAGAATGCTGTAGCTGAAGACTCACCCTTACAGTGTATATCCAGATGGACACCGGCTGGGTGAAGTCGTCATCACAGTTTGTGACTTTCTTTTTCTTGTTTGTCTTAGGTCCATTGTGATGAATTCATGACCTTGTTTGAGAAGCAGTATCCCGATCATCCCTGGAAATCAACACAGGTGAGTACATAGTCAGGTAAGGTACCAATAGACACAATGGGCCGGATTCAGAAAAGAGATACGCCGGCGTATCTCCTGATACGCCGGCGTATCTCTGAGTCCGGCCGTCGTATCTATGCGACTGATTCATAGAATCAGTTACGCATAGATCTCCCTAAGATCCGCCAGGTGTAAATGACTTACACCGTCGGATCTTAGGCTGCAATTCCAGGCCCGGCCGCTAGGTGGCGCTTCCGTATCTTTTACGCGACGAATATGCAAATGAGCATTTACGACGATTCAGAAACGAACGACCGCCCGGCGCTTTTTTTTTACGTCGTTTGCGTTCGGCTTTTTCCGGCGTATAGTTACCCCTGCTATATGAGGCATAGCTAATGTTAAGTATGGCCGTCGTTCCCGCACCGAGTTTTGAATTTTTTACGTCGTTTGCGAATACGGATGGACGTAATTTACGTTCACGTCGAAAGCATGACGATTTCCCGACGTCATTTGGAGCATGCGCACTGGGATTCAGTCGCGGCCGGCGCATGCGCAGTTCGTTCGGCGCGGGGACGCGCCTGATTTAAATGTTATACACCCCCTACCCGCGGAATTTGAATTCCGCCGGGGGATTTACGTTACGCCGGCTCAACTTCACAGGCAAGTGCTTTGTGAATAAAGCACTTGCCTGAAAAAGTTGCGCCGGCGTAACGTAAATGAGATGGGTTACGCGGATCTGAAGATCCGCTCACCTATCTGAATCTAGCCCAATATATATATAAAAAAAAAAAACAGATCTAGATCTAGAATACATAGTCCAGTTATGAGCTGCAGTTCACAGCACAGGAAAGGGTTCAGAGGAAAGGCAACCAAGTCAGTAGGTGACCTGGGGGACCTCTGCTCTGAGAAATTATAGAGAAATATGATCACTTTTTGTATAAATATTTAAAGAGATCCAATAAGATTAGATTTGTATTTTTCAGCCACTCCAATCCCCCATCCATTCTTTCATCGTAGTGCCAGTTTTTTCCAGTAAGTGAGCACTAAAGATCCTATTTAATTTTTTGTTTTGTACTCGGAGATCCAAAGGTACATTGCTGCTTATACAGTATGTGTGTTTTAACCACTGCAGCCCCGGAGGATTTGGCTGCCCAATAACGGGGCATTTTTTGTTATTCGGCACTGCGTCACTTTAACTGACATCTGTGCGGTCGTGCGACGTTGCACCCGAACAAACTTGATGGGTTCCCCCCCCCCCCACAATAGAGCTTTCTTTTGGTTGTATTTAATCACCTCCTGCGGTTTTATTTTTTGTGCTATAAACAAAAGAATATTTTTTTGCTATAATAAATATCCCCCAAAAATATATAAAAACAAGATTTTTTCCTCAGTTTAGGCCGATACGTATTCTTCTACATATTTTTGATTAAAAAAAACGCAATAAACGTATATTGATTGGTTTGCGCAAAAGGTATAGCGTCTAATAAAATAGGGGATAGTTTTATGGCATTTTTATTATTATTAAATCGTAATGGCAGTGATTAGCGTTTTTTTTTTTTTTTTTGTGACTGCGATATTGCGGCAGACACATTGGACACTTTTGATGCTATTTTGGGACCATTGTCATTTATACAGCGATCAGTGCTATAAAAATACACTGATTACTGTATAAATGACACTGGCAGGGAAGGGGTTAACCAGTAGGGGGCGAAGAAGGGGTTAAGTGTGTCCTAGGGAGTGATTCTAACTGAGGGGGCTGGGATACCAGTGACACGACGGTGATCACTGTCCTGTCACTTGGCAGAACATGGAAATGCTTTGTTTACAAAGGCATCTCCCCATTCTGCCTCTCCGTGACACGATCGCGGGACACCGGCGGACATGGAGTCCACTGGCACGCGCCCGCTAAGTGGCAGTTATAAAGCAACGTACCTGTACGTTGCTTTGCCTGCCCGTGCCATTCTGATGACATATATGTATGTGAGGCAGTCGGCAAGTGGTTAAGGCAGACATTGTTGGATACTAGTTGTTAATTACATATTCTGTCCCCCATTAGGATGAAATATTTAAAACCTTCAGGGAGCTTTTCCAAGCCGCATGTTCCAAACCTGCTCCGCTTGGCATCTGCGACTACCCGTTGTCTCGTGCAATCTACGCCATTGACTTGATGCTAAAGTGGGAAACTGACCAGAAAGGTATGGATTTTTATTACATTTGGCTCAAATAATAGCAGGACTGAGGGAACGGAGTATGTCTGTGTTAAAGAATTAAAGTGCAATTCCAACCAAAACCTTTTCTTTTTACAGTGGGGAAAGGTTATAACATACTTGTCAGGTTTTCCTTGCTGTTTCCTCTTTGGGTAATTTTTTTTCCTATCCCGATGACAGAAAAGGAATCGGAGAGAGAATAATCCTTGATGATAAATGAGCAGGAAAAACCTTATTGAGGTTCCTAACCCTTTTCCACTCTATCCACAACCCAAAATAATTGTCTGGAGTTCCACTTTAAAGTCCAACTGTAGACTAACTTTGTTTCTGCAGAAGAAAAAAAATATGGGGCTATACTCTGCTTCTCTCCAGACTTGTCTGTTTCAGGTTCAGCGCTGGTCCTTTTCAACCCCTTTTCTGTCAGTGCAGGCGTCACGGAGCTGCTGCTGAGGAAATGTCACAATGACGCCTTGAACTGACCTGCAATGATCAATTGCACTTATTGCTTCTGTTTGCATCATTGATGGCCACCCAACACCAGAGAAGAGGCATAACAGCAGAGGTGCCTAAAAGTTTGTGGGCCAGATCCTCGTAGCGCGGCGCATTGTTACGGCCGGCGTAGCGTATCTCTAACTTATACTCAAGTTGCGCCGTAAGTTACGGCGGCGTAGTGTAATTTTGGCGGCGTAAGGGCGCGCAATTCAAATCGATGTGATGGGGACGTGTTTTATGTAAATACGTTGTGACCCGACGTAAATGACGTTTTTTTTTTAACGGCGCATGCGCCGTCCGTGGGGGTATCCCAGTGCGCATGCTCGAAATTAAACCGGAACAAGCCAATGCTTATGACGGTGACGTCATTCTACGCAAATCCCTATTCGCGAACGACTTACGCAAACAACGTAAAAAATTCTAAATTTGACGCGTGAACGACGGCCATACTTAACATAGGATAGGCCTCATATAGCAGGGGTAACTATACGCCGGAAAAACGCACGCAAACGACGTAAAAAAATGTGCCGGCCGGACGTACGTTCGTGGATCGCCGTATCTAGCTAATTTGCATACTCGACGCAGAATTAGACGGAAACGCCACCTAGCGGCCAGTGCAAAAATGCACCTAAGATCCGACGGCGTACTAAGACGTACGCCTGTCGGAACGAGCCCAGATGCAGTCGTATCTTGTTTTGTAGATGCAAAACAAAGATACAACGCGGGAACTTTGAAATTACGCGGCATATCAATAGATACGCCGGCGTAATTCTTCTGTGGATCTGGCCCTAAGTGTTTGCATATTTATGACAAGTTGCTCTAAGGTGTTTTCTAAGCAAGTACCTCATTACTAAGAATAAGTGCAAATATCAGTGATTTTCCCCACTTATCTTTGGTACTATTTTTATATACTGGATTACTATACTTAAAGCGGAGTTCCAAGCTTTTTTTCGTTTATTAAAAGTCAACATCTACAAAAAATTTTGCTCCTGACTTTTAATAAACAGACACTCACCTGTCCCACGGTCCAGCGATGCGGCCACACAGAGCCTCGCTCCTCCCCCACCTCTCTGCGGCGCCTCCATTGAAACTGTGGGTACCCAGCCGTGACAGCTTGCGGCTTCACGGCCATGCGCGCATTGCGAATGTGCAAGTTGCATTGCGCTCTCCGAGTGGACAGGCAATCTTCGGGGACCTGTAATGTGAACCAGAATATTGCAGAGAGGGAGAGGAGTCGCCGCCTAGGCGGCCCGTAGTCCAAAGTAGGAAGTGGGACAGGAAGTCTTCGTGGCCTCCCCCCCTTATGGCACGTACTTAAAGCAGAAGTTCCACTTTTTGGTAGAACTCCACTTTTAAAAGCCTAGCCGGTCCAATGTCCTCTTTTCTTGCCTCCTCCTGTTATAGGTGCGGTCCAGTGCCACTATCTTCCTTATCACTTCATGGGAAGTGGGCGGTCTATTCCTGCTTTTTGCAGCTGACCCACAGTGACACAGCCCTAGATTTCACATGTGTGCAGACAGATCTGGTGCAGTTTTTGTTGTACATATTCTATGAATGGATGATTGTAATACCTTTTGCGATACTGACCTCACATATCCCAGGAGGCATTACTGTGCAGTCATAGAACAATATGTATTTCTGCCTGCACATGTGCGATATCTGGCGCTGCTTCTGTTTACTTCATAGAATGGGGGAGCAATGCATATTGGGATATGTTGATGGTGGTTTCTGAGGAGGTATTTGGAGGAGAGTGGAAAACCATTCTCGCCTAAGAGAATGGAGGTGGGGGCAGGGGCGGGGCGTAAAAAAATGAAATTAAAATAAAATACTACTACCCTTTCTTTTTTTTTTTTTTTGGGCAAGGGGGGATTTGGTTGTTGCAAAAGATTCCGTTTGAATTGACTGTCCTCTTTAACTACTTTCTCGTCTCCAGGGAAAAAAGTGATGCAGCCTCAGATTTTGGAAGTGAACTTCAATCCAGACTGTGCCCGGGCCTGCAAATACCACCCCACTTTCTTCAATGATATCTTCAGCACCCTGTACTTGGATGAAACACAGAACTGTCATGTGACTGAAATTCTTTAACTCGCAATCACAAGTTTTTTTTTTTTTTTTTTTTTTGTTTTTTTATGAGCTTCCCTGACTTTATACAACCAGTAGCATCTGTATTCAAGCTTCCCTGTCTCTATAGGCCATGGTACATACTGTATATTAATCCAAGTTCAGTGATAGATTTACGGCTGAGTATATATCTTAAATCACCTGTATATTATTATACTGCTATGTCAGTAATACTTCAATAATCTGTTTTGTACAAATCTGAGGGGGATTTTTGTTCATCTACAGTATTTCACAAAAGTGAGTACACCCCTCACATTTTTGTAAATATTTTAATATATCTTTTCATGTGACAACACTGAAGAAATGCCACTTTGCTACAATGTAAAGTAGTGAGTGTACAGCTTGTATAACAGTGTACATTTTCTGTCCCCTCAAAATAACTTAAAGCGGATGTGCCACGGGGAAAAAATATTAAAAGACAGCAGCTACAAATACTGCAGCTGCTGACTTTTAATATAAGGACACTTACCTGTCCTGGAATCCAGCGCTGATCGCAGCAGAGCACGAGCGATCGCTCGTCTTTCTGCTGCTCCCCCCTCCATCCACGCTGAGGGAACCAGGAAGTGAAGCGCTGCGGCTTCACTGCCCAGTTCCCTACGGCGCATGCGCGAGTCGCGCTGCGCCCGCTGATTGGCTCACACGCTGTGTGCTGGGAGCCGAGTGTTCCCAGCACACAACGGGCGACAGACGGGAAGTCAGAAAAACCTGTCTTTCGCCCGTAGCGTGTGGCCGGAAGTGGGTGCAAATACCTGTCTTTAGACAGGTGTCTGCACCCCCCTCCCCCCTGAAAGGTGTCAAATGTGACACCGGAGGGGGGGAGGGTTCCGATCAGCGGGACTCCACTTTAGGGTGGAGAACCGCTTTAACACACAGCCATTAATGTCTAAACCGCTGGTAACAAAAGTGAGTACACCCCTAAGTGAAAATGTCCAAATTCGGCCCAAAGTGACAATATTTTGTGTGACCACCATTATTTTCCAGCACTGCCTCTTGGGCATGGAGTTCACCAGAGCTTCACAGGTTGTCACTGGAGTCCTCTTCCACTCCTCCATGACGACATCAAAGGGCTGGTGGATGTTAGAGACCTTGTGCTCATCCACCTTCAGTTTGAGGATGCCCCACAGATGCTCAATAGGGTTTAGGTCTGGAGACATGCTTGACCAGTTCTTCACCTTTACCCCCAGCTTCTTTTAGCAAGGCAGTGGTCATCTTGGAGGTGTGTTTGGGGTCGTTATCATGTTGGAATACTGCCCTGCAGCCCAGTCTCTGAAGGGAGGGGGTCATGCTCTGTTTCAGTATGTCACAGTACATGTTGGCATTCATGATTCCCTCAATCAACTGTAGCTCCCCAGTGTTGGCAGCACTCATGCAGCCCCAGACCATGACACTACCACCACCATGCTTGACTGTAGGCAAGACACACTTGTCTTTGTACTCCTTACCTGGTTTTCTCCACACACGCTTGTCACCATCTGAACCAAATTATTTATCTGTATCTCATCAGACCACAGGACATGGTTCCAGTAATCCATGTCCTTAGTCTGCTTGTCTTCAGCAAACAGTTGGCAGGCTTTTTTATGCATCATCTTTAGAAGAGTCTTCCTTCTGGGACGGCAGCAATGCAGACCGTATGGTCTGACCACTGACCGGCCACCCCACCCCTTCATCCTCTGCAGAAATGCTGGCAGCACTCATACATCAATTTTCCAAAGACAACCTCTGGATATGACGCTGAGCAAGTGCACTCGACTTCTTTGGTTGACCATGGCAAGGCCTGTTCTGAGTGGAACATGTCCTGTTAAACCGCTGTATGGTCTTGACCACCATGCTCCAGCTCAGTTTCAGGGTCTTGGCAATCTTCTTATAGCCTAGGCCATCTTTATATAGAGCAACAATTTTTTTTTTTTCAGATCCTCAGAGAGTTCTTTGCCATGAGGTGCCATGTTGAACTTCCAGTGACCAGTATGAGGGAGTGTGAACGATAACACCAAATTTAACACACCTGCTTTCCATTCACGCCTGACACATGTAACTCTAACGAGTCATATGACACTGGGGAGCGAGAATGGCTAATTGGGCCCAATTTGGACATTTTCACTTAGGGGTGTACTCACTTTTGTTCCCAGCGGTTTAGACATTAATGGCTGTGTGTTGAGTTATTTTGAGGGGACAGCAAACTTACACTGTTATACAAGCTGTACACTCACTACTTGTAGCAAAGTGTCATTTCTTCAGTGTTGTCACATGAAAAGGGATCATAAAATATTTACAAAAAATGTGAGGGGTGCACTCTGTGAGATACTGTATATATTTCTTTGGCCTCGACATATGTCTGGAAACGGTTGTAATTGACCCCTCTTTTATCCGAGTTAGTGGTTCATTTGTGAGGTGTTATAGGTTTGGCTAGTGATTTTATCTGCCTATAAGTGAGGAAATCACAGAACACTACACACAACGGCGCATGTTCAATTATGTTTGCCAAAAAAAAAGCAGGAAAAATCGAGCTTCTTTAAAAGTTTGAGAATAACCTCAGACCATTGGCAACTTGGTATTTTAGAATAAGTGCAAAATTTGTATGATGATTAAAGAGTCTTCCCTAGTCCCTCCTGAAATCAGACCTGAGATTCAGAGGTGACTTGCTGCTCTGACCAGGCGGCCATTGGGTTTGCATAGCAACAGACGTGCAGCCTCCATCTGCTTCAATTTGTCCCATGCATCCTGTACTTAGGCTATATTGTGTCCCCTTCTCTTTGTTTTGGAGTGAAACTAATTATAAAGGGGGCATGCATAAAATTAGAGTTGAACTGTCATTTCTAGGAAGACTAAGGCCTCTTTCACATGGGGCGGATCGGTAATGATCCGCCCCGTGAACCTCCGCTTGCTCAGCGGGGATCGCTCCGTTGATCCCCGCTGAGCCAGCGGATGACAGGGCGGTCCCCGCACACTGTGCAGGGACCGCCCTGTCTTTCCTCCGCTCTCCCCTATGGGGGGGGGGTCGGATGAACACGGACCGTATGTCCGTGTTCATCCGATCCGCCAGTCGGATGGAAAAGTAGGTTTTCCTCCGTCACACTTTGGCGGATCGGAGCGGGTCGGATGTCAGCGGGCATGTCACTGCTGACATCCGCTGCTCCGTAGAGGAGCACTGGGCGCCCGTACAGGTCCACAAAAAAAAACTGACAGGCGGACCTGTACGGGCCGCCAGTGTGAAAGAGCCCTATATCATATTTATAGCTACTTCTAGTTCTGGGGCCTGATTATTTTAGATCAATAGAAATTACCTTTTTATAAAAATTCTGCATTCCCCCCCCCCCCACTCCTTGTAAAGTCCCATGTAACCTCTTTCTTTTTTTTCCTCACTTCCTGATGTGAGCAGTGCACATTAATTTCAGTTTTGTGCACTGCTCTATATGAATGCTAGAAATACCATTGTCCCTCATCCATCTTGGGAGCAAGCAAGATTCCACAGAGGAATCGTATCCACCCTCGGGAGGTTGGAGCACAGCAGCAAAAAAAAAAAAGGGGGAATTTGGAAGAGGCTGAGAGTTATAAAAGGAACTGTTTTTAACCACTTCCGTTTCGGAGCGTTTTAACACCTTCCCGACCAGGCCATTTTTTTGCGATGCTGCACTGCGTTGCTTTAACTGACAATTGCGCGATCATGTGACACTGTATGAAAATAAGATTGATTTCCTTTGTTTTGTTTTTTTCACAAATAGAGCTTTCTTTTAGTGGTATTTGATCACCTACGGTTTTTATTTTCTGCTCTATCAACAAAAAAAGACAGACAATTATGAAAAAATATATATATATATATTTTTTCCTTTCTGCTATAAAACATATCCAATAAAATAATGTAAAAAATCTGCTTTCTTCATCAATTTAGGCCAATATGTATTTTGCTACATGTTTTTGGTAAAGAAAATCCCAATAAGCATATATTGCTTGGTTTGCACAAAAGTTATAACGTCTACAAACTTCGGGATAGATTTATGGAATTTTTATTGTTTTTACTAGTAATGGCGGCGATCAGCGACTTTTAAGGGGACTGTGACATTGCAGCGGACAAATCTGATACTAAGTGACACTTTTGGGGGATCAGTGACACCAGTATATTGATCAGTGATAAAAAAAGCACTGTCACTGTATACATGACACTGGCAAGGAAGGGGTTAACACCAGGGGGCGATCAAAGAGTTAAGTGTGCTCCTAGGGAGTGCTTTCTAACTGGGGGGAAATGCTGTGACTGGAGGAAAACAGATCTCCATTTTCCCGCTCTTTACATAGGCAGACCGCCGTTCTGCCTCTATTGTGAACGATCGCGGATGGCCACATGCCCCAGAGCCGAGGTATATGATTTTTTTGTTTAAGGGTCGCCTTGCCGCAGTATATGTACGGTTCTTAAGCAGTTAAAGTGGTTATAAATCCTCTCCTATACCCAGTAAAATGAACAGCCTCAGATGATATTTAAAGATTAAACAAATCTCCCTATATACGTTTTACATGTATATCTGCTGTCTTTCACCTTCTATATGCTTTGGAAAGTGCAGATCATGTTAAAAAATCTTTCTTCCTATTCCAGTAGCACATAGGGGTGGGTGTGGAGTCTGGGCTTACACTTTGAGAGCTGAAAGGCGCCCCCCCCCCCCCTCCACATAGGCAAAGGAATGAAAAAATTTGCAGACCTGCCATCTGAATAGACAAGCTCACTGCTTATCGGTCTCTAAGCTCCCTCCCCAACACAAATTTCTAGCTGCTTTTATCTCCTGTGTTGGAGAACTTGTCAGAAGTGACAGAGGAACGGAGCAGCTGAAAGACACGGCACTCAGAGCTTTGGAGAGAGGTAAGTAAACACTACAGATATATGTGCCTAGGTCAGATTTCATGAATGGAGTTTACAACCACTTTAAGTTAACACACAACATTTTTCTTTTTTTAAAAACCGGAGTTTAATGTCACTTTAAGTGCAGTGATTAATTCATATCAACCAATCGGAGTTCACTGAATGGTTGCTTTGGCTTACTTGACCTCTTCACTGCATTCTTTACTGAATAAGAGTGAATGTGCGCTATAGCTACCAATCAGATACAGACTTGTTCTGGAAAATGTCAAGTAAGATGCGATTCTTTAAATCTAGAACAAAACCGATATGGGCTAGCAGCCAGTTCTGGCTTTAGGCTCTATTCACACTAATGCGTTTTTTGGTGCATTTTGCAGAAAAGCAGGGACATTTTTTAACATGGGTTCCTATGGAACATGTTCACATCAATGCTTTTTTGTGCCTCTGCGTTTTTGGAAAGGGTCGGGGACTTTTTTTCCCGCAAAAAGCAGCGTTTTGCATGTAATAGAATTCAATGGACCCGCATCCAAAACACAAGTACCGCAATTTGCGTTTTTTTTTGTTTTGGTTTTTTTTAACCTGTTTATAGCTGGTTGTTAAAGGAAATGTAAAAAAATAAAAATTGATGGCTAAAAAAAAAAAACGCAAATTGCGGTAAAAACGCATGTCAAAAAACGCAGCAAGCACCGTAAAAAGCACTGCAAAAACGCTCAAAAGCAACATGCATAGGTGTGAATCGAGCCTAAGAACTAAAGGCAAAACTTATTTTTTTCCCTCTTTGGATAGCGTAAGGGTGGGTTTTAACCACTGTCAATTTTTTATTCTATCATGGACCCACTGTAAAGATTTTCCTTTACTTCCTGTCTCAAGAAATGAGACAAAATCTCTCCAAAGTGATGGAATCCCTCTCAGTCACCAGAACTAGTGTCCCCCACTGGAAGGCCCTCCTATTACTATTTTGTTGACAACCAAATATTTAGGGATTTCTTTCACTCTGTGTTAATGGTAAAAAGGACAAATAGGGTGAGTATAGAGAAAGAGGGGATTATATCGGTGCTCAAATATCAAAATATCGACATCACAATAAATTGTAATTATTTATTAAAATATCATGAAATTATTGCACACAATACAGGATATAAACAATTCATTAAAAACATGTATATTCAATACAGGTATACTGGACTGTATGGGTCGCTGGTATTTGCAGATTAGAGTATACTGGTGGTCAGGTATGATGTCACTTCCCTATATATTTCGTCAACTCCTTTAACTGCTTGCCGACCAGCCGCTGCAGTTTTACGGCGGCAGGTCGGCTCTGCTGGGTGAGAGCCCGTATATCTACGTCATCTCTCCCAGCAGCCAATTGGGGCGCACGCGTGCCCCCCGCTCGCTCCTGACTCCCACGCGCATGCCCGGCGGTCGCGATCACCGCCGGGCACCTGCGATCTCTCGTTACAGAGCGAGAACCGAGAGATGTGTGTAAACACAGTTTCCGGTCCTGTCGGGGGAGAAATGCCTGACCTGATACAGTGTATGAACAGCGATCAGTCATTTCCCCTAGTGAGTCCACCCCCCCCTACAGTTAGAACACACCCAGGGAACATACTTAACCCCTTCCCTGCCAGTGGCATTTTTATAGTAATCAATGCATTTTTATAGCACTGATCGCTATAAAAATGCCAATGGTCCCAAAAATGTGTCAAGTGTCCGCCATAATGTCGCAGTACCGAAAAAAAAATCGCTGATCGCTGCCATTACTGCCAAAAGAAAGCTCTATTTGTGTGGAAAAAAGGATGCCAATTATGTTTGGGAGCCATGTCGGACGACGGCACAATTGTCAGTAAAAGTGACGCAGTGCCGAATCGCAAAAAGTGCTCTGGTCTTTGACCAGCAATATGGGCCGGGGCTTAAGTGGTTAAAGGGGGCACAGACAGAAATAAAAACTAACAGGTGTTCTAATCCTTCTTTACTCTATCCAAATCTAAAACAAAAATCAATGTATTTAGTTATATTTTAAATAAGACCCTTTTTGCATTCGCCAGTGCCACCAATCTGACAGAGTGCCTGAAATATGAACTGTCAGACTTCTTTTTAGATTTCACTTGCAATTTTCAGGGTAGGCTTAAATTGAGTTGGTGGATGCATATTAAAGCTAATGCCAGACCTACAATGGTACTTTGTCATTTGCCTTTAGTCAAACATAAAACATTGTCACACGAAATTGATTGATCCACAACAATTTGCTACCCAAAATTTCAAACCTTTCCATTGCTCAGAGCATTTAACCATCCAATCAAGAGCCGCCAAAATAGATTGAAAGGAGGCAATATAAGCTAACTTCTGGTCAATTTTCATCACACATCTGATTCAATGGATGCTTAAAACCAATAAATTGAGTGCCCAATTGCTCAGGGTTGCCCATATCCCTACAATAATGTCTTTGATCAAAAGTGTAAAGGCCAGTTTATTCTATTTAAAAAGAATAAATCCGCGCCAATTATCTAAAAGTGATTAATACAATTATTAAGCTGCTCCTCGAATAGTAAAAAATAGAATTCTTACTACATATCAGTTTATTCTATTGTTTAAAGTGGTTGTAACCAAAATATAGCATATTAGACAGCACAGTGCATGTGCTGTCTAATCTGCACCTCTCTAAACTTAAAAAACCTGGCTGATCATGTCAGTTCCTGTGTTCTGGCCATAGTAATCATGGCTGCTGAGCCCTGACCATCATAGTCAGTTTACATGCCTCTGTCATCCGCAGCTCTCCTCTCTCCCACCACTTGTCAGCTCCTGTGTGTGTTGGCCGTCCCCTCCCTCCCTTGACGCTATTAGTGGTAATTTAAACTAAAATAATGTCATTGCCAGCCCCTCTCTTTTATGCAGTCATAATGCACCGGTGTGTTAAAAACGAAGCCTGTAAATACCTATTTTCAGATATCTTCAGGCAAGTCACGTGACTCCAGGCTGCTCTCCTCCCCCATCTACAGTGGGAGGGGCACAGTGGACAGATCTCGGTCCCTCCCACTGTAGCCTGTAGATGGGGGAGGAGAGCAGCCGGGAGTCACGTGACCAGACTGAAGAGATCTGAAGAAGGGTATTTACATGCTTTGTGTTAAGTAAACACACTGTGCATTATGGCTGCATAAAAGAGTGGTCGGCAGTGACACTTTTTTTTTAAAGGTTACAAGCACTTTAAGTATTACTTGACCTGCAAAAATTGAAGAAAAAAAAAGCAATCCTCACCCTACACTACAGACTGTCTGCTCTGCAATTTAGTGTCACTCCTCTACTTGTTGAATGATGCCCAGTATTATCCAACCCATTTCCTGCTATTAGAATGTAACAGATTATGTTTGGGTCTAACTTGTCATTGTGTCTAAGGAAAGTTTTTACAGCATAGTGTGTGTTTTTTTTTTGTTTTTTTTAATCTTCTGCCTTCCTGTGTGCGGGATCACAGAAGAAAATCATGGGTAATGCGAATGACAGTGTTCCCAAAACAAGGCAGAGAGTAAAGAATGGTAACCTTTGCAGCCAGGCAGACGCCATCTTTTTCTATACTGCCTGGACTGTGATTCATTACACAGTATTTGGTCTGCCATGATTGTGGGGAAGGTGGCTTTCACTTTCCATCATGAGGCTGCACACAATAAATGCTCTACAAAGATGTGAGGTGGAGCACAATGCTGAAAACTTCAAGCTGTTGCTTTATGTTGGTGTCTTCTGTTTAGCAACCTCTGCTTATTTGACTTAAATTTTCTACCTAATTCATGGTTTTTGCAAAAAATAAATAATGTTTTTATTTTATTGGGTTGATATACTTTGTGTATAGTGTGTGTATGTATATATATGTGTGTAATATATATATATATATATATATATATATATATATATATATATATATATGTGTGTGTGTGTAATATATATATATATATATATGTGTATGTATGTGTGTGTGTGTGTGTGTGTGTGTGTGTGTGTAATATATATATATATATATATATATATATATATATATATATATATATATATACACTGCCCTCAAAATTTCCACTCGCCTACTAGCATTTGGCGAGTGGATTTAAGCTGGGGGTGAGTGATGACAGGGCTGCATGACCAATCTCCCTCCAATCTGTGCCTACACTTAGAGTCCCGATGAGATTGGCGGCCGAAGAGGAAAGGTGCATGCTCGGGAAAAGTAGTCTGGTGAGCCGCGCACAGGCAGAGCAGTACACAGGTGCTCTCCTTAGAAATTCTCATTAAGCCATGGGACCCAACAGTATGATCTCTCTGAGCCTGCCCCCCTCCCCCGGGCCCTGACCAATGTAGCTGGAGAGCAGAAAGTAATGAGTGAGGTGGAGGATTGCAAAAATTACCACTCCGGTGCAGCGCTCACTGAAAGTTGCCCTGACATGAGAGCGGCAGCCTTCTAGTTTGTGCAGTTTTCTTCTCCTTATGCTCTATGTAAGTGTCCAACAGTTTAGCCTGAGCACTGTGAACAGACTGGTCTCAATGTGTGCTGTGGCTGTGCAGTTGTGTGGATCGCAGCGCTGGATTGTACCCGCTGTGCTGCAGCTCCTCTCCTCTCTGCCAGCCTGAATAAAAGGGGGAAGTGGGGACATGCAAGCGTGGAGCCGCACACACAGGCTCCTGATGATGAGATGAATGGGAGAGAGAGAGAGGATGGATGGGAGTTGCAGAGGAGACAGCAAGAGAATGGGGAAGAGACCCAGTTCTAGTGCCCTGTCCATCTGGTCTGCCCCCAGTGCCCTGTCCCATTTTGTTAAAGTTGTTGTTGGTAATATTTAATTTTGTAACTTGATTCTGCATAAAACATTGTCATTCCATGAGAAAATCTACGAGGGCGTGTTTACGGGTGCAATTAGGCGCAGGGCAGTGTATGAATTAGGTGGGGCAAGTGGTGGCGAGTAACTCTTGAGGCCTGGCTAGTAGCTCAGGACTTGAAATTTTGAGCCCTGTATATATATATATATTCTCACAAAAGTGAGTACACCCCTCACATTTTTATAAATATTTTATTATATCTTTTCATGTGACAACACTGAGACCCGGTTCACACTGGGGCGAAACAGACACAGACACCATAGTGTTATCCCATACTAAAATTCACCTAGTTAGGGTTTAGAGAAGCAAAAAACATGGTGTATGTCTCTTAAATTACCAGTAGGTGGCAGTATGGAACATGTTGCATAACTTTCCAAAAGTTTGCATAAGCACACTTGAACCATGTTATTTAACAGTGTGATAGAAAAGCAAATGAGAGTCTCCTGCAACAGCAAATATCCTTTAGGGTCTATTCACACCAGCCGCTGCATTGTAATTGGATAGATAACTGCAGTGCTGATGTGCTTATCGCCACACATTATGCACTATTATTTTTTTTATTTTTTTTAAACGATTAAAATGACACACAAAGAACTTTAATTAAAGTGGAAGGCAAACCCAAACCTAACTAAGCTTAAAGTGGAGAAATGAAACTTCCGTGGATCAGATCCCTCCCCCCCTCTGGTGCCACATTTGGCACCTTTCGGGGGGGAGGGGGTATACCTGTCAAATCCTGGTATCTGATCTCACTTGCAGAGAAAGAGTGCCGCAATAATGTGCTTAGTTTTTGACTTGCTTTCCACTTTAAGATCTATTTATTGGCTGCCGCACAGTAAGAGGCAATGGATTTCGCCTTGTGTTGCGGTGGAATTTTGCTGGAATAGCCATCAAGGCAGTGACACCGCACTTGGTGTGAACGGGTTCTTAGTCTTTTATACAGAATATGCATTTAACTATTTTTTTTTGAGACATCATCATAATTGTTGGCTAAACAGCAAATCATTATGCAAAATCCTAATACCTGAAAGAAGTCATAACTCTGACAATACACATCTATTGTCAATAGAAGGGGAGTACAGCCCTGGCCCCCACCTCCACTGCAGCAGAACAGACAAGAAATAAATGAGTGAGTGCAACGTGCAGTTCTATGGATCTCCGCTCCACCCATGTCTTGGCTTGTATAACATATGGGAGTGCCACTGAGACCGGTTATAAAACAGATTCCCAGCTCCCCACAGACACAAAACATTACTTGTATTACTGTAGATACAGATACAGCACATTTATCTACGGATGTATATTTTGCAAAGCCCTCTAACCTTTTAATACACCTTTATGTAATGTTATAAAGAACCATTTATTAACCTGTTTGGCTTTACAGCAATTATTTTATTTTTTGAACACATGTAAAAATCTGCATTTTTGCCCATAAATTACTTAAAACCCCAAGAACATTATATATTTTCTGAAAGCAGAGGCCCTGTAGAATAAAAAGATAGTAGTTGCAATTTTTCACATTGTAAGATATTTGCAAAACTTTTTATCAAACTCATATTTTCAGAAAAAAGGATGTTAATGATAACGCACACAATATAATACCCATTTTTTGGGGTAATTATATAGGATGAGGTTGCATCAAGTAAATAGAAATCAAACATGTCAAGTCTTAAAATTGCATACACCCGTGATATAGTGAAAAAATATGGTACCAAAATTTCTCCAAATGATTTGCTGTAAGTCCAGGCCAGTGCCGATCCTGACCTCCCTGGGGCCCTAAGCAAAATGACATGTCACATTAAAGCATTAAAGTTGAGAAGCGGGGGGGGGGGGGGCGCTGCCGACAGTCACATGTCACATTAGAGATTAAAGTTGTGAAGCAGGGGGAGGGGGTGTTCTGCTGTCGAAAATGACATCTTACATTAAAGTGAGAAGCAGGGGGTGTGCTGACTTCTTACCTCTTCTCCTATGCAGCCAGCGAGTTGAGAAGCGGGGTGAGGGGCCGAAAATGACTTCTCACCAGGCGGGGCCTCTAGTAATCTGGGGGGCCTTCCTCAGCTTTGTGGGGCCCTTGCATAGTGAGCCTATAGGGTGGATTGGCCCTGGTCCAGGCAAAAACTAACTCTAAACCTGCTCTCGGCCACATTCTAGGCCTAATCTATCTAATGCTGTAATGGAAAAATCACTGTACTTACCTATTCTGCAGACGTTCCGGTCCGGTTTCCAGCGGCGGAAGCTGTGTGCAGGAGAGGACCAACAAAGGCCGTGAAATGGCAGGAAAGTGACGTCACCAATAGACTTACTATGGGGCTTCCTTTGTCGGCTGCCTCTCTTGCACCCACCTCCACACTGAAACCATCGCTGACAGCTGCTCCTGGGATCAGACCAGATCGGCTGCAGAATAGGTAAGTATAATGTTTTTTCCTTTACAGGGTTAGATAGATTAGGTTTAGCATGGTGCAGAGAGCAGGTTTAGCGTAAAGCCCCTTTCAGACTTAGGCCCTTCTAAACTGCCAGTAAAAACACTGAGCGCTTTTGAAGAGCTTTCCATTCATTTCAATGGAGAGGGGAGTTTTTTCACCACCCTGCCAGCACACTACCCCAGTGTGAAAGCATTCATTGATTTTAATGGAAATAGGTTTTCATGAGCTTTTTAGACGCTGTTTTTAGCGTGAAAGCGCCTCAGTGTGAAAGTGGTCCTAGTTAGGTTTTGCCTGAACTTCCACTTTAACTGTGAGCTCTGGTGCTAGAATTATAGCTCCCCTTTGGTGTTCATGACAATACCTCGGAAGTGTGGTGCACTCTTGGTTTACATACACGTGTGCATGTGTTTACATTCGTGGTGGTGTGCAGGGCAACGGGGGTTACATTTAGTTTATTTTTTATGATATTATTAATTTTATATATATCTTATGTTCTTTTTTTTTATACTAACCTGCTCTGTGCATCCTCAATCCTCCTCTTCTGGGGTCCCCCCACTGGTGCACATGGGCCCCCCTGCCCTTTGAGTGCCCGCCATAGAAAGTTGCTCATTCCTAAGCTATGCTTTGTGTCCATTGACTAGCTGCGATTGACAGAAGTATGAACCAATAACTCCCACTGCTGCCTCAATCTCCAGTGTGGAGAGAGCTGCTGCTCTCAGGCACAGCGCTGGATTAATATTGTGTTCAGGTAAGTATAAAATGGGGGACAGGGGTAGGGATAAGCTCGGGGGGGGGGGGGGGGAGCTGCACACAGAAGGTTTCTTGCCTTAATGCAGAAAATGCATTAAGGCAAGAACTTAAAAACTTCTACCTCTAAAACCATGCTAGGGTCAGGTGGGCAAGGGCACGAATTACAGTCACTTATTTTGAATGACATTCTGCTTACTTTCATGAGCATTTCAATGTCATCATGCAGAAAATTTCATTCAGATCATCAAATGTAATTTTTACGTGTATATATATTTATATACACACAACATAACATATGTATATTTTATCGAATCTACTTCTTTATTTATTTTTCTTCTTCTTCAGGTATATTCCTGATCTATCTGCTCCTTCCTTTCCCATGCAGCTTTATTAATAACTACAGGGGGACAAAGTACAGCAAGCTTTGCTCTAGCGACATTGTGTCATTTCCTTTGCAAACACAATGCAGATGCTTCATTCTATAGCAGATCGGAAGTTTGGGAGAAGATTGACTGAGCTGTTGGGTAATTAGTGTTGGACCAAGGCTGTCTCAGACAGAAGATGGTTCCAATACAAAAACTGTCCGGGACCTGCAAGAAAGTCTTTCAAATGGCACATAGCCTCTTAAAGGGGTTGTAAAGGTTAATTTTTTATTTTCTAAAATAGGTTCCTTTAAGCTAGTGCATTGTTGGTTGTTACCCTTAACCTTCTAAATATATATATTTTTTTGTCTGAATTTCTCACTTCCTGTTTCTCCTCAGTAAACTTGCCACCATCATCCAAGTGGTGGGTAGTCAGCCAGAACAGCTTACTGAGGAGAAACAGGAAGTGAGAAATTCAGACAAAGAAAAAAAAACATTTAGAAGGGAAATGGAAGGAAAAGGTAAGTGAACCTTAAAAGGAGCCCCATTTAGAAAATAAAAAAACAAACCTTTACAACCCCTTTAAGGACCCTGCAAAACTATTGTATTCAGGTCTGTATATGGTTACTACATAATTATATTCAGTATACAGATCATTCTTATATATATATATGCATATGTGATAAGATTACCCTTTCACTTTCTGCACTACCTCCTTGGTCAATAGAAAGAGATAATGCTGCAGATGGAGAGATGACACCTAAAACATGGGTTACTGAACCAGAAAGGTAAATTGTTTAACCAGGTACTGTGTGTGTCACCTGTCTGGCTGTGCACTGTGCAAATCATAAGACTGTAAAAATTGGGCGTGGCCTGACGCAGACGACAATGGACGCTTTCTGAGGAGGCTCCATCTAGCCAACTTTTATCTAGGGCCATCCGATACCTAGGATCGGAGATTATCGCTCCTAACCCCTCCATCCTTATTTAAGATATCTCCCTGCATGGTCCTGAACCATTATTTTACCTTCAAAAGGCCCTCCGGAGGTGTGCTGTGCTCCGTGACGGGGGTTCAGTTAGAGACGTCCCGTCGCCATTTTGGGGCCTACGAAGCCTTAACCACAGGCGCGCTCGGGTGAGGTAAACTCAGCGGCTACTGAAACATTTATAGTTTCATCTTCCTCACGGGTGGCGATCCTGGTGAGTGAGGTTCGTTCCCCTGTGGAGGCTAAACATTCGGGAGACCCCTGCACCGGTCCCCTGCGGCCTATACTCCCTCCGTGATCCGCGGATTCAATTGCTGCAGACGACACCGCGGTCGAGTACAGGGGGGACAGCGGACGAATCGATCTACCAAATCACTCCCGCCTGTATCATACAGCTCTGCAAGGGGTGACCAGGACAAACATCCGACCAGAGACTGGTGGAGACACACGTTTTCTATACCAGAGGCCTTCTGACGCACTTTTTAATAAGACTGAGGGGACAACGCCGCCATCTTGTGGCCTACAAATTTATTGTCTCAAGCATTAATTTAGTGTGGCATAGGCTGCTTTGACTGGCCCTTTTTTCTAATTGATTCATCCCCTGGAGTCTGAAGCTAGAAGTGAGGTATGTGGATGACTGCTTGTCAGTAAATATACAAAGGCCTGACAGTGTCTTCATAGGCCTTCTCCTCAAATTCCCCCCAAAAAAAAAAAAAAAAACTTCCTGGAATCTGCAGTTTTTATATTGCCTCACTTCTATAAAGGATACAGAGACTGTACTGTTGTTAATATAGGTAATGCCTATTGCCACTAACCAGCGACAGAAATATAAAGGAGCCAATACTGGGAATAATAAGTGATTTTAACTCAGAGTGTAGTGAATTGTGACCATTATACTGTGGAAATTCTATAAGGATCTGATAGTATATGGATGAATTTTATGCACAGGTCACCGTGACATCCTGAAACATACATAATCCACTGTATCATACTATTTGGAGTTCTTATTATATTTTATTTTTTTCACTAAACTGAGGTAATTCTTAGTTCACTGGCTACATGACTGCAATGATAATCTATTAACAGTAGTCAAAGGTTGATTACCAACTGAATACGATGCCCAGGGTCTGTGTTTTACAGTGTGGAATTATTCTATGATTTTCCCTGCTATGGAAACTTGCTGAGGTACTCCTACACACCGTCCGATGTTGGTTGACAAAAGCTACAAACCAATCCGCTAATATAACACCTGCATGATATGTAATTTGAGGCATTTTTATGATGATGATCTTTTCACAATACTTACTGTAAAGGCCCAAATTCACATAAGTAATACCTACTATAAGATGGTGGTTATAAGACTGTTATGCCTATAGGAACTGATATAGGAGTGAACTGTTGATTTTACGATATAGAGCAACTCTACCCCTGCTGATAAGAATTCACTATAACACTTATTATATATGAAGGGGAAACAGGGCAAAAAAAATAAGAACTCAATTATCAAGGAGAGTCTTTTTAATATGGACACACCTCCTCATACAAGTCCTCAGGTGCCTGTGGTGGATCCTAAGTTTACTGAACATTTCTCATCTCATGTGACACCCTCCTCATCACCTCCTCCCTTAAGTTCTACTACATCTTCAGCTTTATTTTCATCTGTAGTAAGGGAGGGTATAATACCTATAATGGCTGATCACGGGATTCCTATGGTTTCTCACTCACATGACCCTATACAAGTACCTGCTACCGTTGAAACTGCCCCAGAAGTTTCTTTCAATGTTGCTGATCTCTATAACAGGATTTCTGAAATGCTGGAAAGGGGTTTAGCTCACACGGCTGAGAAAATTACTAAAGATATTAGGGCAGACTTCCAATGTCTTGGCAACAGGATTGATTCAGTTGAGCATAAACTGGACACTAACGTTTCTAAAACTGACCAACATGATGATCATATCCATTTCCTACAAGAACAACTGGAGGCCGCTCAGGCTAAGATTGACGATTTGGAAAACAGGTCAAGAAGAGAAAACTTCAGGGTTAGGGGTCTCCCTGAATCCATTATGGACATTCATTCAGCAATACGAGATATTATGAGAATCCTCCTTCCATCTGCACCTGATATAAAATTGGAGATTGATAGGGCTCATAGATCGTTAGGCCCACTGAGAAGAGATGGTTTGCCCAGGGATGTGGTGGTCAAGCCTCATTTTTTTCTCCACCAAAGAAGACATTATGAAACGGTCCAGACAACAGGAGAATCTTCAATACCAAGGTACTAATATACAAATATTTTCTGACATTTCTCCATACACCATTCAGAAAAGAAGAGCAATGAAACCGTTATTGTCAGCCCTCATCAACAAAGACATCAAGTATAAATGGGCTTTTCCCTTCGCCTTAAAATTCAATTATAATGGTAGAAACCATATAATACATAATTTCCAAGAAGGTGAACGACTTCTGTCTGATCTGAAAATTATATCTCTTGATCCTGTCATGGACACTAATCCGCCTCAACTTCCATCTGCCAAGAGGAACACACCTACTAGTCCGACTCAAAATCCTTGGAACAAGGTCAAGTACAGGAAAATTGGAGGTGACCAAGCACCCTGATATTGAATAGACTTACCCAAGACGTATCTCTTATTCTTTTATTCAGATGAATTTTTATCCCAGAAGCTTTCTAAAAAAAGAAGACTCCGGGACTACATGTCTAGTTTTATGCAGTTTTTCTTTAGATTATTCTCCTATTGTTTTTTGGTCATCCTATGATTCACATGCCTTTTTTCTTAAACTTGTTTTAAGATGTGATGTTTAATCTGTCGGCAACTGACGACGGTGAGGTATTGAACCTCAACTTACCTCTTGTGTCGACACTTTGTCGACCCAATGGGTAAGAATATAGTCCTTTTCCGGGACTATGCAAAAATTTCTTGTTTGAATGAGGGAAGGAGAATCATTCTCTTCCCCCATTCTGGGTCACGAATTGACCTTGCACGATCTAATAGTTTATTGTGCTATATGTTTTTTTATTTTTCTCTTCTTATCTCTCCTTTTCATTTCTTTTTCTTTCTTCTTCATACTCTCTTCGTTTCTTCAGCCTGCCTGCCATTGTTCGTATTTACGAGACTATTGATGATATCTGTACGGTCCTGCATGTTCATGGATGTCGACAAGACTTATGGCTGGATCGAATGATGTATCTAAACCCCTTAGTGTTGTTACTCACAACACTCAGGGGTTGAATTCTCCTGTTAAGAGGCGCAAAGCTTTTCAAGTATATAAGTCTCTCCGTGTAGATGTGGTTTTCCTTCAAGAAACCCACTTTCCTAAACGATACAACCCTTCCTTTATGCATGCCCACTTTCCAATGTTTTACCTAGCTAAAGCAGAAAACAAAACTAAGGGTGTGGCCATCTTGTTTTCTAGGTATTGTAATTTTAACCCGACTAAAGAATTCGGAGATCCGGAAGGTAGGTTTCTATTGTTACAAGGTACCCTTGATGGCAGATTATACACATTTATTTCTTATTATGCTCCTAACAGAGGTCAGAAAAAGTTTTTCTCTCAGATGCTTGATACCCTCCGACCATTTATGGAGGGGATCATTCTTATGGGTGGAGACTCTAACCTAGCTTTTGACACATGATTGGATAAGTCCAAACCTTCTGTCAATGGAATCGTCAGACCGACTAAACTTAGTCTACAAGTAGCACGCATTCTACATCAGTCTAGATTAACTGACATCTGGAGGGAGTTGAACCCCAAAATTAAGGACTATACTCACTATTCTAACCCTCACCATTCTTATTCGTGTATAGATCATATATTAATCTCTAACCATCACGTCCCAGCTGCCATTAAGTCTCACATAGTTGATGTTTCTTGGTCAGATCACTCGATGGTTCTATTGTCACTGAGGAGAGAGGACACTTCTCCTAAAGTGTCTCATTGGACACTAAATAAGTCTATTTTGAAGGACCCTGTTCTACTGAAGGATATTGAGCAATCTCTTCTAGAATACTTTAAGCATAATGATACAGGAGATGTGTCCCCTGAAACTCTGTGGGCTGCCCACAAGGCTTCTATCAGAGGCAAAATTATACAAGTGGCCGCTGGCCTCAAGAAACAAAGAAACATAGACATAAGGAAGCTGGAAAACAACTATATAGAGCTCCGTAAAAAACATAAATCTGATCCTCTTAACTTTCCTACTCAGGCACTTGATGCAGCTAGATCTGCCCTAAACTTGGTACTTACCACCAAAGCTGGGGAAGATATGAAATGGACTGGAGCTAATTTCTATAAATTTAAAGATAAAATAGGCCCGATGCTAGCTCATAAACTCTCACCCAGATTTCAATCACGGTCTCTCCCTAAAATAAGGATGACGGATGGTTCTCTTACCCTGAATCCTAGGAAGATAATGGAGGCCTTTCATGATTTTTTTTCTAAGCTTTATGCATCCACTGATGATTCTTCTTCAGAGGGAATGGATGATTTTCTAGACAATTTGAATCTACCTCAATTGACTGAAGTTCATAGAGAAATGATGGAGTCTCCCATATCAGCTGAAGAAGTATTGTTAGTAATTAAAAACCTAAAATTAGATAAAGCCCCGGGCCCTGATGGGTTTTCAAGTGCTTATTATAAAACATATTCGAGCATTTTAACACCCTACATGGTTAAATTCTTCAACCACATGACCGGTGGAGTTCCCATAGACAGGCAACTTAATTTAGCTTATATTTCGGTTATCCCAAAGCCAGAAAAAGACCATAGCCTGGTGGAAAACTATAGACCTATATCCCTCATTAACAACGATCTTAAGATACTCACTAAGGTAATGGCCAATAGAATGTCCTCTTTCATTGGCCAGTATGTTAGTAAAGATCAAGTAGGCTTCATCGCTGGAAGGCAAGGTCCTGATCAGGTTAGGAGGGCTGTGGATCTGATCTCCATTTTGAACTCGGGTTGGACTGGTGATACTAATCAAAGGGGAATGCTTCTTTCTATTGATCTACAGAAAGCATTTGACTCAGTATCATGGCCATTTATGTTAGAAGTGATGAAACGTTGGGGGTTTGGCACGAAATTTCTTGGAATCTTATCTGCACTTTACTCTCATCCTAAAGCTAATATACGCTTTCAGGGTATCTTTTCGGAACCTATTGAGATTCATAGGGGTACTAGGCAGGGTTGTCCTCTGTCTCCCCTGGTGTTTGCAATAGTTATGGAATCTTTGGCTATAGCTATTCGTGAGAACACAAACATCAGGGGAGTTGGATGTGCCAAAATGGAGCATAAATGTGCCTTATTTGCAGATGACCTTTTACTGTTTTTGACCGCTCCAGATACATCCCTACCGGAATTATATTCTCTTTTAGACAAATTTTCTATAGTTTCAGGTCTAACTGTGAATATGGCCAAGTCTAGGGCCCTCAATGTTTCTCTCTCTGAATCCACGGTTTCTCTACTAAAGGAAAATTATGGATTCAAATGGGACACCTCTTATATCAAATACCTAGGTATCTATTTGACTCCCAACATCCAAAACTTGTATTTGGCCAATTATCCACCTATGTATAGAAAACTTGAGAAAGATTTGAGAGATTGGGGGACTCAGAATATAGGTTGGATTGGTAGAATTAACTCGGTTAAGATGACTCTTCTCCCTAGGCTTTTGTATCTTTTTAGATCATTACCCATACCGATAATTAAAAGTCATCTAAAATCCTTTCAAGGAAAGATTATCAAGTTTATTTGGAACAATAAGGGTCCACGCCTTCCATCTCGCACTCTCTATAACTTGCCTGAACAGGGGGGTCTGGGGGTACCCAACTTATTATGGTACTATCAATCAGCAAGATTGGCACAGTTATCGGAAACTTTTCTTAAAGCGGGAGTTCACCCAAATTTTTTTTTTCAACATTACATTGAGGCTCATTTTGGGAAGCAGAATCGGGTGTTTTTTTTTAAATTGAAGCAGTACTTACCGTTTTAGAGATAGATCTTCTCCGCCACTTCCGGGTATGGTCTTCGGGACTGGGCGTTCCTATTTGATTGACAGGCTTCCGACGGTCGCATACATCGCCTAACGAGTAGCCGAAAGAAGCCGAAAGTCGGTGCGGCTCTATACGGCGCCTGCGCACCGACGTTCGGCTACTTTCGGAAAATCGTGACGCGCTGTATGCGACCGTCGGAAGCCTGTCGGAAGCCTGTCAATCGAATAGGAACGCCCAGTCCCGCAGCCCATACCCGGAAGCGGCGGAGAAGATCTATCTCTAAAACGGTAAGTACGGCTTTGATTTTAAAAAAAACACCCAATTCTGCTTCCCAAAATGAGCCTCAATCTAATGTTAAAAATTTAGTTTTTGGGTGAACCTCCACTTTAAACATGAACGCCCTGACTGGTTAGATATAGAAGAGCAGGCGACCCCGAATCTAACGATAGAGGAGTTAATGTGGAGTCCTACCAAGAATAGGCCTTCTATTTTATCTCCGACTCTTTCTCAAACCTTTGTTTTATGGGATTCACTTAAAAACAATCCCTCTCTAATTTCTAAAGGCAGACCTTTATCGAGTATTTTTCTAGACCCACTCTTTGTTTCTAAAATTGAAGTAGATTCGTTCAAATGGTGGCATGACAAAGGGTTGTATCGTATAGGCCGTTTTTTTTCGCGCTCGGGTCCACTTCCTGAACAACACTTCATTGACAAGCTAGGTCTTCCTGTCTCAGAAAAATTAAGATTTTCTCAACTACATGACTATGCACAAAGCCTATGGGATAGTGGCTCGATCTCTGGACTATTGACACCTTATGAAAGTAATTGTGACCAGGGTTTGATCAGGAAGGGGAATATTTCAATCATATATCAATCGCTTGCTAATAACTGCACCAAATTACCTCATATGCTGGCCTGGGAAAGGGAACTTAATAACAACTGGGATTTATCTGACTGGTGTAGTAATTATACTAGATCCATTAAAGGATATGTGAATATATCCCTTGTAGAGGCTAATGTAAAAATTTATACTAGGTGGTATTTAGTTCCCGTTAAACTGGCTTCCATGTATCCGTCAACTTCGCCCCTTTGCTTCAGAGGTTGTCAGGGATTGGGGTCTATGGTACATATATGGTGGGAATGTCCCAAAATACGTGGATACTGGAATAAGGTGTTCAACATAATAAGACGTGTCACAGGCTGTAATTTGCATCAATCCCCCACTATCGCTTTACTTAACGGGATGTTACCCCAAACCTCCAAGGTTACTAGAAAACTCATCCTATACATTCTGATAGGTGCCAGGATCACAATTGCAGCTGCGTGGAAAAAATCTACTGTCTCCATCCGGTATATGAAACAAAAGGTTACATGGATTATGGAACAAGAAAAGAGGGTCTGTTCCATGTTGGATATGTCTACTCTTTTCCATGAAATATGGGAACCGTGGATGAAATTTATGGGAATATCTTTTATCCCATAAAGGCTGTGGTGATATTTATATCCTTAGGACGATGTTGTTCGTTGACAGGCAGGCTGCCATCTCTTTTTCCTTTTACTTTCCCCTGATCTTCTTTTTTTTTTTTTTTTTTCTCTTTTCTTCTCTTTTTTTCTCTTCTTTTCATTGATTGTTATTTGATTTGATAATTTTGTTTTTTACACGAGGATAACATCCTTGTTATTTCTCATTCTCAGAGTGTTATGTTTAGAAAAAAAAAAAAAGATATATATAAACATTTGTATTAGCCTATGTTTGGGTTATCAAAAGATTCCACCAAATTTTTGGGGATGTTAGGCATGTTAAGGGTTTTGAAAATATATATTTACAGATACTGGTGGGTATTGGTGATAATTATTGGAGGGAGGGAAGGGGGATTGAAAGGTTTGCTTAACCTCTTGGACACAGAATGTTCCCAGTGGGGGTGTCGGAGAGGTCATTGTTAGCCAGAAATCCTGTCCTTTATTCGTTCCATGAAATTAGACCCAGCACACACATGGGGTTTTTTATTGTGTGACAACAATAAGCCTAAGGAATTATATAGTATATGGAAATATCCTTTTATTTATTTAATTATAAATTATTGGTTATACCTAGCTTTTCTTTTTAACTATTACAATCTGTTATACTCTATAGCATATGATATGGCTGTATATGATAGTCAGTTTCTATGACAAGACCATCTTCTATGTAAAACAATGCATTGGATTTATTATTTACTGTGTATTACTGAATTGTATACTGCTGTTATAGTACAAATGTATGTACTTTTATTGAAAATAAACATAAATTTGAATGAAAAAAAAAAAAAGACTAAAAATTACCAAATCGTTCTGTGGAAAAAACAATAAAAATGTATTTCAACTGAGTATTTGTTTAACTGGGGTTGCGAGTTAAAACGTTACCCATTTTTTTTTATTATTATTCCCATTTATTAACCACTCATCAGAAAAGCATGAGCACATAACTGAGCTTTGGAATTGCCATCTGATGGGGAAAACTGGGAATCCCGCAGCAGATCTCTTACCGCTAAAGTCCCCTAGCCATCATGTAATTCACCTTGCTACCCGCCATGCAAAACTAAAATATTAGCTTGTGTGGAACTGGCCTTTATTTGTCCAATGTAGGAAAGGCAAACTGCAGTGGCATCACTAGGGTTGGTGTCACCCGGTGCGGTAAAACATGGTGTCACCCCCCCCCCCCCCCCCCCGTCTAGGCTGCCCAGCACCAACCAAGCAGGCAGGGCACGGGGCGCACCCCAAACCAGCCCCTGTAAATGATAGTATAGTGGCAGGTTAGGTAGTATAGAGTGGTATAGTGGCAGGTTGGTGTAGTGGGGTGGTATAGGACCGGTTAAGGTGGTATAGGGCATGTTGGGGTGATATAGGGTAGTTTGGGGTGGTATAGGGCAAGTTAGGGTTGCATAGGGCAGGTTGGGGTGGTATAGGGCAAGTTAGGGTAGTACAGGGCAGGTTGGGATAGCATGGGAAAGGTTGGGTTAGGGCAAGTTAGGGTGGCATTGGGCAGATTGGGGTGGTATAGGGCAAGTTATGGTGGCATAGGGCAGATTGGGGTGGCATAGGGCTGTTTGGGGTGGTACAGGGCAGGCTGGGCATGTCAGCTAAAAAAAAAAAAAACAGGATGGTGTCACCCCTCTAGCGGGTATCACCCGGTGCGGACCGCACCCCTCTAGCAACGCCTCTGCACTAATGGAGTCTTCAACTGACACATGACGCTATCAACATCCCAAATAAAACAGATGGAAAGGTTTTGCTTCTTTAGGCAACATCTTATGTTTTCTGCATGCAACTTATTTCTATTCAAAAAGGGAGAAGGTTTATTATTGTGTCCTCAGGATGGGGCATCAAGCCAAGGAACATGAATATAGAGATGGCAGGTGGAAAGTGGTCCATATTTTTCGAATGTGTAGTTGACTATAAGGTCTTGGTCATACCGGCTAGTTTGGATTTATCAAGCTACAACCAGTGCTGAAAACTTACTGATGTCGGCCAGCAGCTTGTTAAAATTAATGTCTAACAAAATTGTAGCGGATAGGACGTTTACAGGCTTGAACAAAGCTTGCCACTGCAAATGCTCTATGAATTCCATCTGTACGTATTGCTTTTATACACGCTGAAGACTGTTAACAAGGCCTAAATGAGTGCTTGTTGGGCAGATTTCCCATTATTTCTTGTCCTAACAGGAAGGAAGGGAAAATCTCTATAACAGGAATACAAACGGCAGTAAAATCCTGACAGAGGCCTAACTTCTTACCCCTTTATCCAAAACAAAATCAAAGTTTTGGCTCAATCACTTCAGCCCTGGAAGATTTGGCTGCTCAATGGCCGGGCCATTTTTTGTTTTGTGATACGGCACTGCGTCGCTTTAACTGGCAATTGCTGCACGGTCATGCAAACACCCCCCCCCCCCCCCCCCCACACACACACACTCTATTTTGTCCTTTTTTGCTATAATAAATAGTTTTAAAAAAATATCCCAGTTTAGGTTAGGCCGATATGTATTCTACATATTTTTGGCAAAAAAAAAAAAAGCAAAATTTTGCATAAGTTATAACATCTACAAATTAGGGGAAGATTTATGGCATTTTTATTATTTTTGCTAGGAATAGCTGTGATTTTTAATCGGGGCTGTGACATTGTGGCAGACACTTGACACATTTTTGGGACTATTGGCATTTATACAGCGATCAATGCTATAAAAATGCACCGATTATTGTGTAAATGTCACTTGCAGGGAAGGGGTTAATACCAGGGGCAATTAAGGGGTTAACTGTGTTCCTTAGTGTGTTCTAATTGGGGGGAGGGTGTTGGGGAGACTGACTATAGGAGATGACAGATTGTAAGTTCCTAATAGCGAGGAACCACAATCTGCCTCTCCTCACAGAACAGGTACACACACACGTCCCTGTTCTGCCTCTTGTGTTCGCGATCACACGTGGCCGGCAGTCATCACAGCCACGAGCATCGTCACATCAGCATGGCCGACTTACAGCCATGACGGCTCGTGCCAACCTGCCGCAGTATAATGATGGCAGCTGGTCGGCAAGCAGTTAAACTCTTACTACCCTGAAAGCTACAAACAGCCAGCTTAATCACCAATTGGACATCAGGCACCATCACAGCACTTTTCTAATATACAGAAACACAAAAAAAGTCCTTTATTTTTCCATTTGTTCTCAAACACACAAAGTTAAGGCAATATTTATTGGTTTGAAACATTCAAATCACTTTTCTAATGTTGTGCTGGTTTTTGACTTCCAAAGAGACCTTCATTATAATGTAAAAGGTAACATGGCCATTAAAAAAAACAAGTCTTTGTCCTTGGTTTAGTGTAGTTCACTCCGGCAGGTTCCTTCTATTCTGGCTTCTCCTTGTTGTCCCTCCATATGACATAGTTCAAGGAAGTGGCCAGGGACAGCCAGGCTATATACGGAAACATCAGGTAGGCAGCCGTTTTGCTAATTGGGTACCAAGAGATGGTTGTGAGCACAACTGTGCCAGTGAGGGCAGCTATTTCCACAAGGCCCTGCAAGGGAAAGGAAACAGGTGATGCATTATTTATCTGTACAACTGTCATTCAGAGAAGCTCCACCTGCAAACAGCAGCATAATGCACACAATAGAAAAGTCAGTGGGGACAATCAAGTCACAGACTTTGCTTGCAAAAATGTGCTGCATTTTGTGACAAATTTGCAAATTTATTGCAGAGTTAGTGAACAGATTGCAAGTGAAGCCGCACTCACAAATATTCATCCACAACAGGAATACGCATACACTTGCACACTATGAAAAAGCGCAACTACATTTATAAATGTCCTCCAATTAATTCATTGAAAATAACAGTTTAAACCATAGATTAAAAGGCAATACAAACTGCTGTTTTGAAAGAATATTAAAAGAAGGTCCAGCTATTATGTATTTTGTTGTCACAGAAAAGCAGCTACAAAACAGATCTTGGATAAATAATACTGTAGTGCAGGGGTCAGCAACCTTTTTCCACTTAAGGGCCAGATACAATGTAATGTGAATGCATGGAGGGCTGCATTCACCCGCTATTAAAATTAAGATTATAATCTGGACCCCTTTACATTACACAGCCCTCTGGACCCCTTTACATTACACAGCCCCACCTGCATATTACACAGCCCCCCCATGTTATGCTTTAAAGTTGCGCACACTTGTGGAATATTTGTACAGTTTAAAGTTAGAGGTGGTCTTGTGTTAAAATTATTGCTCTCGCTCCAACGATCGCGGGGATACCTCACGTGTGGTTTGAACATTTGCGGTCGTGACTTACGTATGCGTTCACTTCTGCGCACGAGCAAGGAGGGATGAGGCACTTTACATTATTTTTTTTCTTTTTTTTTTACACTGTACCGTTAAAAATTCTTATGACTTATTGCTGTCAGAAGGAATGCAAACATCCCTTATGACAGTAATGGACAGTGACAGGTACTCTTTATGGAGGGATCTAGGGTCTATAAAATCCCCAAATCCCTGCTTTGCACCTAAAAGCATTCAAACTTCAAGTTTGTCTGTTTTAAAATGCCGTACATTTTTTTTTAAATTTAGCGCCTTTAAGTCTTCTGTAAACCGGCAGTGATGTGACCACTTCCGGGCTACTAGATCAGAGACCCGATTCCGGCTTTGTTTGGGTCTTCGGCCAGCCGGCGGAGGTGCCATCTGGTTGCTCGGGCCTCGCAGTGGGAGACATGGGGACAGCACAATTGAGGACAGACAACTGTCGCCTCACCTGCTGTCCTCAGGCCATTTCAGCCTCAGTCATACCATGCGTGTGCAGAGCCATGCGTTTTTTTAGCACCAGTCCTTGAAAGGGCACAAAGAAAACAACTGTTCATATATATCTATGCCTTGTTCACACCACAGCACTGGTATCATATGCAGATTTTTTTTGGTGCAGAATCTGCAATGCGAGTGCAGTTTTCTGTACATAAAAAAAAAAAAAAGGTTTTAATAAAATCACATGACATCAACATTGTAGTGTTAACAGGGTACTTCGAGAACAATTGGTTTTAATAAAATGCAACAGCAGTGTTGTGGTGTGTCTAATGCACATAAACCGCTTTCTTTGTATCCTTGCAGCAACCTATATAATAAAAATGCACATCTCTGCACACAATGTGAACAAGCCTATGCAAGTCAAATCTGCCCATTTCCCCCCCCAAATCTGATATTATGCACGTGAACAAGGCCTTACAACTACACTAGAGGGCAATAACAAAAGCTTTGAACCAATGAAAAAGCTTGTCTTCATACTGGACAGAGAAAATTTCAGCTTGCTAGGCAATGTCTGAACCAACACAACTTCTCTTCTGAAAAAGTAGAAGGAGGGAACATGAATTGTCTATCTGGAAAGTTGAAGGATGCTGCAGAAGCCCAGCTGTAGTAGTCTAGAGATTTCTCACCCTTAATGGTTAGTTTTAGTTGACATATTGTTCTACCTACCCAACCAATTTTGTGAGCACCAAAGAAGATGGGGGTCCAGGCCCAGTTAAGTGCCAACTGGCCAGCATGGAGTCCTAATGGAACCAAGGCATCCTCTGTAAAACCACCCAGCTCCTTATAGATCAGATATGAACCGTACCTACAAAACAAGAACAAAAGCAAGTCAAATACTCCACAGAGGAAAGTATGTGTTACCCCTGTAACCATGTACGGCTCAGGTCACCAAGTTGAACATTCACTGCACATGAAGACTCTGAAAGAAAATGCATAGGCTGGATAAAGAAATGTACTGCTTCTGTTGCATACCCCATGGCAGTATATAATGAAGTCCAGACAGGTGCAAACATCCAGTTAGGGGGGCGCCATGATGGCTTCACCAGCGTTGTATACCACGTTTTGACTTCTTTCCGTGTGATTAACCCTCCTAGTATTCCACCCACGTGGGGCAAGAGTGTGAGGCCAACGGCGGGAACCCAGGAAGGCATTGTGACAACTGTAGGGGAGACAAGAGAGTGTTACAGACATAAAAAGAAGTCAATACTCGCATCACAGCACATTAGATCAGTGCCGATCCTGACCTCCCTGGGGCCCTAAGCAAAATGACCTGGCACATTAAAAATGAGAAGCGGAGGGCGCTGACGACAGTGACAGGTCACATTAAAGAAAGTTGAGAAGCGGGGTGTTCTGCTGTCGGAAATGACTCAGCCAGCGAGTTTAGAAGTGGGGTGAGGGGGCGAAAATGACTTCTCACCAGGCGGGGCCTCTAGTAATTTGGGGGGCCCTTCGCAGCTTTGCGGGGCCCTAAGCGGCTTGCATAGTGAGCCTATAGGGAGGATCGGCCCTGCATTAGATAATCAGCTTTCCCAACCATTTGCTGTAATCCTGCATTATATGCTGTATATTGAGATTCAATAAAGCTGCACTTCTCCCAGAACTTCCACCATAGGACATTATTCCCTGTGGACTTGGATATTCTGCAGAACTTGAATGCAGATGGAGAGCTCAGTAGGCAGAGCTTCTCCCTGAACCAAATGAAGAGATTGTGGGTTAGCTGAGGATGCAGTAGGTGTTCAATGCTTAATATCCTCACTACAAAGTCTCACACATCCTGCAATCTTTTTCATGTAAAATGCCATAACCTAGCCTTGCCAGTCAACCCATTAAAGCTAAACTCCAGGTAGCACCTAAAGTGCACCCAAATCTCCCTTTTCTCCTATGTGGTTTTCATGATTAGATTTTTATTTGTCTTGTCCCTGTGCTGTGTAATCCTTATTAACACTCACCAGCCACTTTATTATTAGGTACACCTGTTTAATTGCTTGGTAACACAAATTGCTAATCAGCCAGCCAATTACATGGAAGAAACTCAATGCATCTAGGCATGGTGAAGACGACTTGCTGAAGTTCATACCAAGCATCAGAATGGGGAAGAAAAAGGATTTAAGCGACTTTGAACATGGCATGGTTGGGAGTATTTCAAAAACTGCTGATCGACTGGGATTTTCACAAGATATCCAGTGAGCGCGGTTGTGTGGACGATAATGTCTCGATGTCAGAGGAGACTGGGCTACTGTTGCCTTTCTATGATCTCAAACCAAATAACCACTCGTTACAACCAAGGTATGCAGAATACCACCTCGGAATGCAAAAAAACATCGAAACTTGAAACAGATGGGCGACAGCAGAAGTAGACCACACTGGGTGCCACTCCTATCAGCTAAGAACAGTAAACTGAGGCTAAAATTGGCACAGACTCACCAAAATTGGACAACGGAGGATTGGAAAAACGTTGCCTGGTCTAAAGAGTCTCAATTTCAGCTGACATTCAGATGGTAGGGTCAGAATTTAGTGTAAACAAGGATTTATCCTGCCTTGTATGAACAGCTCAGGCTGGAGGTGGTGGTGTAATGGTGTGGGGAATCTTTTCTCAGCACACTTTGGGCCTACCCAAGTATCGTTACTGACCATGTCCATCCCTTTATGACTACAGTGTACCCATCTTCTAATCTAATGGCTCCTTCCAGCAGGATAATGCACCATGTCACAATGCTCAAATAATCTCAAACTGGTTTCTTGAACAGGACAATGAGATCACTATACTCCACAATCACCAGATCTTAATCCAATAGAGCACCTTTGGGATGTGGTGGAATGGGAGATTCGCATCATGGATGTGCAGCCGACAAATCTGCAGCAACTGTGCGATGCCATCATGTCAGTATGGACCAAAATCTCAGTGGAATTTTTCCAACACCTTGTTTAATCCATGCCACAAACAATTAAAGTAGAACTAAGGTAAAAAAAAAACAATGTGATAAAACCAAGTACAATATGTCTGCCTTGGTTTGTCATGCAAGTAATAGAAAGTCACCAGCTCCCCCCTTCAGCCTTTAAGCTTCCTTTATTGTGGAGATAAACAGATCTTCCTCGTTTTCCAAATTCCTCCGTTGCCCCCTTTTGAGTTATGCCATTATTAAGGAGACTACAGCACGGCGGGGTGATGTCATTAGTGGGTGTTGCTTCCTTTTGCTTAGAAGGCCCCAACGTGTCAATCAACGTAGAAGACACACCAAGGCTCTGCCCACTTCTCACATTCAGCTCGCCCATGTCCCTCTTATGCCCTTGCCATGTCCCGCCTTTGCCTACTGCCCATTAAATTATGGGAACTGTAGTTCAAGACACAAACTAGTATAGTGGAGGGCAATGATGTGCCATCTCTGCAAGACTCCTCCCAGCACAACCATCTGAATACGGCGGCACAGAATCAGGGAGAGGGATGAGAGCATGCAATTGTAAAATAAAAAAAGGGAACAATGAATTTATTATATTTAATAAGGTGTGTCATTTTTTACGAGCTTTGTTAATGTTTCACTAAAAATATATAGGCTGCCTTTAGTTGTAACTTAAAGCGGGAGTTCACCCATTTGTAAAAAAATTTTTTTTATCCCCTTAGCTTCCTGCTCGTTCGGTCTAGGGGAATCGGCTATTTGTATTAAAATATGAGCAGTACTTACCCGTTTTCGAGCTGCATCTTCTTCCGTCGCTTCCGGGTATGGGTCTTCGGGAGCGGGCGTTCCTTCTTGAGTGACAGCCTTCCGAGAGGCTTCCGACGGTCGCATCCGTCGCGTCACTCGTAGCCGAAAGAAGCCGAACGTCGGTGCGGCTCTATACTGCGCCTGCGCACCGACGTTCGGCTTCTTTCGGAAAATCGTGACGCGATGGATGCGACCGTCGGAAGCCTCTCGGAAGACTGTCAATCAAGAAGGAACGCCCATTCCCGAAGCCCATACCCGGAAGCGACGGAGAGGATGCATCTCGTAAACGGGTAAGTACTGCACATATTTTAAAATAAATAGCCGATTCCCCTAGTAAAAACGAGCAGGAATCTAAGGGGGAAAAGTGCCCTCTAAGGGTGAACCCCCGCTTTAAGGCAATTATGAAGGCAAAAGGGGGTGCAACCCATTACTAGCAAGGTGTACCTAATAAAGTGGCCGGTGAGAGTATCACATCACTGGGGCTGAAATATATATTTTTTTCTTAGAAGCCAGGAGGAGGGGTCAAAAGCGTGTTCTACATTATCTTCTGGTTATGTGGGGTGCCCACGTAAAAGCCGAGACTGGACACTCTCCCAATCTGTCAGTGTAGTAAAGTCAACAAAAAAGATACATGTGTGCCTGGAGTTAAGCTTTCGGCCTTATTCACACTTGGCGGACTCTGTCGCTACGGAGTCCACCTGCTCCCGTCGGCTCAGCGGGAGATCAGTCCGCAGATCTCCGCTGAGCCGACGGATGACAAGCTCCTCTCTGCTCACTGAGTGGGGAGGGGCTTGTCAGGCACCGCTGTGTCCTATGGAGCGATCTGATGAAAACAGACAGCATGTCCGTTTTCATCAGATCTTACCTGATCCGATCCGCATGGACGGATGGGGACGTGGCCCCCATACGTCCGTTTTCAGTGGATCGGGTCGGATGTCAGCGGACAATAGGAAACCGCGGCAATACTGCCCGCAATGCGCCTCCGCAGAGGCCGCTAGCGGGGGTTAATACCGCACCGCTAGTGGCCGAATCGGACGGTATAGCGCCGCCACCGCGCCTCCCGCCCCAGTGTGAAAGGGGCCTTAGTGAGGAGGATCTGCAAATGTGTGCAAACCTGGTGGAAAAAGTACAAAAAAAACTCCGACCTCGGTTATTGCCAACAAGGGATTTGCCACCAAGTACTAAATCATGTTTTGCAAAGGGGTCAAATATTTATTTCACTCATTAAAATGAAAATCAATTTATAACTTTTTTTTGAAATGTGCTTTTCTGGATTTTTTTTGTTATTCTGTCTCTCACCTAAAATAAACCTAGGAGAGAAAAAAAAAAAAAAACAATCCTGGACGGCCGCACACCGTTGAAGGCATCTTTATTAAATCTTGAAAGAACAGATAAAATCCAAAACAGTTGCTGCTTGTTTAGCAGAATCAGAAGTATACCGCTGACACGTTCCACACCGCTATGTAGGCGCTTACCATTAAAATTATAGACTGAACTTTTCTGTCAGTGGGCAAACATACTAAATCAGCAGGGGACCCCCCCCCCAGTACTCCACTTCTCCTCAGTGTTCAAACCTACCAGTGGTATTAGTGGCAAGCAACAAAAGTTGGTGAGAGGAAAGAAGTCAATAGAAGTATTTCTCCAGGCGTCCCGATCTTGGATGACGCAATACTTCAAGCAACTGAACCAACTGGTGTCTCTGGATGTAACGCGATCACCTTATACAACAACCTCCTTTTCCATTAACATTCTAAACGTATAGAACACAGGGTGGAGGTAAGAGGTAATAGTAGATATGACTATTCAAGTCCCATAAAAGTTGGGAGTAAACACACAAATACACTCCTGACTGCATTTATCTTGCTTTGGCAGTCGCACGTTGGGCGTTTACTAGATTCTGCTGTCTCGTAATTCTGTCTCAGAATCCCAAACCCGTTATCTCTGTATCACAGGACAAGTATTACCAACCAACAGGGTGAAACGTTTGATGTGGCACTCATATCTCACTCAGTCTTACATTGACAATCTTTTTCTAGCCCAGCTCCAGGAAAACCCTTTGTTGTTAGTTTTGGATCGTGTGTAGAAGGTTTGGGACCTCTATCAGGATTTTAAATGTTGTTTCTGCACTTTTGAGAAAATTCTAAATATCTCCATAAATAGGATTTCTCTTTTTTCCCCGATCTGTCTGATGCCAGTTGTTTAGACAGAAAGTCATAGAAAATGTATTTAAAAAAAAGGGAATTTAGAAGTTTTAAGTCTACTAGAAAATGTTAAATTTGTATTGTTTTTGGTCCCTTCATTCAGGGAGGGGGGGGGGGGGAATTTCTCCTTTACTTTATGTCATGGGTCTTCAAACTATGGCCCTCCAGTTGTTTAGGAACTACAATTCCCATCATGCCTAGTCATGTCTGTGAATGTCAGAGTTTTACAATGCCTCATGGGATGTGTAGTTCCGCAACAGCTGGAGGGCCTTAGTTTGAGGATCCCTGCTTTATGTTCGGACACCAAAAAGACTTGAATGAAAAAAAATCTCAAAAGGATAAAACCAGCTATCAAACTGATAAAGGTTCGAACCTCCACAATAACCTAAACTTGGGGAAAAAAAAAAAAAAAAAAACACAACGATTTAGCTGGTCTCCTCACAGGGATGCTCCTCCATGTTGTCAAGTTGGAAACCACGAATGGCTTAGCACATCCAAAATGTACAATTAAATATATTATAATCCATAAAAAAAAATTCAAAGTAGATTCTGTCTCTTCACAGGATTATACTTTGTACTACTTATTTTATATAGTTTGTATCTTTTTCTATTCTATATCTTTGGTCTGTGATCCTGTAATAGATAATGGTTTTATTCTATTTGTTTCTCATATGTTTTAAGGTTGCTGGTTCCTACCGCTTTAATTAGGATTGTTTGGGCTCCCCTCCTGGCGGTTTGTTTAAAGCGGAATTCCACCCAAAAGTGGAACTTCTGCTTAATCCACTCCTCACCCCCTTACATGCCACATTTGGCATGTAATTTTTTTTTGAGGGGGGGGGGGGGGGGGGGGGGGAGTAGGGGCTTCAGGAGGAGTGGGACTTCCTGTCCTCCTTCCGCCGAGGGGCTGCTAAGGCGAATAGTCTAATCGCCTTTTCGCAGCCCCTCCCTGTAGGCGATCGCCTGGGACACGTGACAGGTCCCAGGCGATCGCCTGTCCAAACGCATGCGCAGTGGGTGCCCGGCCGTGAAGCCGAAAGCTGTCATGGCCGGGTGCCCCTCTCCCCACAGTTAGAACCACTCCCTAGGAAACACATTTAAAACACCTTGATCTCCCCCTAGTGTTAACCCCTTCCCTGCCAGTCACATTTATACAGTAATCAGTGCATTTTTATAGCACTGATCGCTTTATAAATGTGAATGGTCCCAAAATAGTGTCAAAAGTGTCCAATATGTCCGCCTTAATATCGTAGTCAAGAAAAAAAAAAAAAAGTAAAAGAAAATCGCAACATTGTCGCCATTACTGGTAAAAAAATAAAATAAAAAAAGCCATAAATCTATCCCCTATTTTGTAGACGCTATAACTTTTGCGCAAACCAATCAATATACGCTTACTGCGATTTATTTTTACCAAAAAGGCGTAGAAGAATACATATCGGCCTAAACTGAGGAAAAAATAAATAAAATTGGGATATTATAGCAAAAAGTAAAAAATATTGTGCTTTTTTTTTCAAACTTGTCCCTCTTCTTTTGTTAATAGCGCAAGAAATAAAAATGCAGAGGTGATCAAATACCACCAAAAGAAAGCTCTATTTGTGGGAAAAAAAAAGTTAATTTGGGTACAGTGTTGCAATTGTCAAAGTGTGACAGTGCTGAAAGCTGAAAAATGGCTTGGGCAGAAAGGGGGTGAAAATGCCCTGTATTAAAGTGGTTAACATTACCATGTTTGAGTTCTTTTAATTGGTTGGTTTATATGACAGGTGGAGATACCATAAAGGTAAAGTTTTATTTAAGGGGACCTTTCAATTATTTACAATTGATTTGGTATAAACCTGAATGGTTAAAGTGAGTCATATAAGTGGTATGCATCTTGTACCCGCCTTACATTGTATCCAATATAGGATTTTGCTTCATATCTGGCTGTGCTTATCAACTTGTGGTTCCAGTTTTCTTTGTGACATTCTTCTATTTACATTTCTGTAGTAAATCCATAGGATAGAAGCAGGTTCCTATTGTTAGTAACATGCATTTACAGCCTCTCAAGTTCCTAGATGACTGCTGATTAGGTTGTGCAACACAGGGAGGGAATCACATGTGCAACACCAATAGCACTGGGCAGGGAAGTTTCTCAATGCAGTTTTAATAAAATTTCCAGAAAAGGCAACACACACTCTTATTAGTGGACCTAGCTTCAAGAATAAAAAAAAAAAAAAAAAAAAAAATTGCAAAAAATGGCACCATCATATGCCGTCATGTTGATGCGCCATTTAATTTTCATGCTTTTATATCTGCAGAGAGATGTGCGGCCACCTGTGTGTACGCTTTTTTAGAGCAATCATTCTGTCTGTGGATGAGCTCGGATATAGTGCGCCCTCTTCTACAGTAAATTTAGATTCCTCTTTGGCCTGTGACACTTATTCACCCACAGTAAGATGACAGCATGTGACTGGCATCTACTATATACAGTATGTGATCACATGATCAGCAGACCAGGATCTAAGGATAGGCAGTAAGGAGGCACCAGAGTAGACCTATTTAAACCCCAAATAGCCAGCACCACAGTGTTGCGTCCTGTGTGGTTGCATGGGGCATTATTCCGGCTGCAAGGCATTGTCGCTACAGCATGTGTCCAACCCTGTCCTGGTGCTGTTGCAGCTTGGGAAGGGGCGGTAATCAGCGACTCTCTGCCCGTCGTCCGCACGCCCGCCTCACAGCCTGTTAAGTCTTGCTCTCTGGGCCCCCGGCTACTACTGGGTGGGGAGCAGAGGAAGATCACTCCACCAGGGAAGGCAAGGAGGTAAGCAGGCAGGCGGCTGGCCGCCGGGACTTGAGCCAAGGCAGAAGAACATGTGAGCGGAGCTTCCCTCTGCTCCCACCAGCGCATTTTAATCATAAAGGGGCACAGATAATGTAGAAAAATACACCGCCCTAAGCTAAGCTTTTTTATTTCTGCACTGACTGTCTTTGAAATTGCCCATCCCCTGTTCAAATCCAACCCAGAGACAAAACCGGAGACAGGCTTGGTCCGGGGACAGTGTACTCAATCCAGGGACTGTCCCCAGAAGCCGGGGATATCTGGTCACCCTACCTTATTGTATTGGGGAGTCCTATTTAAAGTAGGTGTGAACTGAATAGGGTCTAAGGCAGGGGTGCCCAACCAGTGGCCCGGGGGCCACATGTGGCCCGCGGAGCCCTCCAATGTGGCCCGCGACCTCCTGCTCTGGGATAGAATACTGTAATTAAAAGTCAGTTTATTACTAAAATCACACGGTATATATGGGCATATCTGTTCTGCAGTGGTTACTGGGCTGCTTTCAAACGAATCCGCAAATGCAGAGCAGTGCTGGTGTGGGCTGTCTGCCCAGAGCCATAGACTTCTGTTATTACCTGCGAGTTTGGTGAGTTTTCTGAAAGTGCACCAAACCTGCAGAATATAATAGAAGTCTATTGCAAAGTGCAGAAAAGCCAAAAGTACACTGCGTTGCACCCGTGGTGCGAGTAAACCGCAGCGCATCAGTGTGAAAGCAGCCATGGGCCCCTTTAACATTGCTCAGTCCAACCCAATTGGACCCTCCATTCACCTCTAAGGAGTGGCAGATGTAAACCGACTTGTGTCCTACTTCCAATCCGATCTGGCTGTGTCTGCAGAGCCGTCACGGACCTGCCATCCGCCTGTTTGGCTCATTGTGGCCCGCGACCAGTTACCAAGTTGCTTAAGTGGCCCTCGCGCTTCAAAAGGTTGGGCACCCCTGGTCTAAGGCATCCATTTACATGTATGGGCCTAAACTATATACAAAGCCAACATTTTATTTTGTAGTTTGGGATACAACTGAAAGAAATAGTTCCCCTGTCAAGTTTTTATTGCATTCCGTGTCCTCAATAGAAAGTCTGCCTATCGATTTGTCTTAGTGACTATGCCCACTTAGCAAATTAAGAGAAATTAAACATTTTACAGCTGTCACCATAAGAGCAGTAGGAGGCAAAACTTCTACTGGGGACACCTGCGCGTTAACTAGAGAGGATTTCCTCACACATCCTAGTGTTGTCTCCAGAACAGAACATGAGAGAAAATCTCCCCAACATGACAAGAAAAAAGGTGATGGCTTTGAGGCTGGGTTCACACCTATGAAAATTGAGTGCGGCTTAAACCGCATCCAATTCGCAGAACATTTCAAAATACATTGTTTTCAATGAGGCTGGTTCACATATGTGCGATGCATTCGCACTGCCGCAAAACAGTGTGCGTCTTTTAGGCATTGCGGTGCGGCTCAGGCCCATTATCTTCTATGGGTACGCAGCTGAATTCGCAGATGTGTTCATTTCTCTTCAGTATTTGTCTCATTCAGCTCAATACACTTCCCCCCTCCCCTCTCCCAGGTCTCCAAATTCGCAGCTAATCTGCAGCTAAAACGCAATGGATCTGCTGAACACTTCGCTTATCTCTCTGCAGAGATGAAGCGGATGAAGCGGATGTGCGCTCAAAAAAAATATTAAAAGCCAGCAGCTACAAATACTGCAGCTGCTGACTTTTAATATTAGGACACTTACCTGTCCTGGAGTCCAGCGCCGTCCGCAGCAGAGGACGAGCGATCGCTCGTCACCCTGCTGCTCCTCCCTCCATCCACGGTGAGGGAACCAGGAAGTGAAGCGCTCCGGCTTCACTGCCCGGTTCCCTACGGCGCATGCGCGAGTCGCGCCCACCGATTGGCTCCCGCTGTGTGCTGGGAGCCGATTGTTCCCAGCACACAACGGGGGACGGACAGGATGTCAGGAAAAAACCCATCTTTTGCCCGTGACGTGTGGCCGGAAGTGGGTGCAAATACCTGTCTGTAGACAGGTATCTGCACCCCCCCTCCCCCCTGAAAGGTGTCAAATGTGACACCGGAGGGGGGGGAGGGTGCCGATCAGCGCAACTTCACTTTAGGGTGGAGATCCGCTTTAAAAGGAGCATCAGACATTTTTGGAAGAAAAAAAAATAAAATAAAACGCAAAGATAGGCTGTATAATCATTTGTGTGTATTTGTGCATATGCACACACAAGCATAAATATTTGTCTAGCTTTATTTTAATGAAGGAAGTGTGGCATTTACACGTATTTACCCAAAAATCCTGACTGGTAGGGGCAACCCATATTTATTTTTTATTGATCTATACACAGCGCAGGTTTACACACCTGTATGTTCAAAAAAAAAAGGCACTGCGTTCTTTTTTTAGGCAGCAGTGTGCATTTACCTATTCAAAAACAACACACACACACACACACACATTTAAGTGCATTGATTTTGAATTATTATTTTGTTTATACAAATTTTGTCTCTTAGATACACTGGAATGCATTTTGTGTTGAGCTGTATATGCAGCATGTACGTGCAGCCATTCTTCCCTGCACTGTGTGTTGGCCGGAGAACATTCCACTGTACTGCCCACACAGAAAATATTACATAACCTCAGGAAGTGCTTCTGTGGCTACCAACAAACAACTCCTGCAGCAACTTTCTACTCGGAGCATTTGAGATTCTCCATAAAGAAAAATAAAATATATTGAACTAAAAGGGGGTCTATTGTTAAATGTTTTCGAAAATTTCTGAATGTTCAGTGAACGTCACGTGTGAAAACATTTATAAAGAAGTGAATGTGACATTCAACCAACATTGTTGGTAAATATTCTGCTGTCATTTAAAAACACATGCACCCATAGTGAAAAGAAATCACCTAGCCCTCCAAAAAAATAATAATAATAATAATAATAAATAATAATAATAATAATAAATCAAACCAACAACAGACTAAATAAATAAAGTTGTTGCTATTTTAACTTTTTGCAGGGGCCATATTAGGCAATGCCACCTAAAATCATGATTATTCAGACTAAATAATAACACACTAGATACAGCTGATAACCAGCCCCTGAATCCATCATCTCTACATCCAGCCATCTACTGGAATACATCTTCGCAGACAGGAATGCACAAATAAAAGTAATAACACATTACTAGTATAAATAAAAAACAATATTCAGGCTCAATGCATGCAACCTCTGTCTTTCTGCCTGTTGTGGAACTACAAGTCTCAGCATGCCTACCCAGCCATCTGATCTGCCAGTCAATGGTATAAGATCCCTAGTTGCATAAGGATTACCATCCCCACTCACCTCTGTCCTTTGCTAGCAGTGAAGGCTCCGGGACTGTCAGCACATACATACAGCTTTGGGCGTGTGCAGGTCACATGATTAGGGGGTGGGTCCATTCAGACACAGGCCAATGATAGAAGCCATCATAACTGTGGGCAAAAACTGAACTACTGCTTAGTGCAGCCTGAATTGGCTTGTTTCTTGCAAAAAAACTTTTAGCATGTAAGTTTTGTTTTTATATCTGCAGTTTAACCCTTTCATGCCTAAGCCTATTTATGTTAAAAGTTAAAATCCATATTTTTGGCTAGAAAATTACTTAGAACCCCCAAACATTATATATTTTTTTTTTAGCAGAGAATCTAGAGAATAAAATGGCGATTTTTGCAATATTTTATGTCACACCGTATTTGTGCGGCGGTGTTTTAAACACAACTTTTTGGGAAAAATTTACTTTCATGAATTTTAAAAAAATGAAAAAGTAAAATTAGCCCAATTTTTTTGCATAATGTGAAAGATGATGTTACGCAGAGTAAATAGATACCAAGCATGTCACGCTTTATAATTGCACGCACTCGTGGAATTGCGACAAACTACGGTACCTAAAAATCTCCATAGGCGATGCTTTAAACTTTTTTTACGGTTACCAGGTTAGAGTTACAGAGTAGGTCTAGTGATAGAATTATTGCTCTCGCTCTGACGATCGCGGCGATACCTCACATATGTGATTTGAACACCGTTTTCATATGCGGGCACGACTTCCGTATGCGTTTTCTTTGTTGCGCAAGCTCGCGGGGAGGGGGGCGCTTTAAAAAAAAAAATTCTTATTTTTTTTTTTTTTTATTAAATTGTGTGTTTTGTTTTTTTTTTACATTTTGATCACTTTTATTGCTGTCACAAGGAATGTAAACATCTCTTGTGACAGTAATAGGTGGTGACAGGTACTCTTTATGGAGCCCTCCTTTGCACTTCAAAGTATTCAGATCGCCGAAAACGGCGATTCTGAATACTGTGTACTTTTTTAAATCCGGCGCCATTGGCAGCCGAGAAACCCGGAAGTGACGTCATGACGTCACTTCCGTGTTTTCAATGCGGACACTGAATCAAAGCCGTTTGTTTGTTTCAGAGCGCGCCTGTACGATCGAGGTGCAGGATCGTGGATCGGGTCTCCCGGTGGGACGGGAGGCCCGGTCAGAGCGGCGAGAGGCGGCGGGAGGGCGGGGATGTCCCCTCCCGCTCCTCCGGCATAACAACCGAGCGGCTTTTAGCCGCATTGGTTGTTATGTTTGGATAGCCGATCGCCGGCTCTAAACAACGGTACTGGGATGATGCCTGCGGCTGCAGGCATCATCCCGGTATAACCCCCGAAAGCCGAGGACGCATATATGCGTTCCGTCGGCGTGAAAGGGTTAAAATGAAAAAGTAAAATGCTACAAAACTATAAACATATACATATAAGATAACCTATGTAAAAAGTGGTAAAGTTCATCTTAACCACTTGCCGTCGCCGCACCGCCGAAATACGTCCACAAGGTGGCTCTCCTAGGCGAGACCACGTAAATGGACGTCCTGCCTATTAGCCGCCACTAGGGGCGCACGCGCGCGCGCCCCCCGCTCGCCCCCGACTCCCGTGCGTGTGCCCGGCGGGCGCGATCGCCGCCGGGCACACGCGATCGCTCGGTACAGAGCGGGGAACGGGAGCTGTGTGTGTAAACACACAGCTCTCGTTCCTGTCAGCAGGGGAAATGCTGATTTTCTGTTCATACAATGTATGAACAGAAGACCAGTGTTTCCCCTAGTGAGGCCACCCCCCCCCCCCCCCCCACAGTAAGAACACACCCAGGCATACTTAACCCCTTCCCCGCCCCCTAGTGTTAACCCCTTCACTGCCAGTGGCATTTTTATAGTAATCTAATGCATTTTTATAGCACTGATCGCTATAAAAATGCCAATGGTCCCAAAAATGTGTCAAAAATGTCCGAAGTGTCCGCCATAATGTCGCAATACCGAAAAAAAAATCGCTGATCGCCGCCATTACTAGTAAAAAAAATATTAATAAAAATGCCATAAAAATACCCCCTATTTTGTAAACGCTATAACTTTTGCGCAAACCAATCAATAAACGCTTATTGCGATTTTTTTTTACGAAAAATATGTAGAAGAATACGTATCGGCCTAAACTGAGGAAAAAATATGTTTTTCTATATATTTTTGGGGGATATTTATTACAGCAAAAAGTAAAAAATATTAATTTTTTTCAAAATTGTCGTTCTATTTTTGTTTATAGCGCAAAAAATAAAAAACGCAGAGGTGATCAAATACCACCAAAAGAAAGCTCTATTTGTGGGAAAAAAAGGACGCCAATTTTGTTTGGGAGCCACGTCGCACGACCGCGCAATTGTCTGTTAAAGCGACGCAGTCCCGAATCGCAAAAAGTACTCTGGTCTTTGGGCAGCAATATGGTCCGGGGGGTAAGTGGTTAAAGTGTTACTAAACCCAGGACCCTGCATTTACTATATCTAGTCTCCACAGTACACAGAACATAAAAACGCAATTATTTTAGTAAAGATAAACTGCTAAATACCTTTTCTCATCAGCAGTATATAGCAGTGCGACTTATATCAGTGTCCAGCTAACTTAGCACTGGTTAAAGCTTTTAGGAAGAGTTTTCTGACTGTCCTATGAAACCCCTAACCCTCTGTCTGGAAAGTGCTGATTGGCCCTGTGCTGATCACATGCACCCTCCCAAGAAAAAAAAAACCTCTCTAGCAATACACACCAAACTGAGCATGTACAGAGTGACTCCATAAAACTCTGTTTTCTCAGGAAATTATTAGGGGGAAATACCAGGAGGGGAGGTTTAGAGAAGACAGGATCAAACAGCCTGTTTACACAATGCGGAGGATAACCCCTTCCACAGTGAATATAGCAAGCATGCTTTACTGCATATACAGACTTCACAATATAGAAAAAAATTGGGCTAACGTTACCGTTGTCTTATTTTAAAATTCAAAAAAGTGTATTTATTTCCCAAAATATTTCACTTGTAAGACCGCTGCACAAATATGGTGTGACATAAAGTATTGCAATGACCGACATTTTATTCTCTAGGGTGTCTGAAAAAAATATATAGGGGCAGATTCACGTACCTCGGCGCATCTTTCCGCCGGGCGCAGCGTATCTAAGATACACTACGCCGCCGTAACTAATTTTTTTTTTTCGAATCCTCAAAGAATTTGCGCCGTAAGTTACGGCAGCGTAGTGTATCTTTGGCGGCGTAAGGGCGCGGAATTCAAATGGATGTAATGGGGGTGTGTTTTATGTAAATACGTTTTGACCCGACGTAAACAACGTTTTTTTTGAACGGCGCATGCGCCGTCCGTGGGGGTATCCCAGTGCGCATGCTTGAAATGAAACCGGAACAAGCCAATGTTTAAGACGGTGACGTCATTCTACGCAAATCCCTATTCGCGAACGACTTACACAAACAACGTAAAAAAATAAAAATGCGAGGCGGGAACGACGGCCATACTTAACATTGAGTACACCTCATATTAGCAGGGGTAACTATACGCCGGAAAAAGCCGAACGCAAACGACGTAAAAAATGCGCCGGCCGGACGTACGTTCGTGAATCGCCGTAACAAGCTAATTTGCATACTCAACGCGGAATTCAACGGAAACGCCACCTAGTGGCCGCCTGAAAAATTGCACCTAAGATCCGAACGGCGTACTAAGACGTACGCCTGTCGGATCGATCGGAGATGCAGTCGTATCTTGTTTTGTAGATACAAAACAAAGATACGACGCGCAAAATTTGAAATTACGCAGCGTATCAAGAGATATGCCGGCGTAATTCTTTCGTGGATCGGGCCCATAATGTTTAGGGGTTCTAAATAATTTTCTAGCAAAAAACGAATTTTAACTTGTAAACAGCAAGTTAGAAAAATAGGCCTTGTCCTTAACCGCTTGCCGACCGCCTTCTGTACATTTACGTCGGCAGAATGGCAAAGCTGCGCAAAGCAACGTATAGGTACGTTGCTTTGAATTTATTATATAATAAATGACGATGGTCCCAAAATAGGGTCAAAAGTCTCCGCTGTGCCCGCCATAATGTCGCAGTCGAGATAAAAAATCGCAGATCGCTGCCATTACTAGTAAAAAAAAACATATAAATAAAAATTCCATAAATCTATCCCCTATTTTGTAGACGCTATAACTTTTGCGCAAACCAATCAATATATGCTTATTGCGATTTTTTTACCAAAAATATGTAGAAGAATATGCATCGGCCTAAACTGAGAAAGAAATTTTTTTTTTATATATATATTTTTTTGGGGGATATTTATTATAGCAAAAAGTAAAAAATATTGCTTTTTTTTTCAAAATTGTCGCTCTTTTTTTTTTGCGCAAAAAAAAACAAAACACAGAGGTGATCAAATACCACCAAAAGAAAGCTCTACTTGTGGGAAAAAAGGACTTCAATTTTGTCTGGGAGCCACGTCGCACGACTGTACAATTGTCAGTTAAACTGACACAGTGCCGAATCGCACAAAATGGCCCAGTCATTCGACAGCCAAATACTCCGGGGCTGAAGTGGTTAAGTACGGTAGTTAAACTGTAATAGACCAATGTTCCTAAATAAAAAAACTGAAAATAAATAATAATAGTAATTTACCATAATATCAAATTATCAGGCGACTTACATTAAAATTCCAGGAAAAAAAACAGTTTTTCGTTTTGGATAGAGTGGGGGAAGGGTTTGACTTCCTATCAGGTTTTTACTGCTATCTGTGGTGGATATTCCTTTACTTCTGGTCCATGTGGCTGTGGTTATCAGCATGCTTTATCAGGCAGGTCACTCTACATCTGGCAACACCTCAGTAGTGCCATGGGATTGCAGACCCCACATGGCACCCCAGACAAACAGTAACAACAGTAACAAAAACAACAGTAACAAAAAGAAAATTAAGTTAGACCCCTTTCACACTGAGGGTTTTTTCAGGCGGTACAGCGCTAAAAACAGCGCTGCTATACCGCCTGAAAAACTCCTGCCCAGCAACCTCAATGTGAAAGCCGGAGGGCTTTCACACTGAGGCGATGCGCTGGCAGGAGAGAAAAAAATCTCCTGCAAGCAGCATCTTTGGAGCGGTGAGAGAAGCGGTATGTATACCGCTCCTTCCCATTTAAAACAATGGGAAACCGCGGTAATACCGCCCGCAATGCGCCTCTGTAGAAGGTTAATGACCAAAAAAAAGGTAATTGTACTAACATTGGATTATTATTACAGCGGCTCTGACTAGTGTGTACGGGGCCTTAGGGTTCAGACCACACCAGAATGCCAGTGCGGAAAGCTGAGTTCCGTTCAGGTTTCCTGCACCATGTTCACATGAACTTCCCTTGCAATCTGCATGCGGGTGCCAAAGTATTGTTAATGGCACTGAAATGCAGATCGCAAATGCACAGCACCATGCATTTTAGTGTAGTGCATTTTTAAAAGTAGTAAATGCGCTATTTTTACAAGGTGTAGTGTGTTTTGCAGCCCATTCTTATAAATGAGCTGTCATACTGCATGACTTGTGATCACAATGTGAACCAGCCCTTCATTGGGAGTAAAAATGATTCCATTAAACCAATAAAATCGAAATTAAAGTGGAGTTCCACCCAAAAATGTAACTTCCGCTTTTCGAAATCCCCCCCCCCCTCTGGTGTCACATTTGCCACCTTTCAGGGGGGAGGGGAGGGGAGAGCAGATACCTGTCTAATACAGGTATTTGCTCCCACTTCCGGGCATAGATATCTGCGGATATCTGCACACTTACATCAAATCAATGGATAAACAGCCTTAAACCTGCAGTGCCAGCCAGTCAACTGCAGGTAAACCCGTTCCTGTTGGTAGGTAAATGGGGAGTGACGTTTCCGCGCCGTTCCGTTGGGTGGAATTGTCTATTGTCTATTGACAATCCTATTGACACACACACAGTGCAACTCAGCCCTACCCACCTCCCTTGTCACTGGATTTAATTGACAGCAGCAGGAGCCAATGGCTCATGTTGCTCTTACTGAGTCCAGTGAGGAAGGAGAGAGAGAGCAGTAGCAGTAATAAAACAACTGCCAGCATTGGCGATCAATAGCAAGCTTTAGTAATAACCCCCCCCCCCCCCACACACACACAGCATTGGTTGAAAATAGAAAGCTTTAAAAGTAAATCCTCCAGCATTGGTGGTCAGTAACAAGCTTTAGTAATACCCCCCCCACCCCAGCATTAGTGGTCAGTAGCAGGTTTTAGTTAGCTCTAATAACCCCACCCCCCCTGCCATTGATGGCCAATGGTTTGCTTACTTGACCATTGCCAGAAAATCAACACACTATCCTCAGCCCCATCCTTCCAACTGTGAAAGTTGTGGTGTAGCGCTAAAATAATAATAAAAAGTTCATATGTAACATTCCAATAAATGACAATTGAAATGTGGATCCAATCCAAAGTTCATATGTATCACTCCAATAAATGACAATCCGAAATATGGATCCAATCCAAAAGAAATCCAGAAGAGAGGAGGAATCAAGTGCAAGGATAATAGCCGAGCCTCCACCAACACCCAAACACGCTGACCCTTAGCCTAGGTTCACACTGCTGCGAATTCCAAATCGCGGTAAAATGCGCGATTTTACCGCGATTTCGCGGCCACGATTTTGCCGCGATTTCGGCCGCAATTTAATGTAAATCGCGGCCCGAAATCGCAAAAAGTAGTACAGGAACTACTTTTTGAAATCGCAGATGCGGCGTCGCACTAATTAGGACAGTGCCATTGCCGACAATTGCTGCCGATTTGAGATGCGATTTGACATGTCAAATCGCATCTCAAATCGTTCCAAATCGTACCCAGTGTAAACCAGGGCTAACCGTCAGTACATATAAAATGCACATGTAGGATATTCCAACCCAAGATGCAGATGGAAGTCTTGATTCACAGGATAATAGATCATTCAATGAAAAAACATCCACCACTCCTCCTTCTAGGGACTTGTCATTTCAAAGTGAGCTTGGAGATCAGCAAGGCATATAACACAAAAGGCTCCAATAGCATGAACACATGTGTAAGAGATGAAAACAAAAACACAGCTCATTGCGCAGACATCCCATTAAACAAAGGTTTATTTTAAATGGTGTAAAGATGCACTCACATGTACAATATAAAAAGCAGGCATGTAGTTGTGAAAGCGACCTGCGCTTCCTACCAGTAAGATGGCGCTCTTCCGTTCAGCCCTCCAACAGCAAAATAGCATTAGCCTTCCTCCACTGGCCCAACCTTTCTCCACCAACGTGTGTCATCAGGGGCGATGTCAGGGACCTACAAGTGTTTTTTTTTTTTACCACTACTATTCCTTTATATTGGCTTTTGGAATTTACAAATGCAGCAATTTAGAAATCAGACCAAAGGTTTAGCTCCGGCCGGGAAACACTTTTTGGTAGATAAAAAGTGCATTTTATATACATCTATATAGATCAGACCAAAATGAGGGACAAATGCGGAGGAAAGAGGGACAGAGGGACATTGCTCGAAATCAGGGACAGTCCCTCGAAATCAGGGACAGTTGGGAGCTATGCTGACAGGTTGCCTTACCCTGCATTCACACCTAATCGCAGCGTTTTGTCCCACAAATTGCGGCGACAAATTGCGGCATTTTGTACCGCGATTTGCGGCGACAAAACGCAGCGATTTTAACCCCCATTAACCCCCAGGTCCACATCTCCTATGCCGAACGCCGAAGATGTGAACCATCTCCATAGAGGGCAATGGTATTTCTCCCCTCCAGCGTATCGAGCGTCGGGCGTAAATACGCCTAGGTGTGAATGCAGCCTTAAAGCGGAACTGAAACCTCCATCCCTTTCCAGTAAATTAAGCTGCCATCTTTCCCTCTGTTTGACTATCTGTTGCCATGGTATTACACGTATGATCAGTTATGACACCGGCCATTTGAGGCCTTGACAGTTAAGTTGACAAAATAAGTGTCTGTGACAGTTATCATTCATGGCATGCCTCTAATGTAACTATTTTGGGAAACCGTTAAATCAATGGGATTAGTTCTATTTTAAAATATCATTAGATAAGTTTCCGTAACTTTATGCATTCATCCCATTCATAACTGTCAACATCTTGAGAATACTTTTTACTTTGAACACAATTTATATTGGAGGCACAAATTAGAGATGTCACTGTGTAATTTCTCTATAGTTACAAGTTATGAAAACTGTTGTGAGTACAAAGAATGGAGCAATAACAACTGACAGGAGAAGTAAGCAGATAGTTAGGGCCCTTTCACACTGGGGCATTTTTCAAGCGCTTTAGCGTTAAAAAAAGCGCATGTAAAACGCCTGAAAGAAGCTGCATCTGCAATCCCAATGTGAAAGCTCGAGTGCTTTCACACTAAAGCGCCTGAAAAACACCCCAGTGTAAAAGTGGTCTTAGCGTTAAAAAAAGCGCCTGAAAGAAGCTGCATCTGCAATCCCAATGTGAAAGCCTGAGTGCTTTCACACTGAGGCGCTGAGCTGGCAGGGCGTCAAAAAAAGTCCTGCATGCAGCTTCTTTGCAGCGCTTTAGGAGCGGTTAATACACCGCTCCTAAAGCCCCCTTCCCATTGAGGAAGCTTTTTTTAACGCCAAAGCGCCTGAAAAGCGCCTCAGTGTGAAAGGGGTCTTAGCAGCGCTTTACCAGCGTTTTTCGGGCGCTGGCAGTGTGAAAGGCCTCTGAAAGCACTTGGGCTTTCACATTGGGATTGCAGATGAGGCTTCTTTCAGGCGCTTTACAGGCTTTTTTTAAACGCCAAAGCGCCTAAAAAACGCCCGAAAAACGCCCCAGTGTGAAAGGGGTCTTACAGTTGAGAAATTGTAAGGCCTTTCCTCCCTAAATTCCCTTAAAGCGGTTGTAAACCGCATAAACATTTTTTTTTTTTTCAAACCTGCAAGGCAAAAGGCATAATCAGCTAGTATGCACCGCATACTGGCTGATTATGAAATACTTACCTCGGAACGAGGTGAAGAACACTTACCTGGTCCACGCCAAGTGAGATGTCATCTTGCTCCGGCGTGTCTTCCGGGTATTGCCGCTCCAGCGCTGTGATTGGCTGGAGCGGCGATGCCGGTCCTTTCGCCGTGGATTCCCCCCTGCGCATGCGCCACTGCAATCAGCGGCGCATTGCGAGGGGAATATCTCCTAAACCGTACAGGTTTAGGAGATATTCTTTATACCTACAGGTAAGCCTTATTATAGGCTTACCTGTAGGTAAAAGTGAAAAAAGTGGGTTTACAACCACTTTAAATCACAAACTGTTTTTTTTAATTTAGGAAATGTCTCAGTTCCATGGCTTATCCCTTTAAGGCCAAATTAAACCCAAGCATAATTACTGTTTTTATTGGCGTATAACCCTCACTTTTTTACCCTGAAATAGAAGGTAAAGTGTGCCTACGTGTTATACGCAGGGGGCTGTGCAAAGTTTTTTCCCTGAAATTTCGCTCTTAAAGTTAGGGTGCGTGTTATACGCCGATAAATACGGTATATTTAAAGTGGAACTATACTGACCTTGAATTCAGCGATGCGCTATCCCCGAGACTCACCGCTGGCCGCTGGCTTTAATACAATGTTACTTAGCAATTTTTACAAGTGATGACTGCATTGGTTTTCTTTTTTTTTTAGGCTTTATTCATTTTATTTTCACCTTGTGATCCAGCCATTAACACACTTCCTGTTTAAAGGTCGTACATACATTCGGATTTTACAACAATAATTGTCTGATGGACGTTTTGTGTCGAAAAATCCGATTGTGTGTATGCTCCATCAGACAATTGTTGGCTGTTCATGCTCACCAACTGTCTGACAAAGATGAACTGTTCAATAATCCTCTGCCACAGGATTTATTATTCCGATATCCAGCCTTACAGTTTAGAGCCTTTAAGCCGACCCGGCACACTGTAAGGTAACATAGGCTTTGGTGCATCCTCCAATAAAGTCACCAGGCCTTCCCCGAGATAGCAGCCTTCCACTTGGTCCTCTCCAGGACAGGTCCTCCCCTGGTTTCCTCCATTGAGTGGCTTCCTCCCTTAGAACAGACAGCGCAGAACCACCTCCAAATTGCAGGCCCCAGTCAGGACGACTGGGCCTATGTGGCAGGGATGCAGCTTTGGGCCAACGAGGCCCTGCGGCTGAAATCAACCATCACATACCTCGAGCCAGGAGGGCCACGAGTCAAAAAGCCCCCAAAAATGGCGTCTGCCCCTTTGAGTACCTTTCCCCAGCATGCCCAGCGGGGAGACCACTCCCACTGGGCTGTTCCCTGGGGAAAGCACCCAATACAATGTGGCCTGCTTGTATTCCAACATTGGCCTGGGGTGGTAACGCCACCTACAGGCAACAGTGGGAAGTCCTTCAAACACAGCCATAGCCGAAACAGAGGCTGATTTAGTCTTAATCATCCCAAAGTCTGAGCTAACTACCAGCTCAGACATACTCTAAGACCCCATTCACACCTGAGCGTTTTGTAGCTTGAAGCCTGAAGCTACAAAACGCTGGAGGGGAAAAAATCTATTATTCTCTATGGAGATGGTTCACATCTCCACTCCAAAAAGCCTGAACAAACAAGTTCTGGGACTTTTTTTTTAGGCAGATTTGGGTGTTTTTCTGCTTTTAACATTGGTGACCCTTTAGACCTGTCCAAAATCGCGGCAAAAAAACTCTACGCTCAGGTGTGAATGCAGCCTAAATTTAAACATAGCGCCTGGTCATCAGGAGCAGGGCACTACATAAGAGTAGCGTCATGTCACAACAGTGTATAAAAAAGAAGAGAGGAGCCTCTAAGTGTAGCAATATGGTTACATTTAATTAAGATACAGCATTATGAAACATATTGCTACACTTAGAGGTGCCTCTCTTCTCTTTTATACTCTGTAGCTCCTGCTGGAATTTGCTTTTAATCCTTTTGTGGATTGACATTTTATGGTTACACAACCTATCACATTGCTATAATCTTTTTATATGGACTATAAACTGAAGGACCTATTGATAAATGGTTGTGGAACAAATCATTTGAGTTTGCATTATTTCTTATGGAGAAATTTGCTTTGATATACAAGTGCTTTGGATTACAAGCATGTTTCTGGAACGAATTATGCTTGAAATCCAAGGTTTTACTATATATATTTATATATATATATTTATATATATATATATATATATAAATATAAATCTTTGCAATTTATTTTATTGAACTTTAAACAGAGTAGTGCCAAAATCACTTTACAATTAAAACGTTCTGTTCAAACACTTTGGAAAATACTTTGAAAACCTACATGTCTGTGTGGCAGTTTCAGAATTACATGCATGCATTGCATCACTCTTATGTAGCTAGGAACCTTTGTGCTAGTGATGATGTTTCCGGTAGGGAAGGATTTCCAGGCGTACTGCAGACCCGGAAGTGTTATGCAGGGCATAGAGAGGCGCACGTGAATCAGGGAGAGTTGTGTGACATTGACGCATGGTTGCTGTCACAGGCAGGGATGGGGGGCTCAGCTCTTCACAGGGCACTGAGGCATCGGGTGGTGCTTTATAATGGGCAGAGGTGGCTGTCAGGAAAGGACAGAGGGGAGATAAACACCCTGCTGGAGGAGGCTTATACACAGAAAGATGAAGAAGAGGATGTGGAGAGCCCCAAACCAGACAGGAGGTCCCCCACTGACACCACAGTCCTCCTCTTCCCAGGACAGGGAAGCCAAGCAGTGGGCATGGCAGGTGGGCTCCTGAAGTACCCCAATGTCAGGGCGATGTTCCTGACTGCCCACAAGTTGCTGGGCTACGACCTCCTGGACCTGTGCCTCCGGGGCCCCACCGAAGTGCTGAACAAGACCATCCACTGCCAGCCTGCTATGTTTGTCACTTGTGTGGCTGCCACTGAGAAGCTGAACCAGGAAAACCCATCTGTAAGTTAATTTCTGCCATTTGGGGATATAAAGGGGTTCCCTGGCTTCAAGCGGCATCGATTGGCTTATAGCTGCATCTTTCTCTGTCTTCAACCAATTAAGGACCGATCCATCTGTATATATATTGCGGCAAGTAGGCCTTTAAGTGCAAAATCACTTACCTGTACGTGATTCCTGTTGTCGACTCTGGGGTGCAAGTTGAAGGTGCCGTGCTCCTGCTGTGATTAGACGCAGCAGAAGCCAATCGGTGGGTCCGGTGGCCACAATGGCTGCTGGGCCCCGCCAATCGTTCGCAGGAGAGGCAGAACGGTGATCTGTCAGAGAGGAAGAGAGACTCTATCTTCTGTTCCTGCTAATCAGGAACACAGATCTCTCTCTTCCTCCAGTTAACCACTTAACGCCCGCCGCACGCCTATTTATGTCCACAGAATGGCACGTACAGGCAGAAGGGCGTATATATACGTCCCTGCCTTCTAGCGGGTCGGGGGTCCGATCGGGACCCCCTCCGCGGCGGGCGGCTTACCTCGGGGAACGATCCGTCTTAAGGGGGTGGCTGTTCGTTTCTGTCCACCCCCTCGTGATCGCTCTCGGCCAATCCCGCCGTGTCACTTCCTCTGCCTGTGTAATGTAAACACAGGTAGAGAAAGTGATGCAGTTCTCCTCTCGGCGGTATTTTCAAACCGCCGAGAGGAGAGAAGACTCACACAGTAAGTCGCACCAACACTACACTGACACTTGTACACATAGGCACATTAACCCCTTCAGAGCATCCCCCGACCCCCCTGTCACAGTGTCACTGAATGCAGTGATCATATATGTACTGATCACTGCATTTAGTGTCAGTGTGACAGGCAGTTAGTGTTAGGTTCAGGGTAGCCCCGTACCCCCCCTAATAAAGTTTTAACCCCTTGATCACCGCCCTAGTTAACCCTTTCACCCCCTATTGCCAGTGTCACTAAGCGATCATTTTTCTGATCGCTGTATTAGTGTCACTTTTGCCGCTAGGTAGCTCATTTTTTTTTTTATTGCGATTTTTTTTTTTTTTTTTTTTTTTTTACTAAAGACATGTGGCTGAATAAATTTTGGCCTAAAGGTTTGACTAAAATTTTGTTTATTCAATTTTTCTTATAAAAAAAAGTAAAAAATATATATTTTTTTTTTTCAAAAATGTCGCTCTATTTTTATTTATAGCGCAAAAAATAAAAATCGCGAGGCAATCAAATACCATCAAAAGAAAGCCCTATTTGTGGGAAGAAAAGGTCGCAAATTTTGTTTGGGAGCCACGTCGCACGACCGCGCAATTGTCTGTTAAAGCGACGCAGTGCCGAATTGTAAAAACGCCTCTGGGCATTTAGCAGCATATTGGTCCGGGGCTTAAGTGGTTAAGCCATCCCCCACACAGTTAGAAATCACTCCCTAGGAGCACACGTAACCCTTTGATCGCCCCTGATGTTAACCCCTTTGCCAGTGTCATTAGTACAGTGACGATGCATTTTTTTTTTTTGATCACTGTATTGGTGTCATTGGTCCCCAAAAAGTGTCACTTAGTGTCCGATTTGTCCGCAGCAATGTTTTTTTTTTTTTACCACAACAATGTAGCGGAATACATATTGGCCTAAATTGATGAAGACATTTTGATTATTTTTTATTGCATGTGTTTTATAGCAGAAAGAGAAAAATATTGTTTTTTTCAAAATTATCGGTCTTTGTTTGTTGCGCAAAAAATAAAACCAGCAGAGGTGATCAAATACCACCAAAACAAAAGCTCTATTTGTGTGAAAAAAAAGGACATCAATTTTATTTGGGTACAGCATTACGCAACCACGCAATTGTCAGTTAAATTAACGCAGTGCCGTGTCACAAAAAATGGCCTGGTCAATAAGGGGGCAAATCCTTCTGGGGCTGAAGTGGTTAAATGGACCCTGCCACCAAATAAAAGTTGTATGTAAAATCACAGAAAAAACAAGTATTTTAAATGCTTGCGTGCAAAGTTTTCCTTTCTATAATCTATTTTATTCACTTGAAACGGAAGCTCTGAACTTAATAGAAAACGTAACTGCTTCAGCAAGCATTAATTTCCTAGCACAACCCCCTCCCTCCTTGCACATTTTATCACTTTCCTCCTCTGGGAGTGTCTGATTACTGTCTATGCTGACGCAGCTCTTCCACCCCTCACCTCCCTACATGACCTTTTATGTAACCGCCATAAGAGAAGTTATGTTGAATACTATAGAGCAGTAGTCCTCAACCCTGTCCTCAGGGCCCACTAACAGGCCAGATTTTATGTATTACCTTCGGGAAATGCAGACTAGAATATTGCAATCACTGAGCAGCAAATATCACCTGTGATGTATTTCAGATATCTTGCAAACCTGGCCTGTTAGTGGGCCCTGAGGACAGGGTAGATGACCACTGCTATAGAGTGTCACTTGAGTGACGGGTCTCTGGGGCTGCTGACAACACATTCAAGATGGCTTCACCCAGCAGCAGTCTCAGTTCCATATTTTTACACAAGGGAGGCTTTTACAGGTAAATAACATGCATAAAGTACAATAAATGCATGCATATTATGTGAAGATTGTTGGTGAATCATAAAGTCTGGTGACAGGGTCGCTTTAAATCCCAGTTCACACCTGTGCAGTGTGTTGTACATGCTTTACCATTAACCCCCCTGGCGGTATCCCCGAGCGTGACTCGGGGTGGGTTTTTCATGTTACGATCGGTAACCCCGAGTCACGCTCGGGCTAGCTATGCAGAGCCTGCAGCGTGCGCTGGCTTACCTTCTCCTGGATCCAGCGATGTCACCACGCTGTGTGAGCGAGCGGGACCTCGCTCGATTCACACAGCGTCCTCCTGTGCCGCCGATCTCCGTTCCCTGCGACGTTACGACGCACGGGAGCGGAGATCGGCGCCAAATTAAAAAAAGTAAACAAACACATTACATACAGTATACTGTAATCTTATAGGTTACTGTACTGTATGTAAAAAAAACACACCCCCCCTTGTCCCTAGTGGTCTGCCCAGTGTCCTACATGTCATTTTATATAATAAAAACCTTTCTTTCTGCCTGAAAACTGTAGATTGTCCATAGCAACCAAAAGTGTCCCTTTATGTCAAAAATGGTTTTAGATCAGCTAGAAAACAGCGATAATAAATTATAATCACTTGCAGAATTGTGCGATAGCGATTTGCGGGGAAATTCGTCATAAAAAAAAAAAATAATGACAGCAACAATTCTGCAACTGAGAAAATTTCAGTGATTTTGATTTGATTACATTATTGAATAATTTTTATTTTTATTATATTATTACTTGCTATAATTATTTAGAATTATTTATTATATTATAATTTAAAATTTTGTTTTTAAAAAAATGTCATACCCGGGATGCCTATTAGATTCTTGTTTGGTCAGATTTAAGTGAGTTATTCCTAAAAATCACAGGCCTACAGTATAAAACACCAAATTTCCTTGCAAATAATTGTACCGCTTTCAGCATGTTTTTTCAGACAGAATCATACCACCAGGGAGGTTAAATTCTATATAAAACATTTACATTATGAATAAAGTGCATTAAAAGCTGCAGCAAACTGGCTTTATTTTTATTGCACCACACCAAAAATGCATCTTAAATAAAAAAGATTTGAACATAGCCTAAAATAAAAATGCATTGAGAGAAAGACAGACCTTGGGAAAATACTAGATGCTTGTCACTGGTTTCTCCACTTTGGCTCAATGACTTGAAGTGAAATCAGAAATACTGATCTGCATATTTTTTATTCTACTTTCAAAACTTTTTTTTACTTTTTAAATCTGCAACTTATATTAAATTACTTCCTGGTGATACTGCCATGAAAGGCCTTGTTCAGACAATGCCTGTTATGGGGTGACAGCTCTGTTTCCTGCATTGTCACCCTTTTACATGTGCTTTTGATAAAGACTATAAGTGACTGTATCAACAGTCATTTGCTTAGGCATGTTTTACCTTTGTCCCCATCAGGAAGCTGACTTTGAACAATTACAGGCAACTGCTGTTGAAACGCATGCCATTTCCACTAAAAGGATGCAGGAGGTCAGAACTGAGAGCCAAAAAAGATCAAAACAGTATTTAAAAAATAAAAGCATGGCAATTGTTTGATGCACAGGTCTTTAGCATCCGGGTAGGATGAAGAACTACTTTAAAGAGGTTCTTCAGTCTTCAGAAAAAAAAAATTCAGCAGCTACAAATACTGGGCAGGGAGTGGGGACAACTTTGGGTGATTCCAGCAGAAGTGGAATTGAGTACCTGCCAAACTAGGTACCCACTCACCCCCCCCCCCCAAAAAAAATATTAACCTCCAATATTGTTAGCGGAGGGGGGAGGATTCTTCAAAGTGGAACTTGGAGCCAAACCAGCATAACCAGGGCTCCTTGTTTCTGTACCCTGCTGTTAGCTCTTTGCCTTCAGGATAAGCCATTCCATAACTTCAATGTTTATCAATATATACTCGGGAAAAGGGTTTACTAAATCCATTAGAGAGATTTCCCTTCACTTCGTTTCTTAGAAACACAACAGGAAGTGAGGAAATCTCATAAAAGCAAGGGACAATCTTTTCTTGTTCCATTGTAAGATTTCCTCTCCCCTCATGGTCCTGTGACAGCTCTAGCATTTTTGAATTTCCTGTTAATAACATAAACAGTGGACACCAGCACAAATACAGAGTGGATCCCCGCCAGCTGGGATACAGACAAATAAAAAAGAGGTTCCAACCTTTTCCCTCCATTCAAAACTACTAAAATAAATTGGCTTACATACAGTTTGAAGAGCCGCTTTCCCCATCCCTTTAAAATGCATTTTATCAATCTTAGCAGATGTTATGATACCAGGCTAAAAGCTGAAATTCTTTTTTTTTTTTTTTTTTTTTTAGGCTCTAGAGAACTGTATTGCGGTGGCGGGATTCAGTGTTGGGGAGTATGCTGCACTTGTGTGCGCTGGTGCTTTAGATTTTACAGAAGGTAAGGATGCAGAATGGTTAGTTGGTAACAGCTCTATAAAGTGTACATGAAGTTTTAAAGACATTTTGAGAAAAATCTTTTAGGACCCACTCACACTGTATGGATGCGTTACTGCACTCAAGTTAATTAGTCATATTTTTGTCCATTCACATAGAACACATAAAGGTCAAGCAGCATTTTAACTTGTTGCTCAGTGTACCACAATCTATAGATGTGAATCAAGATCTGTAAAGCACAAATGCATTGTACTGTGCTGCATTAGAATGCCACTCACATTAAAAGCAAGACACCACACTGTATTAAATGCATTACTCAGAGGTAGGCAACCTCGGCACTCCAATTGTGGAAAAATTGCAAATCCCATTATGCCTGTGATTGTCAGGGTCTTGTAATGTCTTATGGGACGTGTATTTTTTTATTATTTGTTATTGTCATTTCAAACACATACAAAAAGAACAAAAAAATATATATTACACACACATACACACAGTGTATGTGTTTATATATTACACTCTCTAGAACCTAGGATATAGAGAGATAGAAAGGAGAACAGAGAGAGCTGTACATCCTAAAATGTACCATAAGGGGTTTAATACTGTATAAGTGGAAGGGACTCAGCGTTAAATGTCCGTGGTTTAGGGGCGTAAATTACTTTCCTTACCCTAGGTGCTGACAACCCAAGCTATGGAATTTTTTTTACTGTTAGGGGCCCCACAACTTGGGAAATTTTATCAAGGGGTCACGGCACTAGTGGGTTGAAAACCACTGGTCTACATGTTTACCTGAAGCTCAGCTTTATATAAAGTATCAGATTACCCATGAGTAAAGATGTAGCCAAAGGCATACTACAGTGAAAGAACTAGCAAAAAGAAAGTGGCTCTGTGATACTCTGCATTGGACAGTGAAAGGAGAAGCAGTGGTCTGATGAATTCATCTCTCTGTGTTATTTTGCTCTCTCCTGCTATCAAGATGCTCATTGTTAGCACATGAACAGTGCAGATAAACTGATTGACTCCTTATGCTGCTTCTCCCTGCCACAGTTTAAGCTCTGCAGCAGAGAAACTAGAGCGAGACAGCTCTATAGACGTGATGTAATACGTATGACTGGTGGATTTATTCATTGCAGAGCAGAACAAATGTCCCTCGATCTTCTCCTGCACAATGTATTGGGGCAATGTTTACTGCAATCCCAGGTTTCCTGGAAGAACAAGAGTGCCCAGGAACCACCATGGCCAGCAGCACAGGGTGGGGTGGGTCAGCACCTTCCTGGTACTGTAAAAGTGAGCCGCCTGGTTCATTTTTACATGAAAGCTGATCATCAGCTTAAAAAGACATACTCAGGGCTGCAACAGCAACTTGTTTTAACCCCTTGAATACTAGAACCTTTAAACATACCTGGAAGAACAAGGTTCACAGTCAGTAAATTGATTTTTCTTTTTCTAGTGAAAACATAAAAATCTATAAAATCGCTCTTATCCCCTTTGATAGCCTCAGGCTTTGATGCAGTGGTGACACCTTGTGGTGTCACAAGAAATTGCAGACTGGTTGCATTTTAGCATTATCATGAAAAATGTGAGCATTTAAAGTGCATCTCGAGACAAAATCTTTTATCCAAAAAAAAAGGGGTTTTAGAGCAGGGAATGGTTAGACTAGCTTTTAAGTTTTTAATGGTTTGTGTCCCCTTTTGGGTGGTTTGTCCTCTGTATTTTTACTGACCATTGTCACCAAAAAAAGAAAGTGATTATAAATCTCAAATGTTAGTTATCCCCAGAACATAAGAGATACAAGGAAATCTTCCAGTGGCACCTGATCTGTCTAGGAAGGTAATTCACCACTTTAAGACTTCTTTTTTTTTTTTTAATTCGCCGTTGTGTCTCTGAGACAGGAAGTTCCTTCCCAACTTCTACATAGACAGCAACAAAAAAACAAACTGGCAGGGGTTTCAGCCCCTTTTTTTTTTTCTTTATCCAAAACTAAGATGATAGTAATATATGCTTTAAATTATGATAAATCACAGATCCATTGTATGTTGGCCAATCATAGACACACACACAAATATATATTATAACACACTGAAACTTTTTGCCACACTTTCCATAAGATATGGACCATTTGCATCAGCTCCTGTCCCAAAGGATGAACTCATTAGGACTGCTTCAGGAGAAAAGAATTAACCTGTCGGGCACCCAGTGTAAATAGTTGGTATTGACACCAAGGCACAAACATCCCCACACAACTCTGTTCTTATTCTGTCAATCCTTCTGATTAAACCTAACACATAAACCAACCCTACACAATATTTCAGCTAAAGTTGATATCTGATACTTAAGGGTGATTGGCAGGTTTTGCCTGCTTTGCTTCCCCTTAGAGCTGCAGTGAAAATACTGTAATTTGTCATAGTTAATTTTGTATATGAAGCAGCTTTACCCGGAAGCTATGCGAATTAGCCCTGGGCTACACATTCACTGGCTAAGAACCTAGACCTAATTAGTATTGGGGGGGGGGGGGGGGGATCAAAAGGGCGCTAGCTTTGGATGTATTTGTGTGTACATAACATTTACATTTTTAACTGAACACAGGAAAGTAAAACGTGAAGACTTTATGATGTACATGTCTTTCATTGATAAGTAGAATTCATCTTGGAATATCTCTGTATTTTAGCTCTGTATGCAGTAAAAGTGAGGGCAGAAGCTATGCAGAAGGCCTCTGAAGCCATACAGAGTGGCATGCTCTCTGTGATTGGGAGCTCCAAGACAAAATACAGCACCGCCTGTGCCGAGGCCCAGGACCACTGTCTCACTTTGGGCATTACGGACCCGGTGTGCGAGGTGGCCAATTATCTGTTTCCAAATGGCAGAGTGATTGCAGGACATATGGAGGTAAGCGTTTTTTTAGACACCGATGATTAAATAAAAACCCTAACCCTAAACTTCTTATTTACTTCCATTTGGCCTGTTTATTATACCTTTTGAAAGCATTTTGTTTTATCTGCTTGGTAATTGTAATAACATCTGTTGATTTTGTTTTTCCAGAATTCTTCTCTGGGTGATAATGATGTTCCTCCATAGATAAATTAACCAGCATTTTCAGCCATTGTCAGAATAATTATCCCTCAGAATCATTACAATTTTATCCATCCATTACACAATTTGTGCAACTGTACCAAGCGCTATTAAAAGGGGACATAAAAGTATGAATACAATTTGAATCTGGACATTACTTGTTCTGCCTTTGTTGACCCAGTCCCTCCTCCATAGATCTAGTGCCGTGCGCCTTCTAGTACAGGAATTGTGTTACAGGCAGGAGAATGTGGTGATAAAAGGGAACAAACTAGGGTTGCACCAATACAATTTTTTTATTTTTTTACTGGTGAGTATGAGTATCGATTCTTTCGATTATGTTATGTACTCGCCAATACAGAGTATCAATACCTTTTGCGGTGCAATTTGAGCCCATACAAATGAATGGGCTCAAATTGCACTGCAAAGATTGGCATGCGATCCCATTGGGAATGCAGTGCAATTCCTGTCTGAATTGCATGCAGTTTCTCAGACCACTCCTTTGTGAACCCAGGCTGAAGTACCTATGACAATGTCTGGGTTCACACATGAGCAGTGGGGGAAACTGCATGCGATTCGGACAGGAATCGCAGCGTATTCCTGTTCATATCACAAGTGATTCTTTGCAGTGAGATTTGAGCCCATTATATTTGGGTTTTTGGTTTCAGACATCGGAGCATTTGCACGTGTACTCATGCAAATGCTTAGTATCGGCAGCAATATTGGTGCAACCATAGAAAACAACTCAAAAATAAATACAGTCACTACATCTAAGCACCGGCAAGTTGAAATATATAATGTTTTTGTTTTCAGGTTTAATCTTTCAGAAGGTTATCGGTGATATAAACTGTAACATTTTTTATGTGTTCCAGGCCATTCAGTTCCTTCAGAACAATTCCCGCAAATATAACTTTTTCCGGACTAAGCTTCTACCGGTAAGTGGCGCCTTTCACACCCGTTTAATGGAACCTGCTGTGGAACCTCTGGCGGAAGCACTGAAGGGTTTGACATTCAAGAGTCCTCTAGTTAATGTTTACTGTAATGTTGATGGAAAGAGGTACATGCAAGGCCCAACCATTGAGCATCTCCTTGCCAAACAGCTGGTATCCCCCGTGAAATGGGAGCAGATCATGCACACCATCTATGAAAGAAAGAAAGGAAAGGACTTTCCCCAGACTTTTGAACTGGGACCAGGACAACAAATGGGAACAATATTGAAAACTTGTAATCTAAAAGCATGGAGGTCATATGAGCAAGTGGATGTTTTTGAAAAAGATTTAGAGGTGGACTAACGTTGGGACTTTTTATTGACTTGTGTGGCTGTATATTTCTGTTTTCATGCAAAATAGTAGATTTTTCAGAGAAAAATGCAAAATAATCTTTATAGAGGACATAACTTGTGGTTCATGCTTTCTTGTTTGTCTGTGAGCACTTGCCCCCATTTATGTTATTTTAATTTGTTTTGATGATGATTAAGATGTTTGATTGACAATAGGCTACACTAGCAGTTCAGCCAGGCACAGCTCAATGTGGTGGGTGGGTCCTGTAATTTAGTCAACCAGATTAAAGAGGAATATGTAAGGTGTGGTTCTCAACAACTTTGAAGGCTTAATGAGAGGGGAGTTCTTTCTGTGGTTGTAATGTGCTAAGTGGGAGGAGCACATAAATGCACAGAAATTGAATTTTTTAGGGTAAGCCTGTCCCGAACCCCAAAAAGTATACTACAAAAGAGAAGCACAAACATATCCCCCTAAAGGTATCGCATTTAACGGTCATGTAATACATTCAAAAATAAAACCAAATAAGGTAAAAAATATATCCAAAGTGTTCAAAACATGGTATAAATATAATGTATAGTTGGTAAAAATTTCTAAATCGCAATTATCAAAGTTTCAGTTGCGTTGCTGAAAAATGCCCTAGTGCTGTTCCTTGTGCACCTTCATTCAGCAGAAACGTACTCGTAGACAGTTGCGAACTCCAAACTAGAGGTAGGTTAGAAAAAGCCTTGCACCCAAATGGTAAAGCTCAAAAAAAAAAAAAAAACAACACATAGCTTAATACTGCTTTTATCATTAAAAAGATAAACTAACTACAAATGGACTCTCACACGCCGCAAGTACAAACGCTGCACTAATCTACCATGATGTCCCTGACATACCGTGTTTTGCACTATTTGGATATATTATTCACTTTATTTGAATGTACTGTTGCATGTGATGTGTGTGGATTTGGTTGTAAGTTGTGATTAGAAGTAGGGATGAGCTCCGGCGTGTTCGCACAGTCCATGTGCAGAGCCCGCCAGGAAGTCGGCACCGCGCTGCGCTAATCACAGGCATGGAGACATTTCTCCATCTCTGCAGCCGAGCATCAGGAAATGTCTCCTTGCATGTGATTAGCGCAGCACGATACCGACTTCACATGGACTGTGCGAACACGCCGGAGCTCATCCTTATTAGGAGCTGTTGTTTTGAAGTATATTGTGGTTTGAGTGGCAGTTTGGGGTTGTGCTTCGTGTGTACAGTGTTTATTCTGTATTGCAATCTAAAAGCTGTCTAAACTAGCAATACTGCAGGTACAAAGTACCTCTATTATTATTTGAATCAATTCTTGCTTTCTGACATGCAGATTCCAGGCACATTTTGTACTTAGAATATTGACTTCTACATAACTGAGCACTTGCAGTTGTGCTCCATCCTCCACCATTAACAAATCCTCTACCAGAACCTTATTGGTTAGGTCAGGCCTTGGTTTGGATTATTGATTTGAAAAGCTAATCGAAGGCACCACAAGTTGTCTACAGTTTAGAAGTACTGTTCGCTTACAAGCTTTATAGGACTTGCTGGGTACATTTCCAGGGAAGCCTACAGTGATGGGAATACAGGAGCTACCATTGCTAACCACTTTCTAATAATACCAACTGGCTGTTTTGTCGATGGTCTGGCTTTAAATCTTTTTCAGTCCCTAAGGAGGATCAAAAATCCTTTCCTGCATGCTACTTCCAGGTTACTGAATCAAAGTGCCAAGACGGTCAATCGACATGCCAGCCAGTCAACTAGTGTTTTCAAAAGCAACTGGGGGTATGCATACCTGCAGCTCCCCTCTCCCATCAGGGCCATATTCCAGGTTGGGTGTTCTGACAGGCAAAGCTTTGGCACTTCCTGGTATTGTTGAAGTTTGAATGTCTCTTGCTACCTTCTGCACTTTCCTATTTGCTAGCCCATCAGAGTGGTGGGTCAATAGGACTGTAGGAATGGGGTTTAGTGGCAAGCTCGACTCTCCCGGGAAGCATCAGAACAACCCAGGATTGGTCAGTGAGAAGAAGGAAGGCTGCTGCTGGTATGTACTTTTTACCTGCAGCTTTTTCAGGTTTGATTCCCAAAGAAGAGTTTCTTTAGGGGGAAAATTACTTCTACAGACCTGGAACCCCCAGTACTCTGTATGTGTTTTGGATCTGAAGGGCTTGTTAAAAGTGTAATTGCTCTCACTGGGCTTGTCCAAACGAAAAACTGTTTACTGTAATGACTATTATCACTAATCTCTGATTTTCCCCACCCGGATGCGAGGTTATGCCACACTTTTGGTGTTTGTTTTGTAAACACAATTTGGTTTCACTTCTGGAAACAGGATAATGAGGAAGTCCAATTAAAGTAAAATGACATTTTATTAAAAACTGAATAAATGTCCATTTAGCCTGTAGAAATGCCATTTTTCTGCTTTCAAATATTGTATATTTTGTGATAAGGTAGTAGGTAGTTAGGAAGGTCGAAGTCCCACCTACTGGACCAAAATCTGTCTGGGGATGGGATTGGTGTCAGAATGATGTTCTGCAGTCTCTCCTAAAACTCTCTCAGCCTGTCCTTGTTGCATGGAGGAGCACAGGAATAGAATGGAGCTTCACCCAAAACTTTTTTTAGGACGAGGAAAGAATTTGTTTTCAGCTTTTATTTTTGCAGTCTTTGTGTCCCTGGAGAAATGTAACCTCCTATCCTGTACCAGTTACACCACTTTCACCAGAACAGAAAATGCAGGGGCTCTCTCCAGCAGGAACAAAATATAAATCTCTGTCAGAGTGGGAAAGCTAAAAACTCGCTCTGGATTTCTGTGAGAAAATATTGCTTACTTATTTTGGTAATTGTCAATAAAAAGAAACCCTTCCTCACTCTATCCAAAACAAAAATGAATGGACTTCTGAAATGCACAAAAAATTATGCATGTACAGTTTCTGGCATCACACTGCAATGCACATCCATTATGAATGAATGGCACCATATCGCTCCAAACACGGGTAACATGAATTCTAGTAAGGGGAGCATTAATACAACAGTGACGTGTGAATTTGGCCTTTGTCAACTGAAGAACAAAATACAGTTATTGTTACTAAACCCACAAGATTAAAATCAGTCTGTATATGCAGTAAAGCATGCTTGTTATACTTACCGGGGAACCTAAGGGGTTAATCCTCCACATTGTGTAAAGCTGTTTGATCTGGTCTTCTCTGATCCTCCCCTTCTTCCACTGTCCTCGATCAATCTCCTGATAGTACAGAGCATTTGAAGTCACTCTGCAAATTTTGTTGCGTATTGCTAGAGGTTTTTTTTTTTCTTGGGAGGGTGCATGTATCACTGTCCAGACAAAGGGTTAGGGGTCCTCCAGCCTCAGAGGACTGTCAAAGGAGAATGAAAACTCCTTCTACAAGCTTTAACCAGACACTGATAGAAGTCATAAGATTGCTATATACCGCTGAAGAGAAAAGGTATTTAGCAGTTTATATTTACTAAAATGATTGCATTTCCATGTTCTGTGTACTGTGGGAGACCAAATGTAGTGAATGCAGGGTCCTGGGTTTAGTAATTCTTTAATAAAGCACATATAACAACCTGTGTTTAACCCCTTTGTGCCCACGCTATAGCTGAAAGACAGGCCGATCCTGACCCCTTACCACGTGATCAGCTGTCGGCCAATGACAGCTGATCAAGGGATGTAAACAGCTGGTAATCGGCTATTCTCCTGACGGCGTGAGGAGAAAAAAAAGCTGATCACCAGCTTCTGTCAGAGGGACATCTGTCCCGAACACGGAGAGCCACCACCACCTCATCTGTGACCACCAGTGCCACCTGCCAGTGCCCATCAGTGCTGCCCACCAGTGCCTCCTATCAATAGAACTTTTTGCCTGTTCGCATGTCCTTGTGCGAACCAAACTGGGGGGTATTCGACAAACCTTGGCACCCCAGATGTTTTGGAACTACATTTCCCATGATGCTCAACTACACTGCAAAGCGCATGAGCATCATGGGAAATGTAGTTCCAAAACATCTGGGGCGCCAAGGTTCACCATCATTGCTCTAGACCGAGCATTCTGTCCATCCACATTAGGAGAATTGTGTGGCTCACATGCTAGTCTGGTAAACTGTAAGAAGTGGATGGAGTGGTGGCCCTTTGAGGGCAAGCGTTTTGTTGGGGCTAACATTGGATGCTTTCTTTTAGAAGGTAACTATGGGAAAAAACACACTGTTGTCTTTGAAAAATAAGTTAAAAACAGCAGGTTTAAAGCTTGGGCCTTCTTCAATGCTGCTAAGCAATCCTTTCGTCGGCCATAACCTCGGGTTTCAAGCAGAAGCCTTCCATCCACCTCTGCAAGAAAAACTGGAACTTGAAGATCTCCAAGTGCATATATGGATCCTCTTCCCTGTGGCGGGTGATCCCACTCTTGTTTGATTGTCAGGCTTTGTGGCTGTCTGGACTTGGAAACATGAAAGATGATCGGGGTCACAAGCTAAACTTTCCAAAGCTTTCCCCTTCTACTTTTTATGCGCTCAAGTGTTTCTTTGGAACCTGAAAGGTAGAATGTTTCTTTGCAGCACTGGAAAGTTTGATGTCCCAGGGTGTAATTTCACCTGTACTGGAGGGGGAGATGTTTGATTTCTATTCAAACCTTTTTGGGGTTATAAAGCCAAACAGAGATGTCTGGCCTATTCTGGATTCCTAGAGTCTCAAATAATTGTAATGTGCTAAAATTCAGCCTGGACCTGTCAGCAATTTCTTTACTGGATAAAGAGGAATGGACACCTGCACATTCCGATCAGGCTCACCAACAGTTCCTAACACTTTCTGTGATGGATTGTCACTACCAGTTTGTGGTGTTGCCATTTGGCCAGTATCCACAGCTACCAGAATGTTTATTATGGTGCTGACTCCATTCCTGGGGTTTTTGAGAACTCGGGGCATTTGGGTGACCTGCTTCTTCAAGAGCAATCTGCTCAGACCTTGATGTCAAAATATCTGTCAAATTGGACATGTCCTAAAGCAGTTTGTTTGGGTACTGATCCTCCAGAAACCAGCCTTGGTCTTGAAAACTTGGGCCTAGTGCTGGATTTGTCTCAGCCCAAAATGTCTCTTCCCCAGGAAAGGTGCCTTTGCTTCCAAGCTCAGTTGGAGTCCCAGTTGTCTCTAGAAAAAAACACAATTGTCTTATACATTGAGTGCTAGGGAATAGGGTCTCTGCCTTCAGTGCAGTGCTATATGTCCAGTTTCACTCCAGGAAGCTCAATATTCTGTTGGGCTGGGACAAGATTCCACAGTCTCTGGATCTCCTTATGCATCTGAATCCAGAGGCCAGGTTGGCTCTGGAGGGGTGGATCTCTTCCCAGATGCTGTATGTAGGAAAATATTTTGGCTGGGGAGGTGTTCTGAAGAACTGGTTGGTTCAGGGAACGTGATCAGTGGAGCAGTAGCCCTTGTCAATCAACATTTTAGAATGATTTGTCTGGCTTTTATTTCTGCAGTCTGATTTTGCTTGTTTTTTCGACTGAAGGGCTTTGTAAGGTACAGGCTGTTTCCTGATCTTTTATCTCAGTGGATTTGCCAACTCATTTTTGGGCCCAGAGCATTTTACTTTATTTATTTAACCAAGGGTATTTCATTTTTCCTGTTAAGGCCCTCTCTGCACCTGTTAGTTTGTAAAGCTGCTACCCGGTGTTCTGTTCACATGTTTGCTAAGTTTTACAAGGTAGATGTTCCTGTCTCTGTGGACATTAGTTTTGTGTGGGAGGTCCTACAGTCAGCTCTGTAGTGGTGTTTTCCCTATTCTGTTTTCAGGTGTGGGCTTAATGCTGTTGTTGCTCACCCCTCTTGTTTACTACTCTGGGATGTCCTGGGTATGAATAAGAAGAAACCAGGTGTCTTTGGATGTAAAATTGAGAAATTAGGAATTTTTGTTTACCTGTAAGATCTTTTTCTTGGTGTACATTCCAAATCTAGGACTATGCTGTGCTGGGTGATGTTATGCTTGGGTGGGGAAGCCTGTTTTTGGTCAGTGTTCCTTCACCTATTGGTGGTAGCGTAACCCAAGTAGTCATGAATAGGAAGAAACCATGTGTCTTGTCATGTACTCCAGAAAAAGGGCCAACATTGTAAGCTTTCATCCAGATGGTAACTGTGGGAAAAAACACACTGTTGTCTTTGTCTCTTGTCTTTCTCCTTCTCTATATGTACCGATAATCATTATCACAGAGAGAAGGTGAGGGGAAAATCAAAACTTTAGGATTGTCCCTAGAGCAGGAGGTAAGAGGAAAATCTTCCACTGGGGAAAACTGTCTTCGAGGGGAATTGCCCTCATAGAAAAGTAGAGTTACCGCTCCAGATGTGTTAGACCAATCAGTGTCCTCTCAGAAAATCCCAGGTGCCAGCAAGGCATAGCTTGACTAAGCACTAGCCAATAGTGCGAAACGCATCAGCTGCATCCCTCATTTTGCTGTGATTTGTATTGTTTACAATTTTTACCAATAAAGGCAACTGTAAAGGTTTTTTTCTGGAGTGTGGCTGTCCATACATCCTTTCTACTTTTGGGAATTGCCCTCACTTTGAAAGATTTACTCTTACTTCCTGTTGCATCTCTGGAAAGGGAAATGAAGGGATACTTCCCCAATGTGTTTTGACCTTACCTTACACCATCCTAAACTAGATTAAAACGTTTTAGCTATACAAACGCTAGGAAAAAAATGTTTTGGTAGTTAATTAAGATTGTATATAATGCACTGTGCAAACTGTTATATAAACCCTGCATAATACTATATGAGCGGTTGTCCTTATTTTGTCCTTTTTTATTTATTTTTTCCTTTTGTAAAGAACCAAATTAAACCTCTCCCTCTCCTTCTTCACAGCATTAATATCTTCTATGGTAATCTCATAAAACTTTTAAATTTGCCTATTAATGTTATTAAAATATTCTGGAGTGATTTAAATATAAAACTTGGGGCCAGTTAAAACAGACACCTCTGCTACAAAGTCCCTGATAGAATCCTAGCTGCAGAGGGGGGAATCTAAGCTTCTATAATCAACGGCAGGGGGAGCAGTTGCAGCAAGATGGGAAAGATTTTGACTTTGTCATCAGTGATATTGTTTACACCTACAAGCTTTGGTGTGCTGTATTGTTCACACATCCTGCACGATGCAGAACAGGCGCTCACCCACATGTGTGGCTCGCGGGGATGAGTGCTATTGCATGTAAAATGTACTTTATGTAGTGTGTTTTATATGTGGTTCGCCTCATTTACTGTACAACCTATACAAAATCTAAAGTGGAAACATACCAAAAAAACAAAACAAAAAAACACACTGTTATGTGCCTGAATGGCTGCAAGTGTTATATGCCTAGCATGCTTGACGTGTTTGTAAAGGTATACAATATATATTTATATATATATATATATATATATATATATATATATATATATATATATATATATATATATATATATATATATATATATATATATATATATATTTTTTTTTTTTTTTTATATAGTAAGGAAGGGTTAGACCAGCGATTCTCAACCAGGATTCCTCCAGAGGTTGCTAGGGGTTCCTTGAGCAAAGAGCTTCTGAGATAAGTAATCACCTGACACCAATGAGGTGTTTAGCTATTTGTAAGGGGTCATTCTTCCTAATAACCTGAGATGTACAGAAGTATCTTTCAACTGACCATTACACTATAGTACCGTTTAGTTTTAGATATAGCAACTATTAGTAGGGGTTCCCTAAGAACAGAAAGTTTTTTTCAAGGGTTTCTCCAGGTTGAGAAGGGCTTGGTTAGACCACTGGATCAGCATGACAACCAGAGAACCAGAATTTTCAAAAGGAGATGCTAGCATTAGCAGCCTGAACATTTCCCATTTCCAAATAGCATAGCCATCATAGAACATATGGGGGTTAATTAACTAAAAGCAAATCTACTCTGCACTACAAGTGCACTTGGAAGTGCAGTTGCTGTAGATCTGAGGGGAAGCTCTGAAATGAGGGGAAGCTCTGCTGATTATATCAACCATGTGCAAGTAAAAATGCAGTTTTTTATTTTCCTTGTATGTCCCCCTCAGATCTACAGTGATGACACTTTCAGGGGCACTTGTAGTGCAAAATGGATTTGCCTTTAGTAAATAACCCCCATGGCGTTTAATGTGTGTGCATGTTTGGGGACAGTGATGATTTAAATGTTTGCAAGACCTAGCTTTTTTTTTTTTGGTCCCCTTTGATCCATTTAATATCTAGGGCTCATTAAGATGGCATTGACACCCATCCTGTGTTCTGGGGCGCTGTTTTCTGCATCTGCCGTGGAGCTGCATGCAAGAGGCCTATACAAGTGGATGCAGAGGCAGTGGCTGCAAAGACACAGCCATGTGTCAAAATTTGACATGCCTGCAGGAGCATGTGCATGGATAGCATAGTGGGGAGGATTCCTCCATCTACTTCGCTTGTGTGGATGGGGGAATCCATTTGTTTTTTTCCAGTCAGCCCTCTGGCTGATCAAAAGAAACTGGACCATCTTTAAGTAGACTTAAAGGGGTTGTAAAGGTAAGAAATTTCCCTAAATAGCTTCCTTTACTTTAGTGCAGTCCTCCTTCACTTACCTCATCCTTCGATTTTGCTTTTAGAATGTCCTTTTTTCTTCTGAGAAATCCTCACTTACTGTTCTTCTGACTGTAACTCCACACAGTAATAAAAGGCTTTCCCCCTGGTGTGGATTGTCGTGCTCGCCCCCTCCCTTGAGTGGGGAGGGGGCGAGCAGGAGAGTCAGGACGCTCTCTACTTTGCAGATAGAGAAAAGAGCTGTGTGTTAGTGGGCATCCTGACTCTCCTGCTTGCCCCCTCCCCCCTCAAGGGAGGGGGCAAGCACGACACTCCACACCAGGGAGAAAGCCTTGCATTACTGTGTGGAGTTACAGACAGAAGAACAGGAAGTGAGGATTTCTCAGAAGAAATAAGGACATTTAAAAGCAAAATGGAAGGATGAGGTAAGTGAAGGAGTACTGCACTAAGGTTAATGAAGCTATTTAGGGAAAACATTTTTTACCTTTACAACCCCTTTAAGATTGGGTAAGCTGCAATGAATTTTTTTCTTGGGTTTATGTAGGCGTTAAGTGCACAAGCTTTAAATGTGTGAGAGAGCTGCTTATTTTCATATAGTAATTTTATCCACAAATATAGAAAGAGATTGTGCTATATGTAGTTTATTGATTAGAATAATCCACCTCTAGACCATCAAAGCAATTCAGTTAATCACTTTATTAGACATTTGATTTCATGATTCATAAGACAGTTGGAGGTCACAGTGAGAAGAGGATGTCCTGCATTCCTTCACTCACAGGCACAAGGCCCCCTTACCCATCCCAACAGCTATTTTGTGAGGTTTAAGGCATAACTTCTGGCTGAGTTAAAACATGTATCAATGTTCCCCCTTCCTCTCCTCAGCAGAATCGCAATACATTGCTAGTTTTTCTGGGGTATGTTAAAAGAAAGTATTGCCTTAATTCACAGTCCCACAGTCTTCCCCCTGCCCGTTGCTGTTGTGAGGGCTGGTCCCCTGAATCCTCTCTTCTTGCTGGTAACCAATGGCCCTGCATTGAACATGGAAATGAAGATATTCCAGCGCAGCAGAACAGGGGTTAGGGTAAGTTATACCCTGTATTATTATATCATCCCCTAGAAAAGTTAGCAGTGCATCTGGGGGACACCATTTTATTTTATTTTTTTTGCCAGCATAAAATTCGACTTATCGGTAATTTGGTCCTAAGCACATTGCATGATGACACGAAACCCCAGAGAATGAATAGCATCGACAAAAATGCCTGTCTGTACTGTATGTGTGCATCAGGACCCCTGCTTTGTAAATGATGATGTTGGCGGTGGGGGGGGTTCCCATTTGTTTTTGTGGCCAGAGTTTTACTGTCAGTCTTACGACCCCCATAAACAACACCATCCCTTATTAAATATGTTACCTGACATCAGTTTGATGTAAATGGTGAATTGTTCTGATACATTATAACAGGTCAGAAGTGGATGTGGTTTATTTTCATAGGATGAGCTGACCTAACCTTCAACTCAATTTAGGCTCCATTCACACTTGTACAACTCCAAAGTTGTGCTTGAATTTGGAGTGCAACTTTGACGAAACTTTGGATGGGTGCAACTTGGATACGACTATGTTTTTGAACAGTGTTAATGGACAACTGTTGCATTGTATAACGTTCGGGTATGACTTTCATGCAACCTTTGAGGGTTATTATTAAAGTCTATGGTCCTCAAGTTGCATGAAAGTCGGACCAAAGCAGTCCAAGAACTACTCTGAAGTTGCTGCAACTTTAAGTTTCACATATATGAATGGTTATCATTGGAAAACTTGTGAACAACTTGTGAGTTTGATGTCCAAAGTTGCAGGACAAGTCGCACAAGTGTGAATGGAACCTTAGTCTTTGTCTCACCATCCTCATCTCTGCTAGTAAAGCTACAAGTCTGGCCTCCCTTCATCACTATTCCTCCTCTGAAATTGCTGGAAAACTGGCTGCCCTGCTGATCCAATGGATATAATACAGTTTAGTTCATTGTTGCGGAAAAAGAATGTAGATAAAGTCAGAGAAAAAAACAGAACGTATTCTTTATTCGGCACATTTTTTGCCTTGACGTATGTTTTAATCAAGAAAGCATTAAACGTGTGCCTAGGCGTTATTCCCTTAAAGCAACAGGATCAGCATGATGGCCAGGAAACTAGCATTTTCAGAAAGTTTAACAATGACAGCCTCTGTCTTTTATCGGTACAGGTTTCTAGAGAGAAATGGCATGTAAGGCACATGGTAGGCTTAGCTGAGTTGGGTCAGCTGTTCTCATGGAAAAAGGCAGCAATGAGAACTGGCTTTGTGGCATGAGAAACAGAACTTTTTACAACCGAACCCATTTCAAAAGTGACCAGTCCTCTTTAAAGGGTCAGTCCCCCCATGCCTAAAATTGTAGATAGGACACACATCGATCTGCAGTCCTCAACCATTTTGGGTGATTTCAATAAGTGCTATTAAATGCTTTTAAGGGTATTGACCCAATCAATGTATTTTTTCTGTGTGCTATATGCTACATGGGGCAGGCATAGGAGCATTGCAGTGTAGTTCTGCAATTGTGCTAAAAATGCTCATTCTGTATCATCCGTATATAGTGACTGACACTTTAAATCAGCTACCTCTTTCTTGTGCTTTTTAGGGAACAGTTAGTTTTCTCTGCCACAATTCCCAGCTCTCACCATGCTTGCCATGGAGTCTCATTTTTCTTTCTGCATTCTTGGTAATATAAAATCAATGACAAGTTCAACAAGAAGTAGGAGTCATTTTCATAAGGACCATGATTGGCAGGCCTTAATGGGAATTATAGTGCAGTGATTTTTCCCTTTCAGAACCTGATGGGTTGTTAGTCCTGCCGGCATGCACCAAAACTGAAATATTAAACATAGCCAGGCCGGCCTTTCAAAATACAAGTACACCATCCATATTGAATATGGCTGAACACATACACAGTAATTTAAAGGAAGTTAGCTAGCAACCACCCAGTTTAAACATTTATCATAAAAAAAGAAAAAACATTCAGTGACCCAGCACTATATGAAAAGTTAAATATAAAAAGGAGATCCAGAGTTTAAATGGCACCGCCGGGGTGGCACGCATTGACCAGAGTCCTGCCTTGGCCTTTATAATCTTCCTCTGCTGTCAAGTCCCAGCTTGATAAGGAGCCCACAAACTGCAGCCAGCGCAGCCAGAAACAGAAGACTGTGGCAGATCCCGCCTGGTTCTGATCGGTATACCTGTGTGCAAGAGAAACATTTGTTTAATAGTGTACTAAAAGGAAGTGTCTGAAGTAAAACGGGTTGTATGATTTTATAAAAAACAATATACATATTCTATCTTTACTCCCTTTTCGTTTTTAACATTTAGCATTTATACTTCTACCTGATTATTGATCCTATATTTGTAATTTTATTTTTTTACTTTTTTAATGTGAATACTCTATTATGACACATTATTTGTTATACAATCTATTATTATAGGACATGACTTATAGTATGGCTAAATATGTGGAAAAATACTGCGCAGGTCTTAAACATGAATTATAAATGAATAAATAAATATAATCATTCAATCACAATTGATTCAATTGTGCAAACCATGCTGCTGCAACCAAAAAAATGTCAGATATAAACATTAGTAACATAAATAATAGAAAATAAAGCTGCGCTGCATGATATTCAGATAATATATTCAGATAATCAAGTGAATAAATATTAGACACAAAAATATAAAAAAATAAACCAGGTGTACTATACAGATACACCACAGTGAATGTGCAATATCAAATAATAAGTGAATGACAGTTAGTCCATAGAGTCCAAATTTTGTGAGCATCCAATGGTATCTACAGAACTGTGTCAGACCTATCCAAGGAAAAACCGTGCAACAGAGCAGAAAATAGATGAAGCCTCCACCTCTAATATTACAGTCACTATAAAACATTTATTATGTAAAAGAGTACATGGCACTCACATTTAGTAGAATAAATAGAAGAAGTCAGTCTTGTGACGAAACGGCGTAGGGAGGAGCGGCGTGCTGACGTCACCACAATATACCTTTGCTGCTCTGGAATGACGGGCGGATAGTAAGAGCCGGCCGGCTTCAGCTAAACACACACGCAATTTTTTTATTCTACTAAATGTGAGTGCCATGTACTCTTTTACCTAATAAATGTTTTATAGTGACTGTATTACACTATATTTGGCATCTCTCTTCATTTGGGTGATACTTAATGGGAACCTTTGATCGAGCAACCTAAGGAGCAACGCACAGGGAGACAGCACATAGGAAGCCCCAGGAAACCATTCATTTGGCTGTTAGCCACACGCGCATTTGATCTCTTCTTACAGAGGTCCATGTCAGCTGGTAAGCAGATGCAATATTAGAGGTGGAGGCTTCATCTATTTTCTGCTCTGTTGCACGGTTTTTCCTTTGATCGGTCTGACACAGTTCTGTAGATACCATTGGATGCTCACAAAATTTGGACTCTATGGACTAACTGTCATTTACTTATTATTTGATAATTTTGATTTGATTATTTTCACGGTGGTGTATCTGTATAGTACACCTGGTGTACTTTATTATTTTTTTATATTTTTGTGTCTAATATTTATTCACTTGATTATCTGAATACCATGCAGCGCAGCTTTATTTTTTATTATTTATGACTTATAGTATATCTAACTAACCTTTATTTACACAAGAAGCTTTCTTGTATACTTAGATTTTTTCTATTTTGAAACCTGTTCTTACAGTAGTGATTTATTGTAATTTATTGTTACTTGTAAACAAATAAAAATCATTCAAAGATAAAAAAGAAAGGAAAAAAAATACAAAAAACAATATACAATGTAATAACTGTCAGTAGGATTACCAGCTCTATTTGCTTCCCCCTTCCGGCAGTGGTTCAGCAGCTCAGCACCACAATGGCTGCAGCTACAGCGGTCAGTGAGGGCTTGCTTTAATAGCTTATTTGTTGCGTGTTAAGAAAATGCAAAAACTTTGCTGTTCATAGCCTGGCCACAGGTTCACTTGAAGCCTTTTAAAGGAAACCAGTGCTGACCACCTACTAAAAATATTATCTGACTGTCTGTCTTTGGCTTTAGTACTCTCTGAGACACTTAAAGGGTCACTAAAGGAAAAAATGTTTTTGCCTAAAATTAATGTCTGCAAGGTAGACAGAATAGTGTAATGATTCTGTTAAAAAATGAGTAAATACCTATTAAATTCCTTCATCTATATCACCTCCGACATTCTAGTTTCTGTTCTCTCATTCACTTCCTGGTTTGCATCGTTTGTTCATGTAAGAACTACATTTCCCAGTATGAATTGCGGCACGCCCAGTAATTCACACCTCCTTGAAGTCTCTAACACGTAGAGAGCGTCCTGCCACACAGATGTAGTTCCCAGGAGGGGGTGAGTACGTTACTGACCACCGCAGTAAAGCCTCCCATCACGGTGGTGAGTAACAATCAGACAAGCAGGAAGTGAACAGAACAGAGAAGAAATAGAGCAAATTCTGAGCAAAAACGAACAATGAGGAAGTAAAAAGAGGAATGTCTGCATGTAAAGGATGCTTATTATGAAAAAAAAAAATTCCTTTACAACCCCTTTAACGCAATTTGTGTGGACATTAGAACAATTTGATTAAAGTGTGAGTTTCTAAAATGTTCAGGTCAGTGACTCAAAAAGGGCTGAAACTACCAGATCAGCATGAAAGCCAGGGACCAAGTATTTTTAAAAGGAGTGCAGCCCCTTGCCAAGCCCAGTTTTCCTTTTTATGGTCAATCCCTAAACTAACTATTTAGACTGTATCTGTTGAATTAAACCATTTCCCCCTGTAGGCCATGCTGTCTAGCAGAGCATTGGAAAGCTGGGCAGGTGCGGCATAGAATAAAGCCTCATACACACGATTGGACTTCCATCAGACTTTTCCGTGGATTTTTGTCCGAAGGGGCGTTGGCCGTGAACATTTGTCGGTTAAAAAAACTAAAAACACGTCCGTCGGCCCGTTGTTGTCAAAAAGTCTGATCGTGCGTATGGGCCTTTACATAGAGCGCAGCAGCCAGTAAAGTGAACCTGTATTGTATCGTGGTATGGAGGCATGCCAGAGCTTTGACTTTGTAGCCTTGGTGAAGAATGGAAGCAGATTAGGGCTGGACTTGGGGCTTTCTTGACATAGGGCAGAAGTACTTGTTGAAATAAAAAAATGTGCTGACACCTTAGTGGGTGATATTAAAGTGGTTGTAAACCCACTTTTTTTACTTTTACCTACAGGTAAGCCTATAACAAGGCTTACCTGTAGGTAAGGAGAATATCTCCTAAACCTGCACGGTTTAGGAGATATTACCCCCGCAATGCGCCGCGGCACATGCGCAGGGGGGGATCTACGGCGAAAGGACCGGCAGCCGCCGGACCTTGCTGAGTTTTAAATCTCCCGCGCGCACGCGCGGGAGTGACGTCATCGCCGCTCCAGCCAATCACAGCGCTGGAGCGGCGATACCCGGAAGACACGCCGAGGCAAGATGAAATCTCTCTCGGCGTGGACCAGGTAAGTGCTACACACCTCGTTCCGCGGTAAGTATTTCAAAATGAGCTAATATGCGGTGCATATTAGCTCATTATGACTTTTGCCTTACAGGAGAAAAAAAAATAAAAAATTTCATGCGGGTTTACAACCGCTTTAATGTAAATTAAAACTACACCCTCTGATCCTTTACAGCCAAAGAAGCCGCCAACTTAGCCTTTGTTTGATCTGCACCAACGTTGTGTGCAGAGTGACACGTCTTTACTGATTTAATTATGCCGTGTAGGCAAAGGAGGAGGGTGTTCCATAGGCAGGAGGAAGTTTTATGGGTGTCCCAAACATAGAGCCAAGAAAGAGGAGGCACTTGTGAATTGGTGAGCATTGGAGAGAGTGGCCTGAGTGCAGTACAGGAGATGGTCAGTATATGTAAAACAGTGTTTTTGGGTTTAGCTCAGATAGTATATGGGGACACCTGTAAGCACCCGAGTTTAAAGCCTGTTAAGTAGTTTTACAGAGACTATAAATTCACTTTAAAGAGATGCTGCTGTCAAAAATCTTCCCATACGTTTATAGGTGCATTTAAAGTGGTTGTAAACCTCAGACATAAGATATGAACAAAGCATATTCTTCTATTTAAAAAAAGGGTAAAAAGTGACAGGGTGGGAGCTTTATCACAATTGCCCTCCAATCAGCTCTCCTCACTGAGCTCTGCAGCATGTAACCTCAGCTCCCTGCCGCTTGATTTCTGGAAGCTCAGGCAGGCTGTATAAATTCTGCACGTTGAAAGGCTATAGAAAAGAAATGACAGCAGATAAACAAATACAACTTATGTAGGAGGATTTGTTTCATCTCTGCGTATCACCTAAGGCTAATCACTTCGCTGGGTATATGTAAGGGTTTACAACCACTTTAATGTATTTTAGTTTTTTATGTTACTAGCCTGTAAAAGCCTCCCTTGCATAGATATCCAAAAGCCCTGAGACTACTGCTGGATGTCACATCATGGATGTGATGTCAGCAGCCCCAGCAGATATAGAGCTTTAACTCTATAGAATTCCCCCTTGCTCCTCCCCTGATTGCTTCATAAAAGGTTATGTAGAGAGGTGAAGGGCAGGAGAGCTGGACCAGCACAGAGTAATTAGACACTCCCAGAATGTAAAAGGGCAAAAGTGTGCAAGTAGAGAGGGCTATGCCAGGAAATTCACTCTTCCAGGATCAGTTAAATTTTCTAGCAAAGGCACATTGCAAAGGAAATAATTTTTTGTTTAAGTTGGTGGTAGGGTCTCTCCAAGAAATCTTCATTATACAGTGGGGATCTAAAGTTTGGGCACCCCCGGTAAAAATTTGTATTAATGTGCATAACGAAGCCAAGGAAAGATTCTCCAAAAGGCATCAAATTACAGATTAGACATTCTTATAATATGTCAAAAAAAGTTAGATTTTATTTCCATCATTTACACTTTCAAAATTACAGAAAACAAAAAAATGGCGTCTGCAAAAGTTTGGGCACCCTGCGGAGTTAATATCTTGTACTGCCCCCTTTGGCAAGTATCACAGCTTGTAAACACTTTTTGTAGCCAGCCAAGAGTCTTTCAATTCTTGTTTGAGGTATCTTTGCCCATTCTTCCTTACAAAAGTCTTTTAGTTCTTTGAGATTTCTGGGCTGTCTGTCACGCACTGCTCTTTTAAGGTCTATCCATAGATTTTCAATTATGTTGAGGTCAGGAGATTGTGAAGGCCATGGCAAAACCTTCAGTTTACACCTCTTGATGTAATCCCCCGTGGATTTTGAGGTGTGTTTAGGATCATTATCCATTTGTAGAAGCCATCCTCTCTTTAACTTCAGCTTTTTCACAGATGGCATCAAGTTACCATCCAAAATTTGTTGAAATGTTATTAAATCTATTTTTCCTTCTACTCGTGAAATGTTCCCTGTGCCACTGGCTGCAATACAACCCCAAAGCATGATTTATTCACCCCCATGCTTAACATTTGGACAAAGGTTCTTTTCATTAAATTCTGTGCCCTTTCTTCTCCAAACGTACCTTTGCTCATTCTGGCCAAAAAGTTCTATTTTAACCTCATCGGTCCACAGAACTTGTTTCCAAAATGCATCATATAGACATATGCTTGTCTATAGGTTAATTTGCAAAGTTCAAACGCTGATTTTTGTGGTGAGGACGTAGAAGAGGTTTTCTTCTGATGACTTCCATGAAGACCATATTTGTACAAGTATCTCTTTATAGTGGAATAGTGTACCACAACTCCAGTGTCTGCCAGATCTTTCTGGAGGGATCGTGCAGTCAAACGTGGGTTTTGAATTGCTTTTCTCACAATCCTGCGAGCTGATCTGTCTGATATTTTTCTTGGTCTTCCAGATCTTGCTTCAACTTCCACTGTTCCTAATGACTGCCATTTCTTAATTACATTCCGAACAGAGGATATTGACATCTGAAAACGCTTTGCTATCTTCTTATAACCTTCTCCAGCTTTGTGAGCGTCAACTATTTTCAGTTTCAGTTTTCTAGACAACTGCTTAGAAGAACCCATGGGGCTGATTGTTGGGGCAAGGTCAGATGAGTATGTATGCATTTAAAACCTTTGAGATTGACATCACCTGGTCTTCCCAGACGATGATTGAGAACAATCCATGACACTGGCAGGTCTCAGCATTGCAAAGGGGGCAGTGCATGCTATAAAATCTGCAGGGTGCCCAAACTTTTGCAGACGCCATTTTTTTGTTTTTTGTAATTTTGAAAGTGTAAATGATGGAAATAAAATCTAACTTTTTTTGACATATTATAAGAATGTCTAGTATGTAATTTGATGTCTTTTGGAGATTTTTCCATCTTTCCTTGGCTTCGTTACGCACATTAATACAAATTTTTACCTGGGGTGCCCAAACTTTCGATCCCCACTGTATGTACTGCCAGGAAGTTGCCACGTTAGCCCTGGGGGGGGGGGGGGGTAATTAAATACCTGTAGCCACATACAGTGATCTTGGCATTAACGTACTGTTTGAACCAATAAACTTAGTTCAAGTATCAGCACACAGTATCTGTGTCTATATGGTGATATTTGATAGCTGAGTCATTGTGGGGCTTTCCAGTCCTGCCTGTTGTGCAGGGTGAGAGTAAACACCTCTCTGTATCAGCATTGCTTGTGAAACCGGAACATAGGAGAAAGTTATTGAGAACTCAATGTCGCTCTACCAAATGTAGATCATAAGTATAATACAAACTATACAATTTTAATTGTAATTTTTTTTTTATGTTTGCTCTTACTGCATATTTTCCCTGAGAATCCTATGCATTGAGTTGTCCTCAGTCTAAAAACTGACTGTGCCCATTATTATGGTTTCCACAATCCCAGTGCAGAGTTCATTGGTCTGTACACCTTCTATGCTTATTATGAGGGATTCCCACTATCTCTGTTTTGTATTCTGGGGTCTTCATACATGATGTGTCCATTATGAGGGGTTCACTGTTTCTGCATCTGCACACCTGCTGTGCCCATTATGATGGGTTTTCACCAACCTTTGCTGTTTTTTTTTATATCATGGGGAGCGTAACCAAAAGATCTGGAAAACCAAAAACTCCCAGGTGGTCATAAAACAGGAATCAGGAATTATGGCAGTGAGCGTTCACTTTTGGAATATCAAAGACATATAAAGAACTAGGGCCCAGATTCTCAAAGGGCTTACGACGGCGCAGCGCTGTGTATGCCGTCGTAAGTCCTAATCTGGGCCGTCGTGTCTATGTGACTTAGAATCAGTTACGCATAGATATCCATTAGATCCGACAGGCGTAAGTCTCTTACGCCGTCGGATCTTAACTGCAATTTTTTTTTGCCCGCTAGGTGGCGCTTCCGTCGATTTGCCCGTTGAGTATGCAAATTAGCTAGATACGCGAATTCCCGAACGTACGCACGGCAGACACAGTAAAGTTACGACGTTTACGTTAGGCTTTTCCCGGCGTAAAGTTGCCCCTGCTATATGAGGGGCAACCAATGTTAAGTATGGCCGTCGTTCCCGCGTCGAAAATGTATAAAATTACGTTGTTTGCGTAAGTCGTCCGTGAATGGGGCTGGACGTAATTTACGTCCACGTCAAAACCAATGACGTCCTTGCGACGTCATTTAGAGCAATGCACGCCGGGAAATTTTAGGGACGGCGCATGTGCAGTTCGTTTGGCGCGGGGACGTGCTTCATTTAAATGAAACACGCCCCCTTCCCGCCGAATTTGAATTCCGCCAAGTGATTTACGCTACGCCGCCGCAACTTTACAGGCAAGTGCTTTGTGAATAAAGCACTTGCCTGAAAAGCTTGCGGCGGCGTAACGTAAATCAGATACATTACGCCCGCCCATTTTTACGCCAATCTATGAGAATCTGCCCCTAGGTGCTCACTCATCCCAACAGGCTTCACTAATAACTAAAGCAATACTTGTGGGTGGATTTATTGGTCATTTTAAATATATGTGTTTAATAAATAGGAAGGAGACTATTCAAATACAGTACCAGGCTTGTTCTACCAGGAGCTGGGGTCACACCATGATCCACACGGCTTGTAAGATTCTTAACACTTCTTAAAACACTCATAACAAAAGCTTGGCAAGTGCTGAAGATTCTCCTGCAAAAGATAAAGATAAGTTCATAAAATAAACAATAAATAGCTACTGTAATCTGCCATCTAAAGCTCCTAAAGGCTCCTTATTCATAAAAGATGGATACTTTTTAGGGTATTTGTCAATAGGCTTTGGGCTGTGATGATGATTTCAGTATGAGATATATCCAATATAAATTCATTGATATGTAAGTCGACAGAAATACAAATCACTCCCAAAGCAGGTCAGATGTACAGCCGTGGCCAAAAGTTTTGAGAATGACACAAATATCCATTTTCACAAAGTCTGTTGGTTCAGTGTTTTTAGATCTTTTTGTCAGATGTTACTATGGTATACTGAAGTACAATTACAAGCATTTCATAAATGTCAAAGGCTTTTATTGACAATGACTTTCAGTTCATGCAAAGAGTCAGTATTTGCGATGTTGACCCTTCTTTTTCGAGACCTCTGCAATTCTCCCTGGCATGCTGTCAATCAACTTTTGGGCCACATCCTGACTGATGTCAACTCATTCTGGCATAATCAATGCTTGGAGTTTTTAAGAATTTGTGGGGTATTTTTTTGTTCACCTGCCTCTTGAGGATTGGCCAGAAGTTCTCAATAGCTGTCTTGGTTTATGGTTGTGGTGATTATGCATGTTCCTGCTTGAAAAATAAAAGACAACTTTTTTGAAAAGTTATTTCGGAGTGCGGCTGTCCATCTCCTTTCTCCTATTGCTACTGCTACGTGCATTGCCAGCACCTTGGTAATCCGACTGTCCCTGATTGTCTATAGGGCTCACCTGGAGAGGTGAAAATCTTCTTCAATGGGATTAAGGTCTTCAGAGTTTCCTGGTCATGGACCCAAAAGTTCGATGTTTTGTTCCCCAAGCCACATAGTTATCACTGTTACCTTATAGCAAGGTGCTTCATAATGCTGGAAAAGGCATTGTTCCTCACCAAACTGTTCTTGGATGATTGTGAGAAGTTGCTCTCGGAGAATGTTTTTGTACCATTCTTTATTCATGGCTGTGTTCTTAGGCAAAATTGTGAGTGAGCCCACTCCCTTGGCTGAGAAGCAACCCCACACATGAATGGTCTCAGGATGCTTTACTGTTGGCACTACCCAGGACTGATGGTAGCGCTCACCTTTGCTTCTCTGGACAAGGTTTTTTCCGGATGCCCCAAACAATCGGAAAGGGGGTTCATTAATCATTAGAGAAAATTATTTTACCTCAGTTCTCAGCAGTCCAATCCTTGTACATTTTTCTGAATATCAGTCTGTCCCTGATGTTTTTTCTGGATAGAAGTGGCTTCTTTGCTGCCCTTCTTGACACCAGACCATCCTCCAAAAGTCTTCATCTCACTGGGCGTGCAGACGCACTCACACCTGCCTGCTGTCATTCCTGAGCAAGCTCCGCACTGGTGGTGCCCCGATCCCACACCTGAATCCACTGTAGGAGACGGTCCTGGCGCTTGCTGGACTTTTTTGGGCGCCTTAAAGCCTTCTTCACAAATGTAGTGGAAATTTTTTTTTAGTGGATTAAGTAAATTTTCATGGGATCATCTGATCTCTCTTCATAACATTCTGGAGTATATGCAAATTGGCATCATAAAAAATAAGGCAGCAGACCTTGTGAAAATGTATATTTTGTGTCATTCTCAAAACTTTTGGCCACGGCTGTATATATCAATTATTCTGACTATTCTAAACTAGTGTTTCATTCCCACTGGAATATGTCTGAGTATCAGAGTAAAAGTGAATTGTTATCATTTTTCTACCTGCACACCAAAATGGTAGACTGAGATAGCGGCACATTCACCGTCCATTTTATCATGAGCTTTAATAAACTTTTGTTTATTTTTATGGCATTGAATTGCAGGTTATGTAAAACAGCGTTTTATCAAAGTAGCAACAGCAAGAGCAAATATTTTGCAATAGAAATATTATAGACCACAAGTGTACCTACAGGGAATAAAAGCAGAGAGTAAATAGAGTTATCTTCGAACTAATGTGTTTCCATTTGGCTGCTTTCGCTGGTTAAAGCGTAGAATCACAACCACACCTTATATTAATCTACATTTAATTCAGCTATATGTTTAATATTAGTAATATTAAGCAGTCAGCGTTTTTTTAGTTTAACACATTGAGCACAATAGATTAAACGCTTCCCATTACACTGTTAAAATTCTTACTTTTATAACTTTTTTTAAACTCCCCTGAACTTTTGGTCTTTACAAGAAAGAGTTAACAGTGGACAGTGCAGTTTCCAGTCAGTCTGTTAGCTTGGAGAATGGTGAAGGGAGGAGCGTGGTATCCTAGACTAAAGGGATGTGTGTTTCTATTGATGCTCACATTGTATAAAGACACAACTCTAGTACCTGTATGCAAGGGTGGCTCTATAGGATGTCATAGGAGCCACCCTGGTCATGGCACCAGCTTAAACTGGAACATAGGTACGTTTTAGAATATAAAAAGCTGTATACTTAGTAAGTGACTAAATCAGCTGTTGAAAGTGATTTAAATACTGAGGGTTTAATATCACCCCCCCCCCCCTGTTTTTTTTTTTTTTCGTCTGACTTTAGCAACTCGTGGCAGGAGAGAGAAGAGAAGACTTGACTTGACTTTGTTTTGTTTTGTTTGTCAGCACCAACCACCTCCCTCCCCCCCATCCCACACTTTCGTTACCACAACCCACCCCCCCGCTTATCATCTCGCGGCAGAAGAGAGGAGGCCCCCCCCCCCGGTTCTCTGCTCCAGGGGGGCCCTGCCTAAAGCTGTGTAAGGGGCCCCAAAATTTGTGATGACTGCCCTGGCCACCCTTACTCTCTACATCAGGGGTGCCAAACTCAATTTCATTGTGGGCCGCATCAGCATTATGATTGCCCTCAAAAGGACCGGTTGTATCTGCAAGATTAGATGTTCAGTGCATCCCCTCCCCTTTACATTAGATGTTAAAAGCCACCCCACCATCAGAAGTTTAATCCCCCACTCTCCCTTACATCACAGTGCACCCCCCTTTCCTTATGCTGCTGCTTGGAAGAAGCTGAATGCATTGCTTGAAAGCAGAAAGTAAGGGTCAGGAGTAGGACCAGAGGAGGGTTGGAGCTCTTCTGCAGCTTTCATGTGCGAGGGCCACATTAAAATGGCCTGGAGGGCCGGATCTCACCCGTGGGCCTTGTGTTTGACACCTGTGCTCTACATCATCCATTCAGAGAACGTATAATACGTTCTGTTAATGGAGGCAATGCCAAATGACGTGTGACCCCCTGTGGTTGCTTTGCAGAAAGGCAGCTGCCTGGCATAGAACCCAGAAAATTTTGGCAACCACTGTAGTATGCTGAATACGACAGCGATTTTCGCCTTCCACAGCAGCCCATCAGGTATGAGATATGCATATTTATATTGGTCCAGTGTAACAATGCAATAATAATCATACCTAGACTATGGTTTTACATTTTTCTGTAACAGCTGATCTTGTTGATAACAGAGATCAGATGCGAATGGCCGGACAGGTTAAAGAGGACATAATTGCTACGGGAGCTCAGATCACCATCTTCTATAACTGTGGTGAGCAGTACATCTCAGAATGTGCAACACAAAGAACTTTAAAATGGTTGTGCTACAACAGCAGAAGACCATGACATGGCAGGCCCACTACTGACACCAAGAGCAGAAAGCTGAGGCTGCAGAAGCCCACCAAAACTACCCAAGGCTGGAAAAAAATTAGCCTGGATTGATAGATCTCCATGTTAAAATGTTACTAAACCCAGGACCCTGCATTCACTATATCTGTTCTCCCACTGTACACAGAACATGGAAATGCAAATTATTTTAGCAAATATAAACTGCTAAATACCTTTTCTCATCAGCAGTATATAGAAGTCTTGTGACTTCTATCAGTATTCGGCTGAGCACTGGTTAATGCTTGTTTTCATTTTCCTCTGACTGTCCTATGAGGTTGCATAACTCCTGACCCTCTGTCTGAAGAGTGCTAATTGGCCCTGTGCCGATTACATGCACCCTCCCAAAAAAATCGAAAATAAACTCTCTAGCAATACACATCAAACTGAGCATGTGCAAAGTGCCTCCTAGGGCTCTGTTCTATCAGCAAATGGATTAGAGACAGTAAAAGAAGAAGAGGATCAGAGACTAGAGGATTAACCCCTTAGGTTCCAGTGAGTATAACAAGCATGCTTTACTGCGGATACAAACTGATTTTACTGTTGTGGGTTTAGTAACACTTTAAGGCACACAGATGGTAGACCAGTCACCAGATCTAAAGGCGATACAACACAGTTGGTATCAGAGCAAATGTGAAACTGAAATATCTGCAGAAATGTGATGGAATCATAATAACCAGAATCTTCAAAGACACTTCCTCCATTCACTTCTATAACAGGCTGTACCAACCTACCTGCAGCTCCCCAGCCATGGGAAATCATTTATTTTTTACTCTAGGCATTATTATTGCAGATATACATCTGCATGCATGGGGCCTAAAGCTGAACTCGCAGGTATAATCTCAATTGCATAATTGCATTGGTCCAGCAAGCGACTCCATGTGGTCAATATGCAGAGGGCAGCAACACAGCACAGGCCCTGGAAAATTGTGCGGTGATCACTGGAGAAGTGCCGTCATTGTAGAAGCGGCCCCTCAGGTATGAGATATGCATACTTACATTGGTCCAATATGGAATGCAATTAAGAACATACCTGGAGTTCAGCTTTAGGCCCCTTTCACACTGGGGTGGGAGGTGCGGTGGCGGTAGCTAGTTAGCGGCCGAAAAAGGGTTAATACCGCCGACAATGCACATCTGCAGAGGCGCATTGCCGGCGGTATAGCCACGGTTTCCCATTGCTTTCAATGGGAAGAAGCGGTTGAGGATCGGTAAACACACCGCTCCATATGCGGCTAGCAGGACTTTTGGAGCGGTCCTGCTAGCGCACCACTCCAGTGTGAAAGCCCTCCAGCTTTCACACTGGAGAAACAGCAGTCACTGTTTCAGGTCTACAGCCCTTAGGCAGCACTTCTGCTTGAAAAAGTTTAAAAGGGGCCGACAGTTTGGTGTTAAACATAAAACAGATAATTAGTATTGTTTTGTTATGAATTTCATGGGCTGACCTTTGTAACGGGACTCGGTGTCACCTTCGAAGCCATAAAATAAAAATCTCTTTCTAAAACAAACACTGTGCAGCCAAAGTAAACAGCAACATGGATCTATCTACAGACACTGATACCACACGGCGCTTGTAAACAGGGCCTTACGTACATTGATTCGCGGATAATGTGCGCCATCTTGTTTGGGATCCTTGCTTCGTATGCTCTGTTGAATTCATCACCGATCACTGCCAACCTTTGACCGATCTGCACAGCAGAACTGTAAAGGAAAGAAATTGTGAGATCATGGGTCCTTGTAACTTCATTCAAACCCAAAGCCTGTGAGCCCAAGGATCGTGACTTGGGGGTGCCTCATCAATTAATAATGGGCACCATGTCATTTTAACATTCTCTGCATCAATCAGGCCCCTCCCACTGTCTAAGGAAGAAAAGTGGGAAAAGGACACATCACATCACCATATTTACCTGTATTAAATTGTATGTACTGGCTGCCCTTATATTGTAAAGTGCTGAGCAAACTGTTGGCGCTGTATAAATCCTGTATAATAATAATAATAACACAGAACAGGAAGCCTGTTGCAGGTTTTCATTTTAATCCAGGGATTGCTATACATCCAGATCTCTATTTTATAGCTAGTAACTGTTGTGGAAATTTTATGAAGATGTACTTAATATGTATTGTCATAGTGTCTCCCAGAGTTAGTATTCTCCCGCACCCCGCTGTAAAGAGCTGACTGGGGCAGACTGACGCTGGTTGAGTACCATTTGGTAGTGGAAAACTTTCTGAGGTTAAGGAGAGGTGTTTGCAGAGTGGGGATATGTCCGCCAGCGAAAGGGCTCCTGTGTGATGCACAGATGTTTGTCTGAGGGGGATGTGTTCACTCTGCAAAGACTTTATCGGTTAGGGCATGTACGTTCATGTGTCTCTGTGTGCCTGATCAAGACATGGCGGAACGTGTAGTGTGCACCTGCAGATAATCTCCCATCAGCAGGAACGGTAGTATAATCTGGGTATGCGTTGTTCTATGAACAATGCAGAATAAGGATTCATGCCAACAGTAAAAACGGGAGCCTTTGAATTGTATGGTCGGCGAGAGCCTCTATGATTCCCTTGCCATGTGGCTTCCTGTTTACTGGAGAGCATGGCAGGGGGAAATTGTACACACTGCAACCGCCCAGACACACCCTTAAGACTCCCTTGGTCATTGTTCATTGGTTGTTGTACAACCCCTCCTGTTTGAAGGAATGTGTGTGTTTGATTGGTCGATTGTGAAACCATCAAGCTCTATTGTTATATAAATAAAGATTACTCCCAGGATCAGGTCGGTTGGTCGGGCGGAGGATGTAAGTAGACATGTGCGTTTCGTTTCGTTACGAATTCGGACAAATTTTTCATTATTCGGAAATTCGGATGCATCCGAATTACAAAATTAACGAATTAAAACTCGAAAAACGCGAACGAAATTCGAATTCGAATCAAATTCGAAACGAATTCGAATCGAATTCTAAACGAATTCGAATCGAATTCTAATCGAATTCGAATCGAATTCGAAAACAAATTCTATTCGAATCGAATTCAAAAACAAATTCTATTCGAATCGAATTCAAAAACAATTCGAATCGAAAACAAATTCGAATGAAAATTGAAAGCAAATTTGAATTAAAATCTAAAATATATAAATCAATTTCTAAAAAAGAATACAATAAAATAGAATATAAAATAATAAAACAATAGAATGAAAATCAAAGAATAGTAAAGAACAGAATAGAATTTAATAGAATTAATCAAATACAATAATACAAATGCATACAATCAAATTCGGTTGAAATAATTTCCAATCCGGTTGAAATAATTTCCAATCCGGTTGAAATAATTTCCAATCTGGTGGAAATAAATTCAAATACGGTTGAAATTATTTCAAATTTCGGTTAAAATAATTTCCAATCCGGTGGAAATAATTTCAAATCCAGTTGAAATAATTTCAAATTCGGTTGAAATAATTTCCAATCCGGTGGAAATAATTTCCAATCCGGTGGAAATAATTTCAAATTTGGTTGAAATAATTTCCAATCCGGTTGAAATAATTTCAAATTCGGTTGAAGTAATTTCCAATCCGGTTTAAATCATTTCAAATCCGGTTGAAATATCATCGAATTTGGTTGAAATATTAACAATAGCGGATGAAATATTATAGAATTCTGTTGAAATATTTTCAAATCCGATCAAAATATGATTAAATTCGAATCCGGTAGAAATATTATCGAATCCGGTAGAAATTTTTCGAATTCGACAGTTTTTTTTTGGATTTGGTCGAAATTGATCGAATTCGACCGGGTTTTTTCGAATTCGGTCAAAAACGATCGAATTCCGAAAACGAATTTAACAAATTTAACGAATCTAACTTAACGAAATTAATTAAATAACGAATTAAAACGAAACTAAACAAATTGTTTCCTTTTGCACATGTCTAGATGTAAGCAAGTAAGCTGTGGTTATATCTGTTAACTTGGGGATATGCGGCAAATAGAGTGATAGGTAAGATGCATTATACCATTAGACAAAATGGGTGCTTATTAGCACAGGAGATATGGATTATGCGTAGCGTATAGCCATATTTCCATGTCAGTAACTATGGTACTTTGTAGACCATCACCTAAACCCTGTGAAAATGCAGGCCAGGTATTCCTGCATAGCAGAGAAGAACGCTGTGACTAGAGGCATAGGTTTGTCCTTGAAACCCTCTAAGCATTTTGCTAAATCTGATGGCAGTGGTATTATAAAAAGCCTAGAATTATACAAAGTGGGCATCTGGACTTAGCCCTATTCCATGTTTTCTTGGATGGCATTAGATGTTTTTTGATTTGTTTAACTCAGTTTTTGCCTGTGTGAGAAGCCTGAGAGAGAAGCTTGACCAAATAAGGGAAAATTTATTATCAATACTTACCGTAATTTTCCTTTCCTGATGGACTCCATGGCAGCCTACGTGTGGGTTAATCCCACCTCCTCTCCAATGCTATAGGACCCCATACCCATAAAAGTCAGCTCACCTATCAGTACTGTGTTCCGTAACTAGCCGACTCTTGGACCCCTTATTAACCTTTAGGGTGGGAACTCCGTCTGCCATGGAGTCCATCAGGAAAGGAAAATTACGGTAAGTATTGATAATAAATTTTCCCTTTTCCTGACTGACTCCATGGCAGCCTACGTGTGGGAAATAACTAGCCAAACCACACGGGTGGGTATGATGAACAGAAAAAAATTCAATTTGACCCGTCAACCAACAGGATTTACAAATACAAAATCACAGAAGATAGCGAAGCAGGCTCACTACAAAAGTGACATAAGGTCTTAATGGAGGCCATAGGGCCGTTTCACAGATAACATCTGGAGCAATGTGCTGGACTGCTGCCCATTAAACCACCATACTCCTGGTGGAAAGTGCCTTCACTGGCTCCGGAGGAGCAAGCCCTCGACTCTACAAGCTTGTTGGATGGACTGAACGATTCAGGCCGCAATCATTCTTGACAGAGGCTCAGCCTCCCTAAATACCTAATTCATGCCCATTTCCTTAGAGCTCATGAGAATGAAAAAACAGACTTAAAGCGCACCCAAACCGGACAGGGGTGCAGAACTGACCCTAGAGGAAAAAATAATCCAGCCTGAGAGGATGAGGCACCTGATCCCAAAAGCTGAGCTAGCTCAGGAGGGAAAATAAAATCAAAGCTTGTGCGGCCAATAAGGAGCTACTACCATCACTTAGATCGCTTCCGCATGAGGTCTTTTTAGGAACGTGAGGATGAATGCGAGTGGTCAGAAGGCGTATGCCCTCTTGGAACCCAATCGATTTGTCAGGACATCCATACCGGAGGCCTTAACTGTACGGCCCTGAGTGAAATCCCTCTTAAGCTTGAAGTTGCCAGTGAAGAGAATAGATCCACTTCGGAATTGACTTCCCAGGAACAGGATCCACTTGAATGTCTGCACATGAATAGACCACTTGTTGGTGTTTAACCGAATACGCATCAGGAAGTCCGCTTGCACAATCTGGGCTCCGGGGATGCAAGCCGCTGAAATGCTGGACAGGTTCTTCTGGTCCCAAGACAGAATGGGCTTGACCTCCCCCCGAGTGCTCCCTCAAACTCTTCATATAGGAGATCGCCGTGGTGTCGACCATTCTTAATGAAACTGACTCCCCCTTATGGAGACGGGAGAAGGACTGAAGGGCACCCTAAGCTGCCTGAGGCTCCAGAACGATCTAGCCCGGGATGAGAAGAAGCATAGCCAATTTGTCTTGGAGCAGGATCCATTCTGCAGAGGGCTCTCAAACCGGAACTGCTGGCATAAGTCGTGACCATGACCCATGAGATGGGGCAATTACGCCGGTTTAGAACTGAAGCCACCAGAAGAGGTTGCCCCTCATCCTCGATACGTAAAATAGGTTGACTGTTGCCCCTTGGTTTCCATTGCTGTCGACAACCTAGCTGGAAAGAAGGGCGTACGTCTGCAGGGACCACTTGACCATAGGGATCGTGGAGCCCATTGGGCCGATAATCTTTGATACCATGAGGTCTTCAGCCATGAAGAGAAATTAAATTCTCCTCTGGAAAAAAACGAGATCTTCCCCACTGGGAGTGGGATGGTGCCTTCCACTATAGAAAAAACAAAGCTGGGCTCCAAAGTACAGCGGGCGCTGGACTAGTTCTAGATGGCTCTTTCACTGATCTAGGAGCCATCCACAGCTGGCCAAGGTGGAGACTACCTTCTCCCTGTGAACCAGCAGCTACCCTTTGTCTTGGGACAGCAACAGGAGGTTGAAGTAGTGAAAGGACGTACGTTCTGATGAGAGCCACTATGGCCAGATGAATTCTAGAGAAGACTTGGGTGGGGTTGACAGCCCAAAAGGAAGGAAGATGAAATGTAGATGTTATCGTCCAACTTGCAACCGGAGGTATTTGAGAAACTCCTTCGCCACCAGAACATGGAGTCTACATTTGACCCTTCATACTACATATACTTGTTTAGGTAAGCTAAGACTGTCACTGGTCGCCATAAACCTTTTCTCTTGTGCTACGAGAGAGGGGGGGGGTATACCCCCTGGGAATTTCCGTCCCTTGGGACATGTACCGCTGCTCCCTGCGACTTCAACGATTTAAGTCCACACAGATGTGCCAGAAGTTCCAGCCAGGCCTTTAAGGGTGAGCTTCTCCCGAGCGTTCAGAACCTTCCATACTAGAAACTCTTCCGATCAAACAGATGCCTAACCTTGGGGAAGACGTAAGTATAAGGCCCACTAGCCGTGACCGAGGCTTGAGTATGGAGACATATGTTCTCTGTCCAGGTTTCCAAAGCCTTAGCCATAGCTGTTAGCGCCAGGTCAGGTCAACAGCTATCCCATAGATTTTCTTGGGTCTTGGCTTATTCTTCTCTCCAGCCCGTCCTGAAGGACGCAGGATCTTCTAAAAGAATGGTAACCCATTTAGCCAACCGTATTAATGCTGCAACAATGGGGGGAGTGTTCCCAGAGACTTCACTTCTTCTGTCATGAAGGGGTATACTCGGGAAATGTTTTTTTTTTTGATGAAGCAGTTTTCATGTCCACCATAGTCCACTCCGATGATATCCTTTAACTCCGTAAGAATCTTAAAGAACCTCTTCGCTTAGCCGGGGGTGGAAGGGTCCACCCACCTAAAGGTCTCCTTAACCATCCTGACTAGTGGGGGAGCCAAAGAGCCATCAAGGCCGCTGACACTTTACATCACCTTCCAGCTCACTGACCGAAGAATCCGGAGAAGCAGCGTAGGGCTGTAAGGATCCAAATCCTTTGGGCCGCATCAGCCAAGGAGCCATGTAGAATGGTGGACTGGCTCCGTGTGCGGGATGTATCCCATTTCTTTAGGGATTGATCTACCACATATTTCACCAGAGACTTTTCATACTTCATAGTTTCCAGTCTCTATTTCCCTCAACCGCCTGGGCATCACATTGTTCACATAAGGACTTGCCCTCCGGGACTCGTGTCCCATATCCCCAGCAGGCTCTGCGTTCAGAGCGGCTGTCACGGCAGTGGGTAAGGTGAATGGAGGAGGAATGCAACGTCTCCTCTAGTTGGAGGAGGAATGCAACGTCTCCTCTAGTTGGAGGAGGAATGCAACGTCTCCTCTAGTTGGAGGAGGAATGCCACGTCTCCTTCCAGTTGCAGGAGGAATGCCACGTCTCCTTCCAGTTGCAGGAGGAATGCTGCGTCTCCTAGATGTAGGAGGAATGCTGCGTCTCCTAGATGCAGGGGGAATGCGACCTCTCCTAGTTGCAGGAGGAATGCGACTTCTCCTCTCGTCGGAGGAGGAATGCGACTTCTCCTCTCGTCGGAGGAGGAATGCGACTTCTCTTCTCGGAGGAATGCGACTTCTCCTCTCGGAGGAATGCGACTTCTCCTCTCGTCGGAGGAGGAATGCGACTTCTCCTCTCGGAGGAGGAATGAAACGTCTCCTCTCGTCGGAGGAGGAATGAAACGTCTCCTCTAGTTGCAGGAGGAATGCGACTTCTCCAGTTGCAGGAGGAATGCGACTTCTCCAGCTGCAGGAGGAATGCGACTTCTCCAGCTGCAGGAGGAATGCGACTTCTCCAGCTGCAGGAGGAATGCGACTTCTCCAGCTGCAGGAGGAATGCGACTTCTCCAGCTGCAGGAGGAATGCGACTTCTCCAGCTGCAGGAGGAATGCGACTTCTCCAGCTGCAGGAGGAATGCGACTTCTCCAGTTGCAGGAGGAATGCGACTTCTCCAGCTGCAGGAGGAATGCGACTTCTCCAGCTGCAGGAGGAATGCGACTTCTCCTCTTCTGTCTAGATGGCGAATCTCATCTAGATCTAGACAATAAATGGAGAAAGTTGAGGTCTGGCAAGGTCTCGGACATCCTGGACCACAAATTGCTGGTCCGATCTTTTCAAAGAGCTGCGAAAGAAAGATTGGGGGGTGGGGACACCAAACGCAATCTCAAACCCTTGAGAATGCAACCTCAGCCCCCTCCCCTTGCCTGCACCTACCCAGTGCGCAAGGGCTGGCTGCAAAAAGGCAGTGACCTGTCCATAACCTCTGGACAGGACGTCAGCAAAAAATACATACAGTCTGCGGATGACCCATAAATGCTACCCAGACCAGGGAAGCCAACCAGAAGAAAAAACATCTATTTATTATTATTTTTTGTTTTTATATTATCAAAAATATACATATACTTTTTTTTTTTTTAACATATAGTGCATCCTGGTGCAGACTCAGCTTGGGGGAAGCCACCGCTCACTGTCTGAGGAAAATTCCCGCACTGACAGGAGGCAGACCTTCGAATCCCTGGCCTGGTGACGTCACCGCCCCCTCCACCTCGCGCCTGCGCCGTGAAGACAGCCTAACGGCACCTGCGCGGTCGCCGGACCACCTGCCACTGCGTGAACACGAGAGCCAGGCCTCACTATCACAGAGGCCCTGCACATGCGCAGAGCGGCGGCAGCGCCCGTGACCCGGAAGTACCATGGCACCCTGGAACGCAAATGCATTCCATGCGCCGTGAGGGGACACAGAGGTACCGGAGAGTACCAGAAAATAAAGGGAAACAAACAAACAAATAGACACAGAGGCGACTGCCATGGAAGAAGTGAAAAAGGTTCAGACCTTGCCAGCCGTTGATGCGTCCGTCTTCAGGCATACCGTGGCAACCTCTATTCCATCACTGGGGTATATATTTTTGGAAGTGCGGTTGTTCACCTTTTTCCTTTCAAGCTTTGTTTCCATGCATTGCCTGAACCCAGGCTTCTGAGAGGACACTGATTGCTTAGTGCACTCAGCTGGAGCGGCAGATCCCTTCTTTTCTATGGAGTGTATACTGCCAAAGAAATGCACAGGCCAACTCGTAGCTCAGCCCTGAGCTGCCTGTACCGCATGGATGATATGCCAAAAATTTGGGAAATATTCCAAACGGACGCCAGCAGGAACAAACGTGATGTAGGTCCATGAGGAGGACAAAAAAGAACACAGTACTGATAGGTGAGCTGACTTTTATGGGTATGGGGTCCTATAGCATTGGAGAGGAGGCGGGATTAACCCACACGTAGGCTGCCATGGAGTCAGTCAGGAAAACCATTCTTATGCCGTGTACACACGACCGTTCTTCAGGTTGTAAAAAATGAAATTTTTAATGGTCTAGAAAAAAAGATTATTTTTTTCAACCCGATCGTTAAAACGGCCTTGCCTACACCTGATCGTGAAAAAAAAAATGCTCTAGCAAAGCGCGGTGACGTACAACTCATACAACGGCATTATAAAGGGGAAGTTCCATTCGGATGGAATCAGCTTTTGCTGATTTCGTGTTAGTAAAAGTTTGGAGAGAGACGATTCGCGCTTTTCAGTCTGTTACAGCGTGATGAATGTGCTTACTCCATTACGAATGCTAGTTTTACCAGAACTAGCGCTCCCGTCTCATAACTTGCTTCTGAGCATGCACGTTTTTTTCACGTCGTTAAAGCCCACACACGACCATTTTTTACAACGTTAAAAACGTTGTGAAAAATTAGAGCATGTTCTAATGGCCATTTTTTACATCGTAAAAAATGCTCTGGAGCCCACACACGATCGTTTTTAATGACATTAAAAAAAAACGTAATTTTTTACAACCCGGAAAAACGGTCATGTGTATGCGGCATTAGTCATTGTACAGAAGACAACAGCAAGAGAATCAGTACAGCCCAGGAGACGGAGAATATCAGCTTCCATTAGGGATTTTCTATAGGAATGATGTGATGAGTTCCTCTTAAGTGAGGACATACCTGAGGTTGGAGGTATCAAAGCTGAGGAGCCGTCTGTTTACGTGGCTGTGGGAGCCAACATAACAGTTAGATGTGATATTTCCTGAGATGTGTTGTGACATGTCTGCAAAAAACACAAAAGTCATCATGTTAAAGCTAACATTTTGGAAAATTTATATAAAGTTTACTCGGTTTTGATTTTCAATAATAAAAAAAAAAATGTAATGTATTTTCCATATAACGTGTATTAACACCTGAATATGTTCTAATAAGAACTACCTGTAGTCCTCTGCACAACAGCACAAAATGTACATGTAGGGGAAGCATTCTGAATCAATCAGGAATCTTCTACATTGCACAGTGTTCTCAGACTATGCATCCACCATCCCACTGTACAAAGACAGTATCCTCATTGGTCAATCTCACCGAAAAATGGGGGAAGGCATATGGGTGGCGCTTAGATTTAGACTGGTATGCCTTGGCTACGATAACAAAAAAGCAATACCAAAATCAGAGGGGTGCAAAAAAATGGCCTAACGTACAAATATATTATCAGAAAAAGGACATCCCCTACTCTCAGCCAGGGCCGCTGATAGGGGGGGGGGGGACCACCAGTCCTCCTGTAGGGGGCCCGGGCACACAGGGGGGCCCAAACAGCAGGGGGAATTAGTGTGGTTTGGCGGAGGGGCAGTTACAGAAGGATGCCCTGTGCAGCTCTCTGCAGCAGCTGAAAGCCAGTTTCTACCCCTCCTGCCGGCTTTCAGCTGCTGCAGGGAGAGACACAAACACAGGGCATCATTCCTGTAATTGCTTTCCCAACACTGATTTCCCTCCCTGTTCTGCCTGCTTCTGATCCCCCCGTGTGCCCCCTTGTCACTGTGAATATATATAATTTTTTTTAATGTAAAAAACAAATAAAAAAGGCCTCATTCACACAGGTTTTCTGTTATGTTTGTGTCCGCTAATAATGATTTTGGTGTATTTTTTGTGAAAATACGGGCTTGATATATTGGGGTGCCCTGGCAGGTAGGCTGTATGGGGCCCCCGTGATTTCTAACAGCAGCCCTGCTTTCAGCCATGACATTTATTGTTTAAAAGTTGAAATCGCTGCGTTTTGTCCCGCGAATTGCGGCGACAAATTGCGGCGTTTTGTACCGCGATTTGCCGCGACAAAACGCCGCAATTTTTACCCCCATTAACCCCCAGGTCCACATCTCCTATGCCGAACACCGAAGCCGCCTGAAAAAAAGGGTCCGGGACTTGTTTTGAGCTTCAGGCGTTCGGCGTAGAGATGTGAACCATCTCCATAGAGGGCAATGGTATTTCTCCCCTCCAGCGTATTGAGCGTCGGGCGTAAATACGCCTAGGTTTGAATGGAGCCTAACTCATTGAACATGGTGAATGAGCCCCAACAGGCCAGCTTATTTTTTTGGGGGGGAAGTAAACAAATAAATATGCAATAAATACTAAGTGGCTGATATGCTGCACCCTCCCTCCCCTCCTGTCTGCTTTGTCTGTACGTAAATCCATCTCCAGGTAATTAGACTGTATAGATGTCATCAGACAATAAAATGAATTCTATTTCTGGGCACATTTGCTCTTTGTTAGGAAATAAGGTGTATTGTGTGCGGAGCAGAGGGTGCTGCTATCTGGCCATGGACTGTCTCCAGACATGTACACAGCTTTGCAGCACAAAGACTATTCTGCACGTCGCTGAACACCTGTCACTCTAATTGCCTTCTTCCCACAGGCTAAAACAGAAGCGGCCATTGTGTTATCCGCTGTCCCCAGATCACACGTCATGTCAGCTGAGAGGGTTCACATTAAACTCAACTCATGATCCAAACACAGAGCGTTTACATCAATCCCCAGCACTGATCCTTAAAGAGCCCTTTCATGCAATTGATTACATTCAGGGAACCCTGTGACTGTTCTACGGTCAGGAAGTCTACTCTCTTTGGTGCACTTATCCTCTTTTGGCTCCCTACCCTGTCCTAAAGAAGAATTTTAAGACAGGGTAGGCTGAATTCTATACAGCTTGGACCAACATAACTATGTGTACAGTATACCATACCTGGCCCGAGGCCCCTGGAAGCTGGAAATACCTGAAGAAGACACCATTAATCCAATGATCTTCACTTACTTCTAGGTCCCATGATCACAGGAGGTCACCTGCTCGGCATGGGCACCATTCAGATTTTCAGCTTCCAGGGGCATCAGCCAGGTATAGTATATACATATAGGTAGATTCACAAAGAGTTAGGCCGGCTTATCTACAGATAAGCCGACCTAACTCTGAATCTAAGCCGACCTATGTTTAAGTGTATTCTCTAACAGAGATACACTTAAACATATCTAAGATAGGACGGCTTGCGCCGTCCTATCTTAGATTGCAATGTTTTGGCTTACCGCTAGGTGGCGCTTCCATTGCGGCCGGTGTAGATTATGTAAATGAGCATTTACGACGATTCCCGAACAAACGCGAGCCCGCCGCAGTCGATTAACGTCGTTTCCGTAAGCGATAGGCCGCCTAAAGTTATTCCACCTATGAGGTGGAATAACAATGTTAAGTATGGCCGCCGTTCCCGCCGCGAGGTTCGAATTTTTTACGTAGTTTGCGCAAGTCGTCCGCGAATCGGGATTTACGTAGTTTACGTACACGTCGAAATCAATAGGCCCGTACGGCCTACTTAGCCGCAATGCGCACTGGGAAATGTAGTCGCCCGGCGCATGCGCATTGTCAAAAAACGTGAGGTCAAGCCTCATTTCCATACAACACGCCCCCCTCCAAGTCATTTGAATTAGGCGCGCTTACGCCCGCTCGTTTTAGGCTACCCCGCCGAAAATTAGCAGGTAAGTGGTTTAAGAATCACTACTAGCCTAACTAATTTACGGCGGTGTAGCCTAAAAAGACTAGGCTAGGCCGCCCTAAAGTTAGGCGCCCCTACGTGAATCTACCTAATAGTTACCAGTGGCAACTGATGCCCCATCGGGCGCTCCAGCCCGCACACCATCCATAATCCCACCGCTCGCCAGCTCACTTACCCTGTGCTGACTGGTGGAGACGGCAGCGGTGGCTTCCCCCCCTCAGTCCCCTCCGTGTCCCGGCTCCGTTGGTCGGGCTTCCCATGCGTTTCCTTGGCCGTAAGTCTCCTTCCCCCTCATAGGCCAAGTGGATGGCTTCTCCTTTCGGCCAATCGAGAAACGGGTCTCACGACCCGCTTACTAATTGGCCGGCAGGAGAATCAGTGAGATAATAGCGAATATTTATTTGCTATGGTCACACAATTGGGTGGGCTTGGAGTGCAGCCCTCTGCGCCCCGAGCCCACCCTTTTTTGAAGCCTATTAGAGCCTCTGGCTCTAATCACGTAGTTAAAAAAAAAAAACACCCCTCCATTGGAATCCATACATCCGGCCCCCTGCATGTAGAATAGCGGGCCGGACGCATAGATGGGGGGGCGGTGCCCCTAATGGATGGGCCGCCACTGATAGTTACATTGGTTCAAGTTGGAGCAATGACCTTATGTATAAAATATCCCTACCTGGAATTCATCTTTAACCTAGCCCACTCTGCCCAGCTTATACTGACTTCAATCCAACAGTCACAGACTTTGGTGTTCGTTTACATTCTGCAATGAAAGTCTGCAGACTGCTGGCCATGCCTGCGCAGTACATCAGCAGAGATGTTTATATGTCTGTGTGTCTGAGGCCGCATAGGATTCCATAGGGAGCTATCATACAGGTGCAGCTGGGACACTGCAGACTTTTGCCATTGAATGTAAATAAACACTGGAGGTGTCGACTGTTGGATTGAGGTCAGTATAAATTTGAGGGCAGGGGTGGCTAGGTTAGACCATGGAAGGGAGGCAAAAAAAATAAGTGCACTTAAAAGTGTACTAAGCCTAGGTTCCCATTATTGGGACCTAAAAGTCGTGCAATTTTGCTGTGATTTTTGCTGCATTTTTGATGCGACTTGAAGCAATGCCTGTTTATTCTTGAGCTCTATGGACCTCAAGTCCCATCAAAGTCAGACCAAAGTAGTGCAGGGAATACTTTGAAGCCCCTTGCGATTTGAAGTCGCACAGATATGAACGGTACTCATTGTTATTTTTCCCTGAAAGTTTCAAACTAACCCTCTTCCCAACCCACTGCTAAATGTCAGTGTATCAATGCATATAATGTATGTGAATGTGAATGGGCCCCACTGCTCCATTATATGCAGATATGCTTGTTTCCTGGCTGTCATGCCGGACTAATGGCTTCAATACTAAGTCCTGAGTGAATTTAAGCTTGCATATATGGACTTCAGATTTTGTTTCGACTTCCCTGGCTGAGTGCATGTTCCAAGTCAGTGACTCACAACTCACAACTCAAAAGACCAGTAGTAGCCTCTGTTCTTCTCCTGTCAGATATGTTGTAATATCCTGTATAGCCAGGCGTTATCAGCTTGCTCCATGGCTCCAGGCCCAGAACATGTTCATTTTATCCGATACTGGACATGGCAAGTCACTCAATGGTGTTTACATCCCCTTGGATTGGACCTTGTTCATATGATGATAGAATGGAACGTTCCTTACTATAGATGCTGAGATAAATAAACAGTGTAGTTGCCTTGCAGGCTATAAATCTCTCACACACGCAAAATAAATTTACAGTTACAGCAGATGCAGACAGAAAGTACCTGGAGGCAAAACCGTCACGATCGTCTCCAACTTCCTGTTTATTTACAGATCACATTAAATTGGTCTTTTCACACCAGAATCCAGAGCGGAAAGCAGGAGAAGGAAGCCCATGGAATATGATGTACAGGATAATACAAGCATAAGCCAAATCCCTACTGTACATCTTCTATTCCTATACTATATATTAAAATGGGTGTTTTATTAGCATTAAATATCTGAAGGAATACATTCCATCCTGACACATCACAATGTGCAATAACAGTATAATTTTTCAGAAAAGCTGACAGTTTGATCATTAAAAAAGCCATCCCTGGGCTCCAGGTAAATGACTTTGCCTAGGCTGAGATGTCATCAGTCTGCTGCAGAGAGGAGGAAGCATTTCCACAGTCTTATCGCTGTCTGTGATCAGACCAAAGCCAGGTAAAAAGTCACAAAGTGAGAGGCTCTAGCAGGGAAAAATATATGACAGACATTTGTGAACACAGCCAAGTGCACAGGCACCGGGATTGACAAGGTTGTGTCATCTCAGAGCTGGTATCTCATGCCCAGGAGGTAGACAGTGAGGCCTCGTACACACGACAGAGTTTCTCGGCAGAATTCAGCGAGAAACTCGGTCAGAGCCGGATTCTGCCGAGAAACTCTGTCGTCTGTACACTTTCGGCCCGATGGAGCCGCCGAGGAACTCGTCGAGAAAATAGAGAACATGTTCTCTATTTTCTCGTTGTTCTATGGGAGCTCTCGGCCCGCCGAGCTCCTCGGCGGCTTCAGGGCTGAACTGGCCGAGGAACTCGATGTGTTTGGCACGTCGAGTTCCTCGGCCGTGTGTACGAGGCCTGACTCTGGATGATGACTAAATAAAAATGGCGCCATTTTTCTGGAGAGGAAAGAAGATGAAGAAGGCATTGTCAGGGAGAGTGAACTCTGCGGGAGGTAGCAAATACCTGGAAGTGTTGCATGGACACACTGCTTAATATGCTTCATTTAATGTGACCCGGTCACCAAATTACAGTGCCTATGCCTGAAAAGTAGGGTGACCAGACATCCCCAGTTCCCGGGGGACAGTCCCCGGAGCCAGTCTGTCCCCGGATTCGTCCCTGGATTGCAGTGGCATTGAGGGGGCATCTGGTACTCTCACCCCGGTTGAAAAATTTGGGGGGGGGGGGTGCAAAAGTCCAGCCTGTCCCCCATGATCCCTCTGGTGTGGGCAGCCTGTGTGTGAGAACAGCAGAGGGTAGGGGTGGTGCAGAGCATACAGCGGCTATTGGAGAAGCTCTTGGCAGGGGATACTGAGGAGCGGTTGGGTGTCGGAAACAGTACCTGGTGCTGAGGAGAGCCCTGCTCTGATAGATTATCATGGAGGCCATGGAGAGGTGGGCAAAATAAACCGATCTACATTGTTAAGCCGTTTAAACCAACTGTACAATGGAGAACAGATGAAATCCTTCGCAGATCTGCGACAGGAATTTAATATAACAAATAAAACATTTTATAGATACCTACAGATACGACATGCTATCCAAGCTCAGTTTGGGTCACAACCCATTGTATGGTCCTCGGCCCCCACCCTCCTGAAAAGAACCTCTCCAAAAACAACTAAAGGCCTGATATCCGAGCTGTACTCTAGATAGGGAGCTAAAACAATAAGTAGGGCAGGCCCCAATAAGAGCAGGACAGGATGGGAGAAAGACTTAGGTCAAATGACCACGGAACAGTGGAATACGATCTTGAGGAGGGGGGTACTGGTTTCGATCTCCCCATCTCAGAAAGTATCACACTTGTTCCTCTTGCATAGAGTATATTATACCCCCAGGAGAATGTTTAATCTCGGTTGGAGAAGTACTGACGAATGCCCAAGGTGCAGAGCTACAGGCAATCTTATCCACATGATGTGGAAATGCCCAAAGCTATTCAGATACTGGGAGGAGGTGGTCACCATAATAAATAAAACTTTTAAAATTAAGCTAGAAGTTGAGTCTAAGATATGCTTGTTAGGCAGTATAGAGGAGAATAGAGTGCCAGCCAGTTCCCTTGAAGTGGTACTGAGATGCCTCTTCCAGGCGAGGAAGTTAATTGCGTTGAGGTGGCAGGCCAAGATGCCACCCACCGTCAAGTCTTGGGTTGAAACTATTAACACAATGATTTGGAGTGAGAGAGTGACACTTACCCGACAAGGGAATTATAGTAAATTTGTGAGGATGTGGAAACCCTGGCTAGACGAAACAGGATGCTCTATATAGAAATCGCCATTCAAATTCAATAAATATTTTAACCCGCTATTGGGTATTCCTTTATGGGGAAGATGTATTTAATGTAGTACATTAAGTTCGTCAACTTCAAAAACTGGCTTACGGTGTGATGGGAGGGTGGGAGGGCGGGTGAGGGTTTGTGGGGTGGGGGAGGGGGAGGGGAGGCGAGGTATGACAGTTTAGAAATAAGGGTTTTTTCACTCATTCACAATGTCATAAAGAACGAGGGTAGGAAAAGGTAAGGGGAAAATAGGGGAAAAAATGTATGCTTGTGTATTGTTTATAACACTTACGATGATGTAACACTTTTTATATTTTTTTATACGCAAACAACAATAAAAAAAACACTGAAATTAAAAAAAAAAAACATTGTTACTGTAGAGGGGGAGGGGGGGGGTGAGTGGTGCAGGAATCAGGTAGGCCATCCTTACCCTATCTCTGGTCAACATAAATTAAACAATATAACATTAAAACCATACATAAAAATTAAGTACAATTTTTTTTTATATATAAACATACTAAGCTAGATCCACCTGCCTATCACTATGCATGTACATTACTAATAAGTTAGCACACAAGCAGGGGACCCCACCCTTTTAAATATAAAGATAGAATAGCATCAGGAATTGTCTATAAATGCGTTTACCTCTATATCTACATTCAAGCCCAGAGGCTGGAGACATTTAACACAATATATCCAACTCATTTCGAGTTTAGAAATGGCTCAACCTTTTAGACCCCCCTCTCCAATGAGGCTTCAACGTATCAATAGCTATAAAGGAGGTACCACTAGGGTCTCTATCATGCACCTCTCTATAGTCTGAATGTTTTTTAAAACCCCTTCTTATGTTCCCTATGTGCTCATTGACCCTTGTCTGAAAGGATCGTATCGTACGACCGATATACTGTAATCCACATGGGCAGATCAAAAGATACACCACATGGGTGGTCGAACAAGTAATAAAAGATCTAATCTTAAATGTCTGAGAAGTGCTGTTAGATGTGAAGCACAAGGTTTTACACTCACTAATCGCATTTAACGTACATACAGCACATCACTTGCATTTATGATACCCCACAAATTTCTGAAAAAACATTGGTTTATTATTAGGAGGGTCACATACTCCAGGGGCCAAAGAATCTCTCAATGAGGGGACCCCTTTTTCCTTTTTCTTAATCTATATGTAGCGCCTGGTTACTTCAAAGTACTGGTGCTATTTAAATTTAGAGGGGGATCAGAGTGTTAATTGAACTCTGATCCAGTTAATGTGTTCAAAATTGGGTCTCTGTATGAGCTTGGCTGTGCTGTGGGACTATCCTGTTGTTGCTGGGGTGCTCTTCCCACCCCAGGACAGTAGGTGGCAGCAGTCAAGGTTTGGGTGCTTTTCCCTAGCAGCCAATCAGGAGGGTTGAGCTTCGCTGTGCATGCTGGGGGAGGGTATTTATGGGACAGACGCCATTTGTTCTGGGTCTTCTTCTTCGGGTGCAGCACCCACCTATAGGGTGACTTATCTCCGTAACCACAATCAGGAAGGCCTGTGGCAGAGGTTTCTCTCTGAGTTCATTGCAGGAGGGTCTGTGGCAGAGACTTTTCCTTAAAGGTTCGAGCAATACTCTGGCTGCCAGGTCAGTGAGAGAGCCTGTCCAGGTACGCTATACCCACTCTGGCTGGAGTGGCGCAAGAAGTGTTACACATGGGAGCAGGATTGTTTCCCCATTGCTACGCCTGAATTTGCTATTCTTTTCCTCCTTTCAACTCTACCTTCCTCACCTAGTTTTAATGTTTTTTACCCGGCTGGGTAATAAAGAGCACAGCAAAAGACACCTGTTGCAGACATTCCATTACTACTGCTATATGCACCATACACCCCTAGGAATTCGGAGAGCCACGAGGTAAATGTGCCACCCAAAGCAAACCAGCAGCTCCTCCGGGGGTAGTGCTACATATATAAAAGTACATTCATAAATAACAATGTAGTATCATCAATATATGGCCCAGAAAAGTGCTATAATCACACTTCCAAAAAGTTACAGTAGTATGAGTACACTCAGGCCCGGATTCACATAGGGCTGTTTTACGGTGCGCGGGCATAGCGTATCGTATTTACGCTACGCCGCCGCAACTTAGAGAGGCAAGTGCTGTATTCACAAAGCACTTGCGTCCTAAGTTACGGCGGCATAGCGTAAATGGGCCGGCGTAAGTGCGCGTAATTCAAAGTAGGCTGGTAGGGGGCGTGTTGTATTTAAATGAGGCTTGACCCCATGTAGATGCATGGCCAAACGAATGGCGCATGCGCGCGCATGCTCAGTATCATGTCGTATTTACACCCAAAGATACGCAGGCTCAATGCCTGTGATGTGAACTCAACTTACGCACGGCCCTATTCACGTACGACTTACGCAAACGACGTAAAAAGATACGCTTGTTCCAACGTCCATACTTTGCATGGGCTGCGCCACCTAGAGACCTGCTTTATCTTTGCGCCGACGTATGTCTTACGTAAACTGCGTAACTAATTGCGACGGGCGTACGTACGTACGTACGTACGTTCGTGAATCGGCGTATCTTGCTCATTTACATATTTGACGCGGAAATCAAGGAAGCACCACCTAGAGGCCAGCGTAATTATTGCACCCCAAGATACGTCGGCGTACGAGACTTACGCTCGTATCTTGGCCGAATTTAAGCGTATCTGGTTTCCAGAATACGCTTAAATATACGACGGTGCAAATTCGGACTTACGACAGCGTATCTACATATACGCCGTCGTAAGTCTCTGAGAATCTGGGCCTTAAATTACAGGAAATACATATCCAACGAACAATAATGGTATATATGGAGTGTATAGCCTTAATCATGGGTCCAATATGCAGAATGTTTTTCTTGCTCTCCTCTGAGTCCAGGTGAGACGGAGTCCGCCTAGTGTGAAAGGAGCCTTAGGCTGCGTACAGACGACCGGATCTGTCCGATGAAAACGGTCCAGCGGACCGTTTTCATCGGACATATACGCTGCCAGATTTTGGTCTGATGGTTGTACACACCATCAAACCAAAATCCCCGCGGACAGAGAACGCGGTGACATATACGACACCGGCGTTCTCTGACGCAGAAGGTCAAAGCTTCCAAGCATGCGTCGAATCAATTCGAAGTCATGCGCGGGTTCTTGGGCCAGCGGACATGTCCGGTGAGTCATACTGATCATCGGACATGTCCGGCGGTGTGAAACGTGTCAGGTATCATCTGCACCTGTGCCTCTGATTGGTGTATGGACTAAGTTTTGTAATAAAGGCATTATATCGGAGTGCGGCTGTTCTCTCTTCACTTTCCGAACACATCTCCACTGCTCTAGAGCCCGTGCTTACACTACTGCATCCAACGCTTTGGATTGCACTTGGTGATGTAAGGCTTAGGCCCCTTTCACACTTGCGGACCGTACGTCAGCTTTTTCATCCATCCATTTGCGGATGAAAAAGGGACATACATCCGCCGACACCTGATCTCGTCCGCCTCCGCAATGATCCGATTCTGCAGACGGAAGAAAACCCTATTTTTCCTTCCGTCTGCGGATCGGATCGGGTGAACACGGACACACATTCCGTTTTCATCCGATCCCCCCATAGGGGAGAGCGGAGAAAAGACAGGGCGGTCCCTGCACAGTGTGCGGGGACCGCCCTGTCATCCGCCGGCTCAGCGAGGATCACCTTAACGATCCCGCTGAGCATACGGAGGTTTACGGGGCGGATCATTACTGATCCGCCCCGTGTGAAAGGGGCCTTAGTTGCAGCTGCTTGGCTATAGAAACCCATTCCATGAAGCTCTCTACGCACTGTTGTTGTGCTAATCTGAAGGCCACATGAAGTTTGGAGGTCTGTAGCTATTGAATCTGCAGATAGTTGTTGATTTCTGTACACTGTGCGCTATAGCATGCGCTGACCCTGTCATTTTACATGAGTTTCTACTGTTCCCAGTTACTTCCACTTTGTTATAATACCACTAACAGTTGACTGTAGAATATATAGGAAATTTCAGGAATGGACTTATTGTACAGGTGGCAACCTATTCAGGGCCATCTTTAATGTTGATTGGACCCTGGGCAAAACGTTTCTTGGGCCCCCCCCCCTCCCCCTGTGCAATTTTGCTCTCCACCTGCTCTGAGACATACAATAAATATCAGCTAGACTCAAAATCAGTTTACTGTATCAGATAAGGCAGTGATTGCGATTGGTTGCCAGAGGTTACAGCATATCATTACCACTTAGGCCCCTTTCACACTGGGGCGGGAGGCGCGGGTGGCGGTATAGCGCCGCTAAAAATAGCGGCGCTATACTGTCAGTGCGGTATTAACCCCCTCTAGTGGCCGATAAAAGGTTAATAAAAGAGTTAATACCGCCCGCAATGCGCCTCTGCAGAGGCGCAATCCGGGCGGTATTACCGCGGTTTCCCATTGTTTTAAATGGGAAGGAGCGGTATACTTACCGCTCCTCTCACCGCTCCAAAGATGCTGCTTGCAGGAGATTTTTTTCTCTCCTGCCAGCGCATCGCCTCAGTGTGAAAGCTCTCCGGCTGAGGTTGCTGGGCAGGAGTTTTTCAGCCGGTATAGCAGTGCTATTTTTAACTCTGTACCGCCTGAAAAACTCCTCAGTGTGAAAGGGGCCTTACTGACTGGTTGCTAGAGGTTACAGCAAACATTACTGCTCACTGATTAGTTGCTAGAGGTTACAGCACAGTAAAACTGCTCACTGATTGGTTGCTAGAGGTTACAGCACATAATCTCTTTACTGCAGAGGGGCATGATATACATATGAATGCTGCCTTTATTCACATATGAATGCGTCCGCTATTTACATATGGATGCTCCCATTATTTACATATGAATGACGGTAATTTACATGTAAACACAGGGTGTGCAGGTGAGTCATCTGTACAAATGGGCAGCATTAGTAGCAGCACTTCACACTGAGATATCAGGACACAGCACATGACTAAAACTTCAAGGGACAAGGGAATTTAAACTGGGATAGTTGGCAAGTATGAGGCAGCTGCTTTGGGCCCCACATCAATGACAGAGCCCTGGGCAGCTTCCCCTTTTGCCCTGCCTTAAAGACGCTTGAATTCATGGAGCTCCTAAGAGAAATCCATTCTTTCACAAATGTTTGTAGAAGCAGGTGCATTATTTTATACATCTGTGGCCCTGGAGGTGATTGGAACCCCTAAATCCAATGATTTGGAGGGATGTCCCAATACTTTTGGCAATATAGTGTATATGGACTGGGGATATTATTTTATTATACGATTTATATTTAAACTTGATGGTATTATTATTGAATGCATCTGCACTGCAGCCCTAAAAACTGCTTTCTCTTAAAGGGCTTACAACATCCATATTCCTCCTGGAGAGGCTGATAATAATGAGGTCATATTATTCAGGACACGTCTCCCATGGATTGATCCTAACACAAACAATCTTTCATTTTACCAGCTGCGTATGCAAAATGCCATTTAAATAGCAAACAAATGGTGACTGGGCATTTGCATGGATACATAGTCAGCCCAGTTTCTGCTCTCCCCAGACGTGACCTAATCCCCGAATTCAACGCGGAAATGAGAACATCACACAACAGAAAGGCGCGAGTGTGCGCGCACCAGGGACACAGTAGCAGCACGCCCTGCAGACATTTAGAGACGTATCACTTTTCCCCCCAGCAGCCAGTTGGCAGTGATGACAAGTAGTGTTAAGAAGACAACTGACACATTGTATACAATTCTCCTGGCTCATTGTTTCTATAGACTCCTTATTACACACAAATATACAGTATGCTTCAGAAATATAGGGATCTCATTTACATCTTCAATGAATGCTGCCATTGCTGAGTAATGTACTGCCTCAATAAATATAGTATTACCATCTATATAATAACATGTTACTTTATCCGGTTAGTGAACTGCTGCACGTGTGAGCAGTGAGCACTCAGCATTTAGGGCTTGTTGAACGTTTTTTCCGTTCAACCAGCAGGTTGAATGAAAAACAAAAAAGCCTGAAAGATCCTCACATCAATACAAGTGATGTGGATGGAGGGATCTCCCTGCTGCGCTATTGTATTAGGATAGCAGGAAATCCCCCTACTGCCAGAATACACAGATCAGTGGGCCAGATTCACAAAAGAGATACGACGGCGTATCTCTGTTTTAGGGCCGTTCTAACTATGCGACTGATTCATAGAATCAGTTACGCATAGCTAGCCCTAAGATCCGACAGGTGTAATTGAATTACACCGTCGGATCCTAGGATGCAATAATTCGGCCGCCGCTGGGGGGAGTTTGCGTCGTAAACCAGCCTCAGGTATGCAAATTAGCAGTTACGGCGATCCACAAAGGTTTTTCCCGTCGTTACGTCGGCGCAAGTGTTAGATTCCCGTCGCAAAGATAGGGCTGCTCTTAACATGGTGGAAAATTACTCCACCATGTTAAAGTATGCCCGTCGCTTTAAAATTTTTTTGTTTTTCCCGGCGTAAGTACGTTACGCACGACGCGATTCTCAACACGTCGGCGCGTCGTAATTTCATGCAAAGCACGTCGGGAAACTTGCGAACGGAGCATGCGCAGTAAGTCCGGCGCGGGAGCGCGCCTAATTTAAATGGTACCCGCCCCATTTGAATTGGGCCGCCTTGCGCCGGACGTGTTTACGATACACCGCCGCAAGTTTCCAGGTAAGTGCTTTGTGGATCGGCATTTAGACTGAAAACTTGCGGCGGTGTAACGTAAACGGGTTACGTTACGCTGCGCCGCAGGTACGAGAATCTGGCCCAGTGTTTGTAGCCATTGGCTATAAGTAGGGTTGCCACCTCATCCCTTTAAAACTGAACACATATTAATTACACAGGTTCTGTGGCTGATCAAGGTGGTAATTAAACTCACTTGGTTCCTTATCTGCATTAAATTAGCCTCAGAACCTGTGTAATTCATATGTGTTTGGATTTAAAGGGACAATTTGTGGTATCTGGTTTAACATTTTCCACAGAAGAGTGATCAAGATTAATCACTTTTCAGAGGACATTTGACAGGTATCCTGTCCCTTTCATATAATGAAAGCCAGCACTAATGCACTGCAAATTTTCAAAGCATGTATGCACATGGTTGGAGGAAAAGTACAGCATGGCCCATTAATTTGAGGCTGGGTTCACACTGGCTTCGGATGTGGCTCACAGCAGGGGTCCTGTTCTCCGTTATAGGGACAAATCAGGCATACATTTTTTCCTGAATTTGGACCTGAAACAGAGCAAAAGACGCGCAGGATCCTTGTGCAATGCGCTCCGTGCCCGCCCCAGAGATGTGTGAACCGGCTCCATTGAGAGTCGGTCACAGTCTCCTGAAACCTGCATCCAACATTTATAACAGGCTGAAATACACAATGGCTGGACACTGTACCCAATGCTGGTACTTGCATTTAGGGCTGTGTGTGTTCCGGGATGTATGCCCAGAATTCAAGAATTCTGATAGGGCATACTCCCCTGAATGTATATTATTATACAGGATTTATGCAGTACTTCACAATTTAATGTATAGGGCCCTAAACACCATTACCACTCAGTACAGCATCCGGCTGCTGTGTATTTCAGCCTGTCATAGTTCAGTCTGTCACATCTGCGGAATTTCAGAGAAAATGTCCAGTGGTCATGGGGGTATCAACAATGCAGAAAAAGAAAGCAGCAGAAGTGTCACTGCATGGCTCTCTCTGTGAGATATCTGTAGCACACAGTGCTGAATATATCGCTGCAACTGTCACCTACAAGAAGGGAACAAAAGGGGAGGGGACATCACTGTGTACAGGTACACTAAGGACGTCTACACAGGATCTCCAGGATGGAACTGGGTGTGGAAGGGAGAGAGCAAGAGAGGAAAAGAACAAAAGAGAGAGAAAGGAAAGAGAATATGAGAGAGAGAGAGAGAGAGAGAGAGAGAGAGAGAGAGAGAGAGAGAGAGAGAGAGAGAGAGAGAGAGGAAAGAGAATATGAGAGAGAGAGGGGGGAAAGAGAATATGAGAGAGAGAGAGAGAGAGAGAGAGAGAGAGAGAGAGAGAGAGAGAGAGAGAGAGAGAGAGAGAGAGGAAAGAGAATATGAGAGAGAGAGGGGGGAAAGAGAATATGAGAGAGAGAGAGAGAGAGAGAGAGAGAGAGAGAGAGAGAGAGAGGGGAAAGAGAATATGAGAGAGAGAGGGGGGAAAGAGAATATGAGAGAGAGAGGGGGGAAAGAGAATATGAGAGAGAGAGAGAGAGAGAGAGAGAGGAAAGAGAATATGAGAGAGAGAGAGAGAGAGAGAGAGAGAGAGAGGGGGGAAAGAGAATATGAGAGAGAGAGAGGGGGGAAAGAGAATATGAGAGAGAGAGGGGGGAAAGAGAATATGAGAGAGAGAGAGGGGGGAAAGAGAATATGAGAGAGAGAGGGGGGAAAGAGAATATGAGAGAGAGAGGGGGGAAAGAGAATATGAGAGAGAGAGAGAGGGGAAAGAGAATATGAGAGAGAGGGGGGAGAGGTTTGGAGGGAGAGAGAGAGAGGGGGAAGAGAATGAGAGAGCGTGAGAGTGTGTGTGTGTGTGTGTGTGTGTGTGACAGTGTGTGTGTGAGAGAGTGAGAGTGTGTGTGAGTGTGTGTGAGAGAGTGAGAGAGAGAAAGAGAAAACATAATATGAGAGAGAAAGGAAAAAGATTATTAGAGAGAGAGAGAATGAGAGTGTCCGAGAGAGAGAGAGAGAAATAACAGAGAATATGAGAGAAAGAGAGAGAGGAGATAGAGAATGGGAGAGAGAGAGAGAGAGAGAGAGAGAGAGAGAGAGAGAGAGAGAGAAAGGAAAGATAATATGAGAGAAAGAGAGAGAGAGGAGATAGCGAATGAGAGAGAGAGAGAGAGAGAGAGAGAGAGAGAAAGGAAAGAGAATATGAGAGAGAGGGTGGGGAGAATATGAGAGAGAGAGAGTATATGAGAGAGAAAGAGAGAGAAGAGAAAGAGAGAGAGAGAATATGAGAGAGAGAGAGAGAAGAGAGAGAGAAAGGAAAGAGAATATGAGAGAGAGAGAGAGAGAGTGTAAGGGGGGAATGAGAGAGGGGAGAGAAAGAATGAGAGAGAGAGAGAGAGAGGGTGGGGGAGAATACGAGAGAGAGAATATGAGAGAGAAGAGAATATGAAAGAGAGAGTGAATGAGAACGAGAGAGAGAGACAGATGGGAAATACAATATAAGAGAGAGCAAGAGAGAGAATATGAGGTGGAGTGAGAGAATGAGAGAGAGAACGAGAAAGAGAGAGAACGAGAGAGAACGAGAGAGAATACAATATGATAGAGAGAGATGGAGGGGGAAGAGAATATGAGAGAGAGGGAGAGAGGGGAGAGAGAGAGAGAGAGAGAGAGAGAGGTAAGAGAATATGAAAGAGAGAGAGAGGAAAGAGAATATGAAAGAGAGAGAGAGAGAGAATGAGTGCATCCGAGAGAGGGGGGGAAGTAAATATGAGAGAGAGAGAGGGAGAGGGGGGAAGTAAATATGAGAGAGAAAGAGAGAGAGAGAGAGAGAGAGAGAGAGAGAAAGGGGGAATGAGAGAAAGAATGAGAGAGAGAGGAGACAAAGAATGGCAGAGTGAGAGAGAGAGAGAACAAGAGAAAGAGAGGAGAGAGATAAAGAACACAGGAGAGAGAAGAGACATAAAAAAAATGGCAGAGTGAGAGAGAGTGATAAAGAATGAGAGCATCCGAGAGAGAGAGAGAGAGAGAGAGAGAGAGAGAGAGAGAGAGAGGAAACTCTTCTACAGAAGAGGAAACTTCACTTTCTACTGGGAGAAGAAGAACCAATGGTGAAGATAGCTGCCCAATATGTGACAGCGTGTCACAGAATGAGAGGGACATGAGAAACTGAGGACTTATAAAGGGGAAAGGACATAAGTCTGTTTTTATTTCCCCCCTTCCCTTTTTCTTATACAAACTCAACTGCTTTGGCAATGCTAACATGTATTTGGTCCTGCCAATAAAGCTTATTTGAATTGAATTGAATTGAATTGAATTGAATTGAAATTGAATTGAGAGATAAAGAACACGAGAGAAAGAAGAGACATAAAAAATGGCAGAGAGAGGGAGAGAGAAAGAATGAGAGCGTCCGAGAGAGAGATAAGGAGAGGAGAGAGAAAAAAAAAAAGAGTGAGCGGAAAAAGGATCAAGAATGAGAGTTTGAGCAAAAAATAAATACAAAAATGAGGGAGTCCGAGACAGAGAACAACACACACAAAGGGCATAGCTCCCAACTGTCCCTGAGGGACTGTCCCTGATTTGGAACAAAGTCTCTCTGTCCCTCATTCCTCCTCATTTGTCCCTCATTTTGGTCTGACCTATATAGATGTACATTTTATCTATCAAGACGTGTTTTCCAGCACTAAACCATTCATCTGGTTTATAAATTGCTGCATTGGTCATTTCCAAAAGCCAAAATAAAACAATAGTAGTGGTAAAAAAAAAAAAAGCACTTGTGAATGTAACCAATCTTTTTTTTGTACAATTCTCCTTTAAGGGGGTGTGTCCTATGCCTGCATACTTTTGCTGATAGGTGTGTCCCTCATTCCCATCTCAAAAAGTTGGGAGGTGTGCAAAGGGAGGGGAGAGAGAGTGATGGAAAGCTAAGGGGAGAGACAGACAGGGGGAGACTATAGAGAGCTCCAGCCATGATCTTGGTGTAACCCATAGGTGTGCGCAGCCTATTGCATTAGGGTGTGCACCCCAAAGTGCAAACATATTTGGATGTGTGTGCATGTGTATATTCAGTATACTGATGGTGTCAGTAGAGCGGTGGAAAGTGTCAGTATGGCAGAGATTGGTGTCAGTCGGGCAGTGGACAGTGTCAGTAGTTTTTATTTTTATTATATTTTTTTTATTTTAGGAGCCCCATTAGGGAGCTTTGGTGAAATATCAGGGGTCTATTTCTGTGCGTTACTGCACGTTTAATGCTGTATATTTCTGTGCATTACTGCACGTTTAACGTTGTATATTTCAGTGTGTTATGTGCCGTTTAATGCTGTATTTTTCTGTGCATTAGTGCACATTTAACGAAGTATATTTTGGTGCAATCTGCACCACACAGGGTGATTAGGGCGTGCCCAGGCACACCTGGCACACCCTGTACGCACACCTATGGTGTAACCACTTACTGACAGGCCACATATACATACAGCAGTCAGCAAGTGGATAATTAAACATTTTGAATGGACACTAACAAGTTAAAGCTTCTCAAAATTGTTTGGGTTGTCACCAGAGCAACCACTCTCTAAGAGGAAATCTAGTCACTGGGAGAGTTTCCTCCAATTCCCTGCTGTGTCTGCAGGACAGAAAATCTCCCCGGGGACATAGTTAGCAGAAAAAAACCCGATAGATATAAAAGACAAATAGATGCAGGTGTGTAATCATTAATACATTGTTATATTTATTTATTTATTTGAAATGCAAGCTGTTTAACGCCTGAAATTAAATTTAGTATCAGTTACTTGTGATCCCTGCACACCAGAGCACAGACTGAGAGTGGGAGAAGAAGTATAACAAGTTACCCACAGACGATCGTTTTTTTCTATCGTTTTTTTAACCATCAGATAATTTTAAAACAAGTTCCTAGTTTTTTCACCGATGGATAAAAAACCGATGGGGCCCACACACGATCGGTTCGTCTGATGAAAACGGTCCGAAGCTCTGTGACAACGCCCGCAGGACCCGATCGCCGCCGGTGTTCCATGGGTCACAGAGCTGAAGAACGGGGAGAGGTGAGTATAAACAAACCTTTCCCTGTTCTTCTCCGTGGCTTGTCACTGATCGTCTGTTCCCTGTCATAGGGAACGACGATCAGTGACGTCACACATCCAGCCACACCCCCTACAATTAGAAACACACATTAGGACACACTTAACCCCTACAGCGCCCCCTACAGGTTAACCCCTTCACTGCCATTGTCATTTTCACAATAAGCAGTGCATTTTTATAGCACTGATCGCTGTAAAAATGACAATGGTCCCAAAAATGTGTCAAAAGTGTCTGATGTGTCCACCATAATGTCGCAGTCATGATAAAGAACGCAGATCGCCGCCATTAGTAGTAAAAAAATATATATATATATTAATAAAAATGCAAGAAAACGATCCCCTATTTTGTAGACGCAATGGCCCAGATTCTCGTAGAATCGCGCAAAACTGTGCGGGCGTAACGTATCTCATTTACGTTACGCCGCTGCAAGTTTTACAGGCAAGTGCTTTATTCACAAAGCACTTGCGTGTAAAGTTGCGGCGGCGTAGCGTAAATCACCCGGCGCAAGCCCGCCTAATTCAAATTAGGCGGGTAGGGGGCGTGTAGTATTTAAATTAAGCGCGTTCCCGCGCCGAACGTACTGCGCATGCGCCGTCCGTAAAATATCCCAGGGTGCATTGCTCCAAATGACGTCGCAAGGACGTCATTGGTTTCGACGTGAACGTAAATGGCGTCCAGCCCCATTCAGGGATGACTTACGCAAACGACGTAAATTTTTAAATTTCGACGCGGGAACGACGGCCATACTTAACATTGGTTGCCCCTCATATAGCAAGGGCAACTTTACGCCGGGCAAACCTAATGTAAACGTCGTAACTTCACTGCGTCGACCGCGCGTACGTTCGGGAATTCGCGTATCTAGCTATTTTGCATACTCGACGGGGAAAACGACGGAGGCGACACCTAGCGGACAAAAAAAAAATTGCATTTAAGATCCGACGGCGTAAGAGCCTTACGACTGTCGGATCTAATGGATATCTATGCGTAACTGATTCTAAGAATCAGTCGCATAGATACGACGGCCCAGATTAGGACGGCGTACATGGCGTTGTGCCGTTGTAAGCCCTTTGAGAATCTGGGCCTATAACTTTTGCGCAAACCAATCAATAAACTCTTATTGTGATTTTTTTTTACCAATAATATGTAAAAGAATACGTATCGGCCTAAACTGAGGGCAAAAAAACGTTTTTTTATATATTTTTGGGAATATTTATTATAGCAAAAAGTAAAAAAGATTACATTTTTTTTCAAAATTTTCGCTCTATTTTGGTTTATAGCTCAAAAATATAAAACCGCAGAGGTGATCAAATACCACCAAAAGAAAGCTCTATTTGTGGGGGGAAAAAGGACGTCAATTTTGTTTGGGAGCCACGTCGCACGACCGCACAATGGTGCGGGGCTTAAAGCGGATGTCCGCTGAAAAAAAAAATATTAAAAGCCAGCAGCTACAAATAATGCAGCTGCTGACTTTTAATATCGGCACACTTACCTGTCCTGGAGTCCAGCGCTGTCCGCAGCAGAGGACGAGCGATCACTCATCACTCTGCTGCCCCCCCCCGCCATCCTCAGTGAGGGGACCAGGAAGTGAAGCGCTCCGGCTTCACTGCCCGGTTCCCTACGGCGCATGCGCGAGTTGCGCTGCGCCTGCTGATTGGCTCCCGCTGTGCTCTGGGAGCCGAGTGTTCCCAGAGCACAACGGGGAGGAGGACGGGAAAAGGCGTCCTGCCCGCAGTCTGCCCGTAGACTGTGGCCGGAAGTGGGTGCAAATGCCTGTCTTTAGACAGGTATCTGCACCCCCCTCCCCCTGAAAGGTGTCAAATGTGGCACTGGAGGGGGTGAGGGTTCCGATCAGCGGGAGTTCCACTTTAGGGTGGAGCTCCGCTTTAAGTGGTTAACATGTAAATCCAATAAAATCCTATGTCTCATCACTTTCTGCCTCTATGTCAGTGGTCACCAGGACAAATAGAGGGGGGTGAATCTTCCCAGTGGAGATACAGGCAGCAATATAAACCTGGCAAAGGAGCCAACCCCTAATCACTCCAACCAAAATGAAGCAATTACCTTTACATACACTTGTAATCATATATAAAAAAAAAAATGCAGAGCTGTTTGCCCTATGAAACTGCATGTACATTCGTTCTGTACAAATGGGGCAAAAGCAAATGTTATTAGGCTGTTTTATTGCCAAGCCAAATGTTCTTCATTCAAACAGAAAACAATAAAATAGGAAAATAAAAATGATTAGGGCCACTAGAGGGCACTATGATTAATTGGAAATAAGTAGTACTTCTCTTACGTTCATTGACAGACACAGCTACTAGATGGCACCGTTGATCATAGAATTTTTTTTTATTTACTATGTTAGCTCCATCTAGTGGCCATATTGTGGTATGTTCCTGATTCATTCTATGACGAACATCGACCCAAAGATAAAAATAGCCTAACATTTGATTTTGCCCTGGCAGACATTAACAGGACCATCCCCCGTTATGTACAGAATAACAGATCTGCACGTTGGGTAAAGGACAGATCGTCCAAGACTCCAACCCTGTCCATGAAGCAGATCCTTCTATATATGATCAACTTTAATCCTATCCTCAAATGCAAACGTCCTTATATTTCAGAACAGCACCCACTTCCTTGTTTACAGCAAAAAAATAAATAATAATCCACGGATGGTGACGAGTCACCTGCCACTTCCCCGACACAAAGTCTACGGCCTGGACGTGTTATTCGAAGATAATGACTGTTTTCTAGAATAATATTGACACATGACATTCCGAGTGGTAAAAACAATCCATAAAACAGGAACAATACATAAACACAAAAACGACAAACACGTTTAACCCTTTCATTGCCGGGACAGGTCGACATTTCCCTGTTGGCGGCTGGTTCAGTAGTACTCATCGCGCAATAAAATATACACATTGGGGGGATACACATCAACAATTTAAAGAAAGAAATTAAGAAAAAAGCAGCTAATTTTTGCAACATTTTTCAAATAATTAGAATTTACCTTTTTCTTATGGAAGCGACAGCTGCCCTGGAAGAGAGCAAATAATAAAAAAAAAAGGATTACATGGCGATCCAAGAGAAATAAATACGATATGGAGGTTCGATCTTGATTAGGTGCAGATACTTACAGCAGCGTCACTTGTAAGCAGTTGTTATGATTGTGCTTTCACTTTTAGCTGGATTACAAGTCCCGGGGTGGGGATTGGAGGCCCCTCCCCTTGTCATTGTCACCACACAGCTTTTTGTCTGACGAGCAGCGAGCAGCATCCTGTGCACATACAGAGGAATCATTAGCTGGTTCCTGTATTATACAGCGACAGAAGAAAAACTCATGGTATTAAAGGGTCAGTCCATCCAGAACTGATATTTCAGTGTTTGCTAGATGCTGAAGAGTTAAACCATTTCTAATATTCCTCAGGAACTCTCTTGGTGAGATTTCTCATAGCTCCCAACTGTCCCTGATTTCAAGGGAATGTCCCCGATTTGGAGCAATGTCCCTCTTTCCTCCTCATTTGTCCCTCATTTTGCTCTGATCTATATAGTTGTATATTAAAATGCACTTTGTATCCTTCAAAAGGTGTTTCCCAGTGCTAAACCTTTCATCCAAATTCTAAATTGCTGCATTTGTACATTTTAATAGCCAATCTAAAGGAATGGGAGTGGTAAAAAATGTCCTTGTGGGCTTAATTAACTGAATTACATTTTGGTTAATTCTCCTTTAAGGGGGTGTGTCAGGGGGGGTGTCCTTTACCTACATACGTTTGCAAGTAGGTGTCCCTCATTCCCATTTCAAAATATTGGGAGGTATAGATTTCTGTACTAAGTTCACGGGTCTGCACACCTGCTGTGTCCCATCAGCTCTGTGTTTAGTTCCCAGGTGTGCACATCTGCTGTGCCCAATATGAGGTGCTCCCACACCTACTTTGTCCATCATAAAGGGTTCTCGGCAGCTCTGTGCTCAGATGCCAGGTGTGCACATCTGCTGTGCCCAATATACAGTAAGGGGCTTACACCTTTCCTGCACTGAGTTCCTGGGTTTCTACACCTGATTTGTCCATTATGAGGTGTTCCCACCATTTATGGGTCTCTACACCTGTTGTGTCCGTTATGAGGGGTTCCCTATTACGAGGTGTTCCCACCTTTCCTGCACTGAGTTCCTGGGTTTCTACACCTGATTTGTCCATTATGAGGTGTTCCCACCATTTATGGGTCTCTACACCTGTTGTGTCCGTTATGAGGGGTTCCCTATTACGAGGTGTTCCCACCATTCCTGCACTGAGTTCATGGGTTTCTACACCTGTTTTGTCCATTATGAGGTGTTCCCACCATTCATGGGTCTCTACACCTGTTGTGTCCGTTATGATGGGTTTCCTATTATGAGGGGTTCCCACCATTCCTGCACTGAGTTCATGGGTCTCCACACCTGTTGTGTCCATTATGAGGGGTCCCCACCATTTCTGCACTGAGTTCCTGGGTCTCTACACCTGTTGTCCATTATGAGGGGTTCCCAGTATTCCTGCACTGAGTTCCTGGGTCTCTAGACCTGTTGTCCATTATGAGGGGTTCCCAGTATTCCTTCACTGAGTTCCTGGGTCTCTAGACCCGTTGTCCATTATGAGGGGTTCCTAGTATTCCTGCACTGAGTTCCTGGGTCTCTACACCTGTTGTGTCCATTATGAGGGGTCCGCACCATTCCTGCACTGAGTTCCTGGGTCTCCACACCTGTTGTGTCCATTATGAGGGGTCCCCACCATTCCTGCACTGAGTTCCTGGGTCTCTAGACCCGTTGTCCATTATGAGGGGTTCCTAGTATTCCTGCACTGAGTTCCTGGGTCTCTACACCTGTTGTGTCCATTATGAGGGGTTCCCACCATTCCTGCACTGAGTTCCTGGGTCTTTACACCTGTTGTCCATTATGAGGGGTTCCCAGTATTCCTGCACTGAGTTCCTGGGTCTCTACACCTGTTGTCCATTATGAGGGGTCCCCGCCATTCCTGTACTGAGTTCCTGGGTCTCTACACCTGTTGTCCATTATGAGGGGTTCCCAGTATTCCTTCACTGAGTTCCTGTGTCTGCACACCTGCTTAGCCTATTATGAGGGGTTCCCAGTATTACTGCACTGAGTTCCTGTGTCTGCACACCTGCTTAGCCTATTATGAGGGGTTCCCAGTATTACTGCACTGCGTTCCTGGGTCTGCACACCTGCTTAGCCTATTATGAGGGGTTTCCATCATCCCAGTGCTGAGTTCCTGGTTCTGCACACCTTCTGTGTCTATAACAAGGAGTTCCCCATCCTTAGAAGATTTGGGTGCTTACACTAACATCAAGGTGGGTGGGAACACCTGCGCTTGATGGACAGTAAAAACAGGCGGTAGAGCTGCATTTTTCCTACTCCTCCTCAAGTTGCAAAGGTAGCAGGCGTGGGGTGTACACTTGCCAATGCGTGGCTATAATACACACACAACACCATTATTATTATTATGATGATACAGAATTTATATAGCGCCAACAGTTTACGCAGTGCTTTACAATAAAAAGGGGGACAGTACAATTACAATACAGAAGGAATAGGAAGGCCCTGCTCATGGAGCTCACAATCTAAAGGGAAGGGGAGGTTGTACAAACGATAATAGCTGTGTGGGATGATCTGATGAAGGTAAATCAAGTGCAGTTCTTAGGTGGAGGGGGTAGGCTTCCTTGAATAAGTGAGTTTTCAAGAGTCGCCTAAAGGCGTACAGGTAGGAAGAGCTGACTGGACATTCTGGGGCAGGGAGTTCCAAGGGATGGGAGAGGCTCTGGAGAAGTACTGGATGTGATCTAAAGAGCAGGAGGTCCAGGGTGGAGCAGAGAGGATGATTTGGACGATATAGCTGTGGATGGATTTGTAGATTGTGTAGTATTTTTTATTTTATACGGTAGGCTAAGGGAAGCCAGTGAAGAGATTGTCAGAGAGGGCAGCAGTCAAGGATTGGTTAGTAAAGTGGTAAAAAAATAGGTCACCTTTAAAAATGCCTATAAATGCATTACCAGCGTTTTGACGCGTTTTGCGCCTGAACCCATTTTTTTGCTTCTGGAAAAACGAGGATAAACGCAACTGCCGAAAAACGTGACTGTGTGCATGGACACATAGGATAACATTGAATGTGTTCAGGGGCAGTTGAAAAAGCTGTCCAACTGCCTCTGAACACGCGTTTACCAGCATTTACCAGCGTCTCGTATGCATGGGGCCTTATAGGTAAAGAAAGGGAAGTCTAAGGCCTTGTACACACGACCGAACATGCCCGATGAAAACGGTCCGCGGACCGTTTTCATCGGACATGTCTGCTGGGAGCTTTTGGTCTGATGTGTGTACACACCATCAGACCAAAATCCCCGCGGACAGAGAACGCGGTGACGTAGAAGACACCGACGTTCTCTAACACGGAAGTTCAATGCTTCCACGCATGCGTCGAATCAATTCGACGCATGCGCGGGATTTCGGGCCGCTGGTTATACGTCATAACCAGCGGACATGTCCGATGAGTCGTACTAACCAGCGGACATGTCCGACGGACAGGTTTCCAGCGGACAAGTTTCTAAGCATGCTAAGAAACTTTTGTCCGCTGGAAACCTGTCCGCTAGGCCAGGAAACCTGTCTGCTAGGCCGTACACACGGTCGGACATGTCCGCGGAAACTGGTCCGCGGACCAGTTTCAGCGGACATGTTCGGTCGTGTGTACGGGGCCTAAAACCTTAGTAAGCTTTGTATTGCTATCTGTACATTTGTGCGTAGTTTACATGCATACTTCCCAACTTTTTGAGATGGGAATGAGGGACACCTATCAGCAAAAGTATGCAGGCATAGGACACACCCCTTATCACGCCCCCTTAAAGGAGAATTGTACAAAAAACAAGATTGGTTAAACCTACAAGTGCTTTTTTTTACCACTACTATTCCTTTGTATTGGCTTTTGGAATTTACAAATGTGGTGATTTAGAAATCAGATGAAATGTTTAGCACTGGAAACACGTTTTGATAGATAAAACATGCATTCTAGATACATCTATAATATAATATATACATCACACCAAAATGTGGGACAAATGAGGAGGAAAGAGGGACAGAGGGACATTGCTCCAAATCAGGGACAGTCCCTCGAAATCAGGGACAGTTGGGGGCTATGTACATGCTGCTAAGTGATAGTGGCTGTGTTTGTGATCCGATTTTTTTAGCTGATAAAATATTGTTTATATATAAGAATCTATTTCAACCACTTTAATGAAATGTTCCCTCTATAGTTTTATTTTGAGGGGAACAATTTTTTCTATCATGTTCATTATTCATTTGTAAATTTTTTTTTTTGGAGGCCGGGTTCACACTGGTACGACAGTCGTACTACTTTGGATCCGACTTTGCCCTGCAACTTGAAGTCCGACATGCGTCCAACTTCAATAAACAGGGATCCGACTTCGATCCCCGACAATACCAGGCACTGTGCCTGGCATGAATCTTTAGGAAGATCTCCACACCAAATAATAAAAAAACGTCATGGGCCCTTCGGTCTGGTATAGATTTTAAGGGGAACACCCTACGCCGAAAGTCCATACCAGACCCTTATCCGTCATGCAGCCCAGCCAGTCAGGAAAGGGTGTAAAGACTAGCAAGCCATATCGTACCAGGCCGCATGCCCTCAACATGGGGGGTGGGTGCTTTGGGGCAGGGGGGCGCCCTGCATCCCCCACCCCAAAGCACCTTGTCCCCATGTTGATGAGGACAAAGGTCTCATCCCGACAACCCTGGCCGCTGGTTGTTGGGGTCTGTGAGCAGGGGGCTTATCGGAATCTGGGAGCCCCCTGAAAAAAAGCCCTGTATAAGTGAGAATCATGCTCATCATAAGTATGTAGTCCTGGCAGCTCTACTGTGTCCCTCAGGCTCCTCGCACGATCCGGGTAGCTGGGAAAGGTTCTGGTGTGATGTGGAGCTGACTACTTCCTGGTTTTCCTGAATGTACAGATATTCAGTACAACATCACACCAGAACCTTTCCCAGCTACCCGGATCATGCGAGGAGCCTGAGGGACACAGTAGAACTGCCAGGACTACATACTTATGATGAGCATGACTCACACTTATATCTTGTAAGTGTTTGTAATCTTGTGCAATAAACGCTACTGTTTTTAATACTACACTTAGAGAGGCGCCTTCCCCCTCCCCCTTGTTTCTTTCACAGTTAAAATGGCTGCAGCCAGACTCAGTGGAAGGAGATTTCTGCAGCATATCTGGCAAGTAAAGAATCTCAGTGTATATAAAATAATATGCAAAGTGGTTGAAGGGAAGCTTCAGAATGGCAAAGATGTTTTTATTACAAATTATGTGAGCAGACTGCAGTTCCTCTTTAAGTCTTGCTTTGAATGTGACCGTTTTAAACATTTTAAAGTGGTAGTGAAGTCTGTATTTAAACTTGTACCCACAGGTAAGCTTACAATCAAGGTACACGTTTAGGAGAAATTCACATTTGCAATAGTCACTGACGTCACCCACACACGCGCAGTGGCACTCTGCATTTAGAGCATACAGTATGCCGTGCAATGCAGAGTGCTCTGCTGCGGCTTCCACACACACACGCGCGCAAGTGATGTCATCGCGGCCTCAGCCTTTCAAACAGCCAGAGCCCATGAACCTGGAAGGAAGGAAGGAACATAGAAGCTCAACGGGAGCCCCTCATCATACTTTAGTGTATTGGTTCTCAAAATGTGGCCCTCTAACTGTTACGGAACTACAAATCTCATGAGGCGTTGCAAGCCACTGACAGTTACAGGCAAGACTCACAAAGGTAAGGGAATGATGGGACCTGTAGTAACGTAACAGCTAGAGGGCCACAGGTTAAGCACCCATGCTTTAGTGAATCGACTTATGAAATAGCACTGCAGCCAAGAAAAATAAATAACAAAAACGATATAGCGCCCTACTCCTGTTGATCAGGCGCTGCTTTAAATTTAGTGGGGTCTGAGCTGTTATTTGGCTTAGACAGGAATGATTAAGGGCAATTTAGCCTCTGTCCCAGCCATGGCTGTGCTGTGAGTTCCACCATTGTTCGTCTGGGGGTATCTTTACCACCCCAGGCCAAGGGTGGCAGCAGCAAGGTCAAGGTGCATTGGGTATTCCCCTTGGCAGCAAATCAGTAGGAGTGGTTGCTCGCTGTGCATGCCTGTCGTCCCACGCGCCTCGTGGCTCGCCTAGTCTGAGGTGCGTGTCCTGAATCCTGGTTCCAGGACCACGTTGGTCCAGGGCCGTGACTTCGTTGGTAGGCCCAGTTGTCTGGCTGGGGCCTGCCTTGCAAAGGTGATCCTGTGCTGTCAGTCCCACGGAAGGAAGCCACTTTGTGAAGGAAGCCAGGGGAGGACCTATCCTGGAGAGGGCCATGCAAGAGGCTGGTATCTTGGGAGAAGGCCTGGAAACTTCATCCAAGGATGCACCGCGCACCGAGAGGCTTGACAATGTCGCCTGTCGGATCTAAAAGTTCTACTAAAGCTAAGCTGGAGAGATCCTTGTGCTGAATCCTGTGGCAGAGGATTCCGGACCAAAGTGTCTCCTTATAAGGCTGGATTCACACCTATGCATTTTTAGTGCTTTTTGCATTTTGCAGATTTGCACTACAGAACGTGTTCCATAGGAAACCATGTTATATGGACTGTAGTGCAAATCTGCAAAATGCAAAAAGCACAAAAAATGCATAGGTGTAAATCCAGCCTAAAGGAAGGTCTGTGGCAGAGACTGTACTTTACTTTGTGTGCCATCCCGGCTGCTAGGCCAGTGAGAGGGACCTATCTGGGTGAGCAATACCCACTCTGGCTAGAGTGACACCGATAACTGTTTGCTGGAAGCAGGAGTGTTTCCCTAATTTGTGATTATGCACTTGAAACTACCTATCTTTTCCACCCTTCCACCTTCTTTTCTACTGAAGTTCTGCAAAAATCCAAGAAAAATAAGTGCTTTGTGTGGACATTGAAATTCTTCAGACTCTCCTTTCACCCTGGACAGCGAGAATATAGAGGTAACATGCCACCCAAAAATAACCAGCAGTTCCTTCGGGGGTAGTGCTGCCTACAACTATAATAAGTGTGACATAATGGGGTTGATTTACTAAAACTCTCAGCTCTGCATGGTAGCTAATCAGCTTCTAACTTCAGCTTTGTAAACAAATTATAATAAAGGCACATCTTTTTGCAGGTAAAGATTGTGGGTGCAATGCAGGGCTCTTGCAGACATTCTGTGTAGGCTGTCTACTCGCACCTCATACCTCATAGTGGCTGGCAGTTGCACACTGCAATGAAGACACAATGAACTACCTAGAGCGCTCATCAGCGCCCTGGTAGTTTATTGAGAACTACAAGCCGACAGGCGCAAAAGGCTGTCCGTACTTGTAGTTTTCACATTCACGGAAGTCTGTAAATGAATGGCACGGACAGGTGGGCGGAGCCCTGCACAGCCACACTTTTTCAAAATTGTGACAGCGAGCGAGGGGGAGAAGATCCCTGTTTGCTGTCACAATGGGGGACCAGGGGGGGCAGCTGCTGGTGCTACAGTAACATGTTACACTCTAAAAATGGGTGTAACATGGTTCAAAAGGTGAACTTATCCTTAAACCACTTGCCTACTGCGCACATACACCTCCTTCCTGCCCAGACGAGATTTTAGCTTCCGGCACTGCGTCGCTTTAAATGACAATTGCGCGGTCATGCGACGTGGCTCCCAAACAAAATGTATGTCCTTTTTTTCCCCACAAATAGAGCTTTCTTTTGGTGGTATTTGATCGCCTGTGCGGTTTTTATTTTTTGGGCTATAAACAAAAAAAGAGCGTCAGTTTTGAAAAAAAACAATATTTTTTACTTTTTGCTATAATAAATATCCCATTTAAAAAAAAAAAAAAATGTTCTCCGTTTAGGCCGATACGTATTATTCTACATATTTTTGGTAAAAAAAAAAATCGCAATAACCTGGTTTGCGCAAAAGTTATATTGCCTACAAAATAGGGGACATAATGATTTTATTTATTTTTTACTAGGAATGGCGGCGATCTGCATTTTTTTCCGGGACTGTGACATTATAGCGGACACATAGGACACTTTTGACACATTTTTTGGACCATTCACATTTATACAGTGAACAGTGCTATAAATATGCAATGATTACTGTGTAAATGTGACTGGCAGAGAAGGGGTTAACCACTAGGGGGCGGGGAAGGGGTTAAATGTGTTTTCTGGGTATGTTCTAACTGTAGGGGGAGGGGGGTGACTGGGGGAGGTGACCGATCTGGGTCCCTATGAACAAGGGACACAGATCGGTCTCCTCTCTCCCTGACAGGACGTGGAACTCTGTGTTTACATACAGAGCTCTACATCCCTGCTCAGTTACTGGGCAATCGCGGGTGCCCGGCGGCCATCGCGGCCGCCAGGCATGCGCACTGTGTTCCCAGTGACGCGACGGGTGCTTTAATGACAGGACATCATATGACGTCCTGTCGGAACAATAGAGCATTCCGCCCGCCGTCATTTGACCGTGGGCGGGTGTTAAGTGGTTAAAGGGGTTGTAAAGGTTCGGTTTTTTTTTCTAAATAGGCTCCTTTTAAGCTAGTGCATTGTCGGTTCACTTACCTTTTCCTTCGATTTTCCCTTCTAAATATTTGTTTCTTTGTCTGATTTTCTCACTTCCTGTTTCTCCTCAGTAATCTTTCCACCATCATCTGGCTGGGGGTTAGTCAGCGTGCTCGCACCCCTATACAGTGTCTCCCCTAGGGGATGTAATCCCAAGGGAGGGGGTGAGCATGCTGACTAACCCCCAGCCACAACGGTTCAGATGATGGTGGCAAGCTTACTGAGGAGGAACAGGAAGTGATAAATTTAGACAAAGAAAAAAAAACATTTAGAAGGGAAATCAAAGGAAAAGGTAAGTGAACCAACAATGCACCAGCTTAAAGGAGCCTGTTTAGAAAATAAAAAACAAACCTTTACAACCCATTTAAGCTTTGACAAAAACAAAACTGGAAGCTAATTGGTTTCTATGCAAAGCTGCACCAGATCTCCAGTTTTAGTAAAAATAAATGATCTTGTTTATTTCTGAATTGCTAGAGTTGTGTTTGTTTTCTTCTGTAGTGACCTGATGAAACAAAAGAGCTCCTGAGATGAGTGAATCGGGAGCAGCAGTGATGTGTGGAGTGGTGACAGCTCCTCTTCTTGCAGGAGCACGTGGTTCTCAGCGTCCCCGGTCACCATGGAGACCACCCGGATGTGATGAGTGAGCTGTCCATGGCAGGGAGGTTACCCAGAGCTGTCTGCAGGGTGAGTGTGTGATGAGAGGACAAAGATCGGGGTTTGCTCTGTAAGGAGAAAGGATGACTGGCAGCCCAGGCTGGGCCATCTATCAGGCTTTGCATCGTGCTACCGACATTCATTCTCTGGGCTGCAGGATGGCTGGGAGTCTATAGCATCCCTGCACTGCAGATTGGGTACAGGGAGATGGACTGGAGACCCATCTGCAGATGGGGCAATAAGCTGTATAATCCATATTTGCAGATGGGGCAATAAGCTGTATATCCATAATTGCAGATGGGGCAATAAGCTGTATATGTACATCTGCAGATGGGGCAATAAGCTGTATATGTACATCTGCAGATGGGGCAATAAGCTGTATATGTACATCTGCAGATGGGGCAATAAGCTGTATATGTACATCTGCAGATGGGGCAATAAGCTGTATATGTATATCTGCAGATGGGACAATAAGGTGTATATGTACAGCTGCAGATGGGGCAATAAGCTGTATATGTATATCTGCAGATGGGACAATAAGGTGTATATGTACAGCTGCAGATGGGGCAATAAGCCGTATATGTACAGCTGCAGATGGGGCAATAAGCTGTATATGTATATCTGCAGATGGGGCAATGAGCTGTATATGTATATCTGCAGATGGGGCAATAAGCTGTATACAGGCATACCCCACTTTTAAGTACACAATGGGACCAGAGCATGTATGTAAAACGAAAATGTACTTAAAGTGAAACAACACCTTTTTTCACTTCTAGGGTGTAGTGGGGGGTCAGGGGCTGTAGTGGGGGTGTCAGGAGCTGTAGTTGAGGTCTCAGGGGCTGTAGTGGGGGTGTCAGGGGCACACTGGAACAGGATGGGCTATGCTCTCTGAGCTTCAGCTCCTTCTACCGCGGCTGCAAAATGTCCGTACAGTACTTGTAAGGCACTTACGGGTATGTCCTTACTTGCGAGTGTATGTAAAGTGAGTGTACTTAAAGCGGGGTATGCCTGTATGTATAGCTGCAGATGGGGCAATAAGCTGTATATGTATAGCTGCAGATGGGGCAATAAGCTGTATATGTACAGCTGCAGATGGGGCAATAAGCTGTATATGTACAGCTGCAGATGGGGCAATAAGCTGTATATGTACAGCTGCAGATGGGGCAATAAGCTGTATATGTATATCTGCAGATGGGGCAATAAGCTGTATATGTATATCTGCAGATGGGGCAATAAGCTGTATATGTATATCTGCAGATGGGGCAATAAGCTGTATATGTATATCTGCAGATGGGGCAATAAGCTGTATATGTATATCTGCAGATGGGGCAATAAGCTGTATATGTATATCTGCAGATGGGGCAATAAGCTGTATATATATATCTGCAGATGGAACAATAAGCCGTATATGTACAGCAGCAGATGTGGCAATAAGCCATATATGTACAGCTGCAGATGGGGCAGAAAGCTGTATATGTATATCTGCAGATGGGACAATAAGCTGTATATGTATATCTGCAGATGGGACAATAAGCTGTATATGTATATCTGCAGATGGGGCAATAAGCTGTATATGTATATCTGCAGATGGGGCAATAAGCTGTATATGTATAGCTGCAGATGAGGCAATAAGCTGTATATCCATATCTTCAGATGGGACAATATTATATAATACAGACTGGTTATAGGATGTATATAGACTGGCATATGGATTAAAATGTATAGGCTGTATATGGGTTACAGTTTATAGGCTTTATATATGTTACATATTGTATGTAGGATCTATGCTATAACTAGAGATAAAGATATTTACAATGGACAGATTAGCAGCTCCTCCTGCTGGCCACTAAGCTGCATTACGCTGATGTCAAAGGCAGAACACACAATCTATTGTCCCTGGTCTGTGTCTCCTCAGTGATCTGATCTCTGTTTTCCCTTTTCTCATTCAGGGCCATGTCTGGAAAAATGAAGTGGGTGACGGATATCGAGAAATCAGTTTTAATTAATAATTTTGAGAAGAGAGGATGGGTCCAGGTTTCGGAGAGCGAAGACTGGAATTTCTACTGGTGAGGGTTTAATAAGGAAGAATTCATGCCTGCTAAATGTTTAGCTTTAGAGCCCTTTTACACAGATACGTTTTTTTTCCTTGCAAGAAAAAACAATTCTCTTTAAATCCTATGGGGACTTTAAACACCACTGTGTTACAGGCGTGGTGCGTTTTGAAAAGTCCTGCATGCTGCATCTTTGGTGCGGTTTTGAAAACCACAACAAAAACACAGCTTCTCATTGAAATTATTGAATATCACAGCAAAATTGGAAAAATGCACCACGATTTTGCGTTTTTTGTGTGTTTGAGCCACATGTTCATTTTTCACAGGTGCAGTCAACCCAAAAATGCACCAGAACGCACAAACACATCTGAAGCACAGTAAAAATGCATATGCTTTTACTACAGAGCAGTATGAAATTACACTAGTGGACCCAGTAAAAGACTGGAGTAGATCCAAACCCAAGTACCAAAATGTCACATCATTTTTAATATATTTATGCATATTCACTAGTAATTTGCAACTTTAATACAAATAATCGCTGGAGATCCTAAAGATCCTTGCTTGGGCACTTTGTGTTATAGGGTAACGGCTCCTTGTCCCTGACTCCACATTGCTCTCATGTGTTGTCCACATCCAATTCAAATGTATACAGTGAGGGCCTATTCACACTTGTCTGTTTTGATGCAGCAAAAAATGAAAGAAAATGTATGTCAGGTAGAAATCCCATTCTTTTCTATGGAGCTGGTTCACATCTTTACAATTCAGTTTAGAGTGGAAGACAAAGGGAAGCTCCACTAACCCATTTAAACCTACACGTGTGTGCTCTACCATACATGCTGCATGTGCATGGAACAGAATACAACCAGCTTGAAAGTCTTTTGGTGAACTGTGCAGCATTATGAGACACCATTAAATGCAATCACTGTGCTGTGGGAGGTACTGTATGTATATGTAAAGCAGGGTACCCAACCAGTGGCCCGCAGAGCTCTCTGATGTGGCCCGCGGAGCTCTTTGATGTGGCCCGCAACCTCCTGCTCTGAAATGGGATAGAATACTGTCATTAAAGGTACGTTTATTACTAAAATCACAGTGTATATATGGGCATATGTGTTCTGCAGTGGTTACTGGGCTGCTTTCAACTATTCCACAGGTGCAGAGTAGTGCAGGTTACCTGCACTAAGCCATAGACTTATATTACCTGCAAGTTTGGTGTGCTTTCTGAAAGTGCACCACACCTACAGGATATAATAGAAGTCTATGGCAAAGTGGAGATAAACTGCAGCAAAGCCACAGGGATAAACAACAGTGCATCAGTGTGAAAGCAGTCTTAGACCCCTTTCACACTCAGTCCGACCCAAATCGGACCCTCCATTCACCTTTAAGGAGTGGCAGATGTAAATGGACTTGTGTCCGTTTACAAACGCCTACCTCCAATCCAATCCGCAAAAAAAAAAAAAAAAAAGTTCAGTGGGCTCTATAGAGTAGAGTGGGCTGCCATCCACCTGCTCCGTTTATTGTGGCCCGCGACCGGTTACCAAGTCGCTTAAGTGGCCCCCCGCTCTTCAAAAGGTTGGGCACCCCTGATGTAAAGGATGACTTTGGCTGCTGCTATGTATATGCACTATATATCATTTACTATTGCTACTAATTAAATATGCACAGAGACATTTAAGAACAGTATAGAGTCTATTTGGTATAGTAAAACTACTGTGTCTCTACAGTCAGGGTTTTAAACTAAGCCATACCTGTAAAAAGAAGTCGTTATATACTCGCCTTTTTTGCTCACACTCCTTGCTGAGAAATCTTCCTCTGAAGTCCACACTGAAACCAACAATTCCAGGAGTGTCAATCTCCTAGTTCAGCCTGCAGATCGCACTGGTTCCTCCCACTGACTTGAATCCTTTATAGCAGGCATGTCCAAAGTCCGGCTCGCAGGCCGAATGCGGCCCCTGCTCCGGTTTAATGTGGCCCCCTTGGTAATTTGGATATATATAGCTTTTACGGCCCCCGGGCTACTAATGATGTATACTGTATTTATCGGCACTACCTCAGAGGGGAGAGGGAGGGGGCATAACAAGCGTTTACTCAGCGGCATCTGTACTAGGAAGTCCTGTCTCCTGGGCTGCCATTGGACGACTGTTCTGTCTATCATAGAAGGCAGGACTTGGTATTAAAGAGGCCGCCGAGAAAACAGAAGATTCTCCTGCATGTAATATGTTAGCGCTCGTCCCGCCCCCCTCCCTGTCCTCTCCGAGGCTGCAAATGGGCATGGATCAGGCTGCACTGATGGCAATGGTGAGGCTGCATTCATGGGCACTGACCCTTATTTTGCTTCACAGTTCTTTATTTAAAAAAATAAATTCCCCTGAAACTTCCCTCTTAAAGTGGCGTATTATACACCGATAAATAAGGTATACATAAAATAACACTCCCGGGCTCATCCTTAGTCTTGAGCGGCGTTCGGGTATTTGTTGGGGCCTCAAAAGATATAGATAGATAGATAGATAGATACAAATGACACGCCCAAGCTCAACTCTTCACCACACACAACCACAAAGGCAGGAGAATTAATGTTGGGTGGTGTATTAGTGCTCGAACAAACACACTTATGCCGCGTACACATGTCATGGACTTCGGGGGTCTTCCGACTTCTCCGCTCTCCGGTTCTTTCTCTCTTCTGCCAGGCACCTCCGCTATCTTCTTCCAGCTCTTTTACTAGTGGGGGCCCGGTCTTCTGCGACGCCTTCTTCCCTCTTCTATTCTTCGATGTTGACTCAACACTCCCTCCCGCTGTAATGCTGGGTGTGAGGTGCGCAACGATTTATATAGGCCTCTTATGACGTCACAGTCCCATCATGCTGCGGGTGGTGACGATATAAGGGGGCGGGGTAATTATGTCATCACCACCCGGAGCATGATGGGACTGTGACGTCATAAGAGGCCTATATAAATCCTCAAATCAAAATGTTGCTTGTCTTGCAAAATGCTCTTAATCCAAGTTACTCTCAAACCAAGTTTTTACTGTATATCATTTCTTCTGTCTTATTCTCAAAGTGGATTGGATATTTTGTTCCCTTGCCCTATAGCTGGTTATTTATATTTACCTCTGCATATAGACATTCAAGAATACATTTTATGTCAGAAAAAAAACAAAACAAAAAAAAACTTAATTATACACTATGCTTTTTATAGGTTTTTATATGATTAATTGAAACAATAATCGGCCAACTAATCGATTTATGAAAATATTCGTTAGTTGCAGCCCTAAATACAACACATAGTATTACATGGGGTGGACTTATTGACTTCTATATACATTACCTCCAAAAGTGAGTACACCCCTCACATTTTTGTAAATATTTTATTATATCTTTTCATGTGACAACACTGAAGAAATTATACTTTGTTACAATGTAAAGTAGTGAGTGTACAGCTTGTATAACAGTGTAAATTTGCTGTCCCCTCAAAATAAGTTCACACAGCCATTAATGTCTAAACTGCTGGCAACAAAAGTGAGTACACCCCTAAGTGAAAATGTCCAAATTGGGCCCAATTAGCCATTTCCTCCTATACAAGCTGTACACTCACTATTTTACATTGTAGCAAAGTGTCATTTCTTCAGTGTTGTCACATGAAAAGATATGATAAAATATTTACAAAAATGTGAGGGGGTGTACTCACTTTTGTGAGATACTGTACGTTTGGACTCCTTGGATCAGACTGTACATGGATGTAGAGGTAAGGGAACGCAAATGATCCCAGCATGGCAGGATCATAGAACAAACCCTCGAGTCACTATAATATATAGTTGTAGGTTTAGTAAAATTAGTAGATAACCTTCTTACTTTCCTGATTCCTGTTTCAGGATGAGCGTTCAGACCATCAGAAACTGTTTCAGTGTGGAGACTGGGTTCAGACTGTCCGACGACCAAATTGTCAATCACTTCCCCAACCACTATGAGCTGACCAGGAAGGATTTAATGGTGAAGAACATTAAACGTTATAGGAAAGAAATGGAGAAAGAAGGAAGCCCACTGGCAGAGAAGGATGAAAATGGCAAATATCTGTACTTGGGTAAGTGGTTATATAGCTGAACTATAGCTAAATACATGGTTGAAGTACATATAGGTAAAGCGTATTACTGTCACAAAGTGTTGTTAGCCCAGGTACCATTTCCAGATTGCACAGCTAGACTGGTGACCTCAGTTTTTTTTCCTATTGCATGTAAAGTAGAATTCCAGGCTATTGCTAACTATGCTTAAACCTGCTCCCACCTCCTTCTAAATCCCATTTTAACTACCTGTAAAAGGAAGATGCTTATACTTGCCTATATTGAGGGCACTCCGGTCCGGTTACGTGATCTCCCCAGTGGCAGCTTTAGGGGAGAGGAAAGATTGCCGTTTACGTAACGCATTAGCGGCCTAAAGTTATTCCATCAAATAGATGGAATAGTAATGTTAAGTATGGCCGCCATTCACGCGTCGAAATTCGAAAATTTTACGTCGTTTGCGTAAGTCGTCCGTGAATAGGGATTTACGTAGTTTACGTCCACGTCGAAATCAATAGGCCCGTGCGGCGGACTTAGTCGCAATGCACACTGGGAAATGTAGGCGCACGGCGCATGCGCAGTTCCAAAAAAACGTCAATCACGTCGGGTCAAGCCTAATTAACATAAAACACGCCCCCTCAGCCTAATTTGAATTAGGCGTTCTTACGCCCGCCCGCTTTAGGCTACGCCGCCGTAACTTAGCAGGCAAGTACATTGTGAATCATGTACTTGCCTCGCTAACTTACGGCGGCGTAGCCTAAATGCCATAAGCTACGCCGCCACAAGTATGCGCTCGCCATCCTGAATCTAGCTAATAGTCTGACTTGCCCACACTACTGCCCCCTCTCCTAGTCTGGGCCCTGCTATGCACATCGATACAGAAAGCTCATAATAATACTGATTCCAGTTTGCATGCTAGCATTATTTCAAATCAATCTAAATGAAAGAACAAAAAATGCCATATGTTGCTGCTTACCAGTCATATGATGTGGTGCCTGCATTGGTTTCCATTTACAGGCTTTTTCTTTTTCACATGCTGATCCTGCTATTAACTTGCTGCACTGTATCTATGCTGGAGCAGCATTGTCAACCTAGGCTGCTCTTCTGCTTTGGGCTACAAACACCTCTCTTGCTCCTCGTTCTCCTCACATAGAGATTTGGTGTTTTGAAGTATGTTGTACAATAGTTGGGAAAGCTGATTTCTGGTAGGATCAACGGATATTTATCTGTGCTTGAGGAAAATGTTCTTGGCCTGGGAAAAGCAAATGAATGCAGCCATTGCATCAGTTTACCTGTCATTGTGATGCACAGTAATGGTGGCTCTTGGTTATGGTAAAGGGTGTAGAGATTATGTACATTGTAACTTGGCCAAGAAGGTACAGTCTAGACCAGAAGTCTCAAACTGACGGCCCTCCAGCTGTTGCAAAACTACAAGTCCCAAGAGGTATTGCAAGGCTGACCGGTACAAGCATCACTCCCACAGGCAAAGGCATAATGGGACTTGTAGTTTCGCAACAGCTGGAGGGCCACCTGTTTTGAGACCCCTGGTCTAGACAGACTTCTACACATTAATAAAGATTCTGCTGCCTAACTTTAATTCAAAGCAGTGCTTAGTGGCCCAGCAATAGCAGATAGACGTAACAGACTACAATGGCTAAGGCCCCGTACACACGAGAGGATCGATCCGCTGAAATTGATCCGCGGATCGGTTTCAGCGGATAGATCCGCTGGTGTGTACGATCCAGCGGATATTTATCCGCGGATATATTTCGGGCCGACCGATTTCCAGCGGATAAAAATTTCTTAGCATGCTAAGAAATCTATCCGCTGGATTCGGCTCCAGCGGATCGATCCGGTGGTCTGTACAGACTCACCGGATCGATCCGTCCGAACCCATCCCTCGCATGCGTCGTAATAATTCGACGCATGCGTGGAATTCCTTATATGACAGCGTCGCGCACGTCGCCGCGTCATCATCGCGGCGACGGCGCGACACGTCATCGCGATGGAAATTCGGCGCGGATTTCGATCCGATGGTATGTACACTCCATCGGATCAAAATCCTCAGAGGATTTATCCGCGGAAACGGTCCGGAGGACCGTATCCGCGGATAAATCCTCTCGTGTGTACCCGGCATTAGAGAGGTAAGCGGAGGCGGTGTCCAAGGAATTAGATGAGGGCTAAATGGGCCAGTTTGTTGGCTAAGCTTAGAAATAACATGACCAGGCTAGCTATTCCATCATTCTTTCTGGCGAATGTTCAGTTACATTGACCAGAAGAGATAACAAAACAAATTCAACTAAAACTGGATGTTTGTTAGATGTGGAACTGTTGTGTTTTTCTCCTGAGGGAAACTTGGATGAGATAAACATTCTGAACTTGGCTTCCCAACTTGATCGGATGCTACTTTTCCGAGTAGATTGTAATCGCTAGTAGGGGAGAACTAGAGGAAGTGGTCTTTGTATTTTTACTAACAAAGGTTGCTGCACACACCGTTTTCTGACTGGCAGTCACTGTAGAATATCTAACAGTAAAATGCCAGCCACATGAGTTTACAGTAGGGTGCCCACGTGTCCCGGATTGCCCGCGACTGTCCCCCAATTGACATGTCTGTCCCTGGTCCCGGGCACCTTCATTCTGGGACAATACAGTGTCCCAGAATGAAATATAGGACACAGTCACCCCCACTAACTAGTAACTACATTTCCAGAACTGGTTGCTAGGGCCAGCGCTGCCTGGCATCTTGCAACCAGTGACAATTTACTCTTGGACAGTGAGGCCGGGAGCGAGACCTGGGCCTAGTGCAGCACTGCTGTCCCCACCCACCTTGGCACCTAATCCTTCCCCGGCACCTAGCGGCAAGCAGCAGGGACTGGTGTGGTCTTCACTCTCACTCGCGACGCCACTCCATTCCTTATACGCACGTGGCTCATGCAGAGGGAGTGGCAGCAGCACTGCATCTGGTGGCAGGCTATGGGTGGCAAGTGGCACTGCATCTGATGGCAAGTGGCACATTCAGTTGCCAAATTCCCCATCAACCCCGAGACTACATTTCCCTCCGCCCCCCTCTTCTTTCTTTGGGGAAGGTGAGGGGTGTCCCTGAATGGCAGTTAGGAAATGTGGTCACCCTAGTTTACAGTAGTGTTCATTATTGCCGTCTATGTTCACTCGAGTGCTAAGGCAAATGATGCACCAATTAACTTCATGATAACCGTGCTCATTTAAAAAAAAAAGGCACCCAGGGGCTCTCTATATGATTGCTGTGCTTCAATTTTAATCAGGTCAACTAGACAGACTTTCTACCAAAGTTTAATTAGCATGTCACTCTTGTCACCTGAGGAATAATCAAGCTTTATTGAGAATATACAAATGGACAGGGGGCCTATAGAGCTATCCATTGTCTCTTTATTTTTTTCTGACCAAATTTTCATCATGTTGGTTCCTACTTACCGCCCCTTCCTAAAAGTTAGGACACCGACAACTTAGAATATTGTGGTGTGGCCCAGTGATGCTACTGCAATGCTATAGGACTATTTTAAACATATTGTCACGTTTTTAAAGAAGCAGCAAGGTGTGGACCTGAGGAGGAATATGCATAATCTGTAATGGGCTTATTAGAAAGTGTGTTGATGTTGCTACAACTAGATCATTTTCTGTGTACTCTAACTAGAAACCCTGGATGAATGCAGAGGACCGATATTTGCTGAAAGCTCATGATTACACGTTCAGGTCTGGAATTGCATTTGAACTCCGAGCAGCATGTTCACTTTTCTACCAATGTCCACTAAGCATGTGCAGAGGCATTGACGGCATCACAGATTATCAACAGCGATGCAGAATGTCCAACAAATCCTTGTCTTCCTCTGAGCACATTTTATGCTTGGGGTTGTAAAGGTGTGTGTGTATATGTATGTATGTATGTATATATATATATATATATATATATATATATATATATATATATATATATATATATATATATATATATATATAATAATTTTTATTTATTTTTTTAGTTTTAAATAACAAACATGTCATACTTACCTCCACTGTGCAGTTCGTTTTGCACAGAGTGGCCCAATCCTCGTCTTCTGGGGTCCCTTGGCGGCTGTCTCGGCTCCTCCCCACAAGAGCTAACCCCCTTCTTGGGAAGCGCTCTCCCAAGGGGGTTAGCTTGCGGGTGCGCTCCCGTGATACAGACGGTGGCTATAGCTGCCGACTGTGTCACTCGGCCCTGCCCCAGGCGCGCCGTGTCATTGATTCGATTGACAGCAGCGGGAGCCAATGGCTGTGCTTCTATCAATCTCCATTGACGAGCCGCCTCAAGCTGGGGGAAACCATTGTGGGAACGAGCCCACGGAGTTTCGTATTTTGACCTATCGGTTAGCAATCCATCGGTTAAATTTTAAAGCAAGTTTGTCTTTTTTTTAACCAAAGGTAAATAGCCTATGGAGCCTACACACGATCGGTTAACCGGAGGACAGCGGTCTGACGGACTGTTTTCATCGGTCAAAACCGAACGTGTGTGGGCCCCATAGGTTATTTAACCATCGGTTAAAAAAAAGCCAACTTGCTTTAAATTTAACCGATGGATTCCTAACCGATGGGAAAAAAAGGATCGTTAGTAGGCACAACCGTCGGTTAAAAATCCACGCATGCTCAGAATCAAGTCGACGCATGCTTGGAAGCATTGAACTTCGTTTTTTTCAGCACGTCGTTGTGTTTTACGCCACCGCGTTCTGACACGATCGTTTTTTTAACTGATGGTGTGTAGGCGCGACGGACCATCAGTCAGCTTCATCGGTTAACCGACGACAACAGCCCATCAGATCGTTCTCATCGGATGGACTGATCGTGTGTACGAGGCTTTACTTTCTGCTTTTAAGCAATGCATCCAACTTCTTCCCAGCAGCAGCATAAGGAAAGGGGGTGCACTGTGATGTAAGGTAGAGTGGGGGACTCAACTTCTGATGGTGGGTTGGCTCTTAACATCTAATGTAAGGTGAGGGGATGCTCTGGACATCTAATCTTACAGATACAACTGGCCCTTTTGAGGGCAATCATAATGCTGATGCGGCCCACAATGAAACCCCTGCTTTAAGGGGACATATCTTGTGCCCAGTTCTCCAGTGTTGCATCTAGCTTTGCTGTAGCACATTATTCAACCCCTTTAGCTATCATTCGTAATATGGTGATCTAGGAGTTATTTTGCTGTACCTGTTCATAATTAAGGTGAGATGTTCTCAGATGTTCCCACTGCAGGCCCCTTATTTTCTCTCAAATACAGGATCCTAAATACCTGGGGTTATCTGTTATGCATGTATTGTCCTCCGTTTCTGTGGTCAAGTTCTAGTTTGCTTCTCCTGACCCTACTGGACAATTCTATTTGCCAGTGAGATCACCCAAGTTGTAGAAAGATGTAGGGGCAGGTGGATATAGATCAGAGGCTGACATGCTTTTATGAATAAGAGGAAAAATACTCCTGTAAAAGATGGCTTAATCCACTAGATCTCCCTTTTTATAAATAGCCCCCTATGTAATGCAATACCGAATTTCCCCAGCAGGTGGTGCTGCAAGTATAGTCTACCACTGTTACTTCAAGTCCCAAATAAGGTTACAAAAAAATACTCGGTTCCACCTGAGAGAAGGAAAAATTCTGAAGTCAAACAGCTAATGCAGTGTTTTCTTCATTAAAAAATTATAATCCACTGTGATATCAGTGTCATGGGAGCACCCTCAAATAATAATTTGTAAATATGTGAAAAAGGAGGGCGCTAGAAAGTGATAAGAAACACTCATAAATATTAAATATACTAAAGTGAGAAAAATAAAAATCATAAAATTCTCCCAAGTGGATAAACCAGTGATATACAATTAGTGGTAATAAATCTTTAAAATAAATCACCAAAAAGTATTGCACACATAATATAAGTCCATAAAGAAAGTGTTTTGACTCTTTCTAAGGAAAAATTTACAAAGCAAAAAAGATAAAAAATTGTCCTAATTGAAAAATAAACAAATAATGTGATTTAATTTCCAAAATCCATCCACCAACAAAAAACAAAATCTTGCTGTAAAAGGATTGTTGTCCAGACAGTGCAAACTTGTTCCTTCACCATACGCAAGGATAAGACACCCAAAGTGCACAGAAGGGGAATGTGCTTACCAGACTCAATGGATCTTTTTGATTAGAAAAAGATCTCATGCGCTTAGCAGGAGCGTGCCTGCACACTTGGCCATAAACGGGAGATGTGGGTATTGGCTCAAGACCTCCATTGCAGAGATGGAACATGGAATGAAAAAGCAAAAACTTCCATAGTGCAAACCATTTAATAAAATAATAAAATGACAGAACAAAAAAGGCCAAATGGCCGCTTACATTAAAAGGTGCCCAACCTGGCACTGGGGCTGCAGACTCGTAAGGAAAAGCACTTGTGGTTCCTTCACTTCCTCGACGGCGTGCGTTCCACCAGTCAGAAGCTCAAGCCAGATTGCCGGATGTGACATAGGGAGTACACGTGACCAGGCTGCGCCGCGACGTACGTTTTGTAAAATTAACGTCTTCAAGCAGGCGTCAAATGTTATTTAAAGCGGGGTTCCAACCACATTTAGCATTTTTTTTAAACTATGTCCTTTCATCCATCTTTCTAGTTGTACACATAGAGTCACTTACTAGGTAAAAATGCGCCCCCGTCCCGCAGACTTCTAACGAACGAACACTTTTTATTCCTGTGTGCAGATGGTTGTCATTTTGCTTGTGGGCATTGTGAAGCCCACAAGCAATTACTTCCGGGATTCCTCTGGTGACGAGCTTGAACGGGCCGCCCGTCCCGCCCCATACTCGCGCATGCGCAAGACATCAGCAGCGCCGCATCGTTAACCACTTGGGTTGCCATCACAATGAGCGGCGGCGGCGGAAGTGCACGCCGTTGTGATGGCAACCCATGAACAACAACAGGCCCGGGAGATTTAGAGAGCCAAAATGTAATAAGAAAACAGTTCGTCTTTTATTTTGTTTATTTTATTCATGGAATCGCGTCACTTCCGGTATCGTAGTAACGCGATTCTTGCCCTAGGGGAAGCGCACGGCATCCTGGGAAATGATGACACACATTTCCCAGAAGCATTAGCGTTGTGAGGAGCCGAGGGAGCTGACGTCAGGATCCTAGGTGAACACGAAGGCAGATTTCGTGGGACTGCATAGCAACAGGCATTTGAGTAAAAATCTTTATTTATTTATTTTTAGGTCTAATGTCCACTATAAAGCCAAAACATTTTTTAGATATATATCAATTTAAAGTAGAACTATAGGCAAAACATTTTAATTTTGGATAGAGTTAGGGTGGGGTTATAACCCCCGTAGGGTTTATTTTTGCCCTCTTTGTCCCTATGCCCATATTTTTGCCCTCTTTGCCCTCTGTCCCCATGGGAAGATTTACCTTCACTTTCTGTCTCATAGCGAAAACAGAAAGTGAGAGGAAATCCCTGTAAATTAGGGAATCTTTTGGGAGCCGCTAAGACCCCAGAACAAGTGTGCCCATTGGAATATTTTCCCTCCATTACTTTTCTGGGCACAACACAAAATTTGGAATTTTATTTTACTTTTACTTTTATTGTTCTTGGTAAACAGGACAAATAGAGAGGGCGAATCTCCCGAATGGGGACTCAAAAAACTGACAGGTGCTCTAATCCCCCTCCACTCTATCCAAAAAAAAGTTTTGCATTTAGTTATACTTTAACAAGAAAATATAACGGACTCCAAATTATTACATTTTCTATTTAAAAACAAAAGATATAAATATGTGATTGCGCTGCTGCAGTATAATCGTCCCCACGTGAACAAGCAATATATAAATTATGCATCAATTCATAAAATAAACAATAAAGGGCATCTAACTTAATAACAAATTACTGAAAATGAATTAATATAAATAAATGTGCCAAAAGGTGAAATTGATCTATATATAAATAAATATATGGCAACAAATATTAAAAGAGTCCCAAGTGTCATATTAAAGTGCTTGTTTAGTGCATCCTCTAACATTAACGGCTCCTGTAATGAATCCACTCGGTGCTTCACCACAACACAGTGTTCCACCACCTGGTGAAATGCACGCTCACCTTGCTACTGGACCCGTATATTATACAGGTCAACAAGCAAAATAAAAGATGCATATGAAAAATTCAGAAATGCATGATTTTACTGCATTGAGTTTTTATATGGATGACTTTAAATGCCTATCAGCTGAATAAACGGACTGATGTCACAGCTGTGCCGGGCATGGATCAACATGTCCCTGCTAGTGCCACCCCTCCCCGCCCCCCCTACTTTTTTTTTTTTCTTTCTCTCTTCTTCCTACTCATTTGTATTAGCTTATCATGATTAGACGATTATTTCCTAAACAACATTGGAATCAGCTCCCCTTGAAACAATATTCTGGATCCCCTAACGCCCAGATTTTTTGTTCCAGAAATATTTGATTCGAAGCCGGACATAGGTCTGGCCTCCTACTTATTTCCATGATGTTTGGACTTTATCGATGCATGAGGTCTTATTGCCTGTTTTTGTATATGGTACAATGTTGGACCCCCTTTTCTATACTACCTTCCCCCATACTTTCCTTTTTTCCCCTTGCTTTTTGTAATCAGCGCTTCTGTTGCCGTATTGCGTTCCACGCTAGAATGCACTCCGACCGCGCGATGACATCATCGCCTGGCGCCACGTGCGTTCCACCTTGGAACGCAGAAGTGCTGAGCGTAATCAACGCTCTATTGGGCACACATGCCTTTCTACTATAAACAGAACAGCATGCAGTATACACGCTGTTCTATTATTGTCAGCTGTAGCCGGCCACGCTACAAAACTACTGGAACCATCTATCCCTAAACTGGAAACCATGTTAGCCCGGATCACTTTTGTACTGGAAACTTAATAAATAATAAAAAAAAAGAAATAAGATATTACTCTGCAAATTCTTGTTGTACTCTCCATTTTTTTTCTTGTTCAATAATTTGTTTGAGAACAAAAAACAGTGGCATAAACGAAATCCAAAACTCAAGTTTTCATTTGTATAATGATAATGCCATAGAGGAGACACTCAAGAATGCATAATACATTGAAGTGCTCTACAATAGTAGTGAAGTAGCAGTGAATAGCAGTGAAGTCCCAGGAAGAGAAGTGGAAGGATGGCGATACAAGTATCATTGGGCTCTGGAGATTTTGCTTATGCCGTGTGAAATAGGAAAACATCTTGATATGGAGAGAGAAAGGCAGAAAAGAGAGAGGGGAAATAAGGTGAAGTGGAAGCAGTTAGGTAGGAGGGAGGGGAGCAAGCCATCGGTAACGCTGCTCTTAGGCCTGCAAGCACTGAGGTCATTATCATTAAAGGTCCAACAATCCGTGGTCAAAGTTGAGCGGTAGATGTAAACCACAGTTCACAAATATGGTGGAATTTTGACATATTACCATGAAGCCTAGCGTTCTCCATTTTTTTTTTTTACACCATAACAAGCCCCGGTGACCCTTGCATCAAGTAAAAGACGTCTACATTTGTTTCAAATGGTAAAGTTGCTCAGCTGAGAGCTCAACTAGACATACATTCATAATACCAGTTTGTGTCTCTTACAGACTTTGTGCCCGTCACCTTCATGCTCCCGGCAGATTACAACCTGTTTGTGGAAGAATTCCGGAAAAACCCTTCCAGCACCTGGATCATGAAACCTTGTGGGAAAGCTCAAGGGAAGGGAATATTCCTTATCAACAAACTCTCCCAGATTAAAAAATGGTCCAGAGACAGCAAGACCTCCTCGTGAGTAACCCACATCATTCCAGCTGCTATTATGGCTCTTGATTTGTTATCTCTGTTTTTATATGTAAACTGTGACCTTAAAGTAAAACTAAACCCATCGACCGAACTGTTTTCTAAAACCGTTACATTCAAGGCATTCCATGAAGGATAACTGTCACAGTTGCTTTATGCTCTCAATTGAAGTGTCAAGGCATCAAATGTCCGATGTCATAACTGAACACATGTGGAGATAGGAGGGTTTAGTTTAGTTGTAACAAAATCTCTGCAGGTAGCTCCAGAGCCATAATTCTATATTACCACCGCCTAGAAACGCCTTACTAATGAAGTTCTTGTCTACTCAATCTGCCGCGTGTGTCAATGTGATTATTTTTCTTTAAGTAAAAGCAATGGCTAAAATTCACTATTGTAGACAGTATGCTTTTTGCTTTAAATGCAAAAATACTTTTCTTTATCGTACCTCATGGGACACAGAGAAACCATTAAAGCGGAGGTTCGCCGGTAAAATGCTGTTTTTACCCTTAGATGTATGCTCATTTAGTCTAGGGGAATCGGCTAGTTGTTTTAAAATCTGAGCATTACTTACCGTTGTAGAGGGCGATCTTCTCCGCCACTTCCGGGTATGGGTCTTCGGGACTGGGCGTTCCTTCTTGATTGACAGTCTTCCGACAGGCTTCCGAAAGGCTTCCGACGGTCGCATCCATCGCGTCACGACTTTCCAAAAGTAGCCGAACGTCGGTGCGCAGGCGCAGTATAGAGCCGCACCGACGTTCGGCTTCTTTCGGCTACTCGTGAGGCGATGGATGCGACCGTCCGAAGCCTGTCGGAAGACTGTCAATCAAGGAACGCCTACTCCCGAAGACCCATACCCGGAAGTGGCGGAGAAGATCGCCCTCTACAATGGTAAGTAATGCTCGGATTTTAAAACAACTAGCCGATTCCCCTAGACTAAATGAGCATACATCTAAGGGTAAAAGAGAAAAAAAAAAACATCATTGGGTGAACTCCCGCTTTAAGGATGAGCTTCGGCGTGTTCGCACTGTCCATGTGCAGAGCCCGCCAGGAAGTCGGCACTGCGCTGTGCTAATCACGGGCAAGGAGACATTGTCCCGATGCTCGGCTGCAGAGATGGGGAAATGTCTCGCTGCCTGTGATTAGCGCAGTGCTGTGCCGACTTCCTGGCGGGCTCTGCACGTGGACTGTGCGAACTCACCGGAGCTCATCCTTGGCAGCCATAATAACTAACTGGGTTATACGCCACCTATAGGTGAATGGACACTGACACACCAAAAAGACAGGAATGTACTTCATTCGGATCCATTCGAGAAAGCTGTCGGCCAAAATGGATGGTACCCACGCCTCATTGGAAGGAGAGAAGATTCCTCGAGATTTGCCTGTAATACGGCCTTATGGTGCTGGAGCCTGCGTAATGGAACCCTGTGCAGTGTTTGTTCTGACCAAGGTGCTTTCCTGCAGGGTGCTATACAGGTCCAGGGAAGTGGACCCCACGTTAAGGGGGACCCAGTTCCTGAAGGTCTTTTTATGATCAAGCTCGCTGTGATGGGTGAAGATTGGACTCCTGTTATGTTCAGAGTCCTGTAGCATGAATGCCAAGTCTGCATTTGTTTGCAGTTTCTCTTTAATAAAAAAATAAATAAAAAACTGACTGTCTGGTGTTCTCTCAGCCCCTAGGGGTAGTGTGCTGTTTAATACATGCTCTGTCTACTTCTTAGGAGTATGGGTTGCCATTTCTGGTAACACTAATATTGGTGTTGGCCGAATTAGCCCAGGAGGGCTTGGTACACTGACATAGCAAGTCTTGCGGGGGTTGCTCCTTGGACACTCCCAGTCCTGTATCTCAGCACTGTTGAGCCCCTGAAAGCCAGCTTCGGGGAACTTCAATTACAGGACTTAGAAATATTTTTTTGCCTGAGGTGAAGCCAGAAAGTGGCACCCGCAGAAATATGTGAGTATGAGATTTTCTTTTTCTTTTTTTCTTTCTCCAATCGGTAAGGGAAAGATTGGCCTTAAGACCCGCTAAGGGCCAGAGTTCGTCCCTATCCATTTTATTCCAGAGGCCGTTGTTTCTCATTCTTACTTCATACAGCGTGTAACTTGGACAGTCCCGCCTGTCGGGTCATTCTTGTGTCCTTGGGACTTGAATTTGATCTGGACTGTGCTTGCAGAGGCCACTTTTTGAACCAATTGGGAGATTCTGTTGGTCCTTTTATCTCGGAAGGTGGCTTCTTTGGTTGCTATCGCTTCACTAAGTGGAGTTTCAGAGTTGGCGGCTCATTCATGCAAGGAGCCATTCTTGGTCTCGCATCTTAAGGTGATGCTGCGACCTCATCCATTTTTATTGCCTGTCTGCCTGTTTCTAGTTTTCACTTGAATCAGGACAGTGTCTTGCCTTTTTTTTTTCCCTAATCCACAGTTGGCAAGAGAGAGCGCAACATACTCTAGCGGTCATTCAAGCCCTCAGGATCTACTTAAGTTGTCGGCACAGGTCAGGAATCCTGTTTTATGTTGCTAGAAGAGCCCAGGAAGGGCAGGTGACATCCAGGTAGAATATTTAGCAGTAGTTCTGCCAGGTTATCATTGATGCCTATGGTTTACAAAACTGAGGTACTTCCTGTGTAGGAGGGGTTATATAGGAGAGGAATTCCTGTCTTTTTGGTGTGCGTGTGTCCATTCAGCTATAGGTGGCGTATAACCCAGTTAGTTATTATGGCTGCTCTGTTTCCTGTGATGTACTCCAAAAAAAGTATTTTACAGGTAAGTGGTCACGAAGGGGGGTAAACCTTCTGGGGCTGAAGTGGTTAAGGAAGCCTATACATTAGTCATTTGTTTTGTTTTTGTTTTTTTGTTCAGCCAGCGCGTTGAACGGGAAAAAAACAACTTGGTTCCCCCATTTTCCCCATCCACATATACCAGGTGGGTGAGGGAATCCTTCCTGCTGAGCTATTGTATTCTGACAGCGAACAGTCTTCCCCGCTATCAGAATACACTGATCAGTGCTGCTGTCTATAGCATGTGCAGCAGATAGATCAGGAAAGATCCGACAGGACAGTTGTACAGAAGACGATTGGTGGATCGACTTCTGTACAACCACTGTGTTCATACATGGATCAAAATTTGTCCGGTCCCTACTTAACCAGCCACATTTCAATCCATGTATGGCTGGCTTTAGCTTGAAGCTTAGAGTGCGACTGTACTGTAAAGCTCTGCAATGATTATAGCTGTACCCTGTATACCCTAATGTTTGTTTTCATTACCTTTTTGCTCTGATGCATTCCTGAAGCTTTTTCGTGTCAGTCTGATTGTTATTAGTCCTATATATAATCACCATAAAAAGTAAGTTTTGCACAAATATGTTTTTTTAAGTTAAAACCCCGGGCAGACTGCTAAATATATAAATCATTTATCTGAAAAAATATAGATTATACATTAATCAGAGTTGTTTTGCCTGCCACAGGAATTGTACTTATGTCCATCCAGTCCTGAGATTCCGCTCAAGCTTGGCTTGCATACACACGGTCACACAAAAGTTCTCTGAACTTTCGTCTGTCAAGAACGTGGTGACCAGGGGTCAAGTCCTGGGGAAAAAAGTGTGGGAACTCCCACCCAAGATCCACTCCCCCACCAAAAATAAATAAATGATACGCTAATTTGCATAATTACTAAACCGCATGTTTTTTTTTTTTCGATCCACTGTACCTTAGTAATCCTTTAAGCAAGTTCTTTCTAAATCCTGCGATAACTCGCGGCAAGCCTCCGCAATGTCTCCTGGGAACAATAACAAAAGCTCCCAGGAGACATTGCGTCATCGAGGAAGTGACGGAATACCCGCACACTACCCGATGAATCCATATTTATCCATATACAGGAAGCGGCCAGTAACATAAAGGATTACTATGGTTCGCCTGCCCCTGACAGTGACTCGAGCTGGGCATCGCCGCTTAGTGAAGGATTGGCTCGGGCGGCTCGGCTGCTCTAGTCCTGCAAAGGGAACTGCGTTCCTGCTGTGAAAAAAGTGCAGTAACTCCGTTCCCATGCATTCCCGCAGGACTTGAGCCCTGGTGGTGACATACAACACTATGACGAGCCAAGAAAATTAAGTTCAATGCTTCCAAGCATGCGGAATTTTGCGAGTCGGAATTGCTACAGACAATCGGATTTTTTGACAAGAAATTTTTTTGTCTTGAAAATTGAGAACCATCTCTCAATCTTTTGTTGGCGGAAATTCCAACAGCAAAAGTCTGATGGAGCATACACACGGTTGGAATTTCCGTTCAAAAGCTCACATCAGACTTAAAAAAAAATAAGGGCACTATTATAAAAAATGTAAATTGATTTATGACTTTTATACTGTATTTATACAGCTTTCATGAATTGATGTTTTTGGTGATGATTTAGATACAAATAGTGATAAATCTCTGAATGTTATTTTAGGTTTGTGTCGCAGTCTTCCAAAGAAGCTTATGTTATCTCTTTGTATATTGACAATCCTTTGCTGATCGGAGGGAAAAAATTTGACCTGCGCCTCTATGTCCTTGTCACCACCTATCGACCTCTCAAGTGTTATATGTAAGATGTTTTTATATATGATTTGATTATTAAAGTGGGGATTCTGTCATCCTGATGGATTTTGACATTGAAAGATGAATTTAAAATGTTTTATTTATTATATCATTATCGCACTCCAACAGAAGAAATCTGATGATCACTTCCAAAGCTCCTAACTATGCACCTAATCTTAGAACAACTGCAAGCACCCAAATTAATGTAAATCACCTATATAGTAAGTTAGAACATGAACGTTCTGTGCTATAGTAAATGGTAAAACTCCTCTACTAATATATAAAGCAAACAAAAACTGCCAAAATTTGTGAATCAATATAAAGTGCAATAAAAAAAAGTCTGTAAATGTAAGTGAATTACAACCCTCATAAAAACACTTAAAGGGGTTGTAAAGGTAAATGTTTTTTCACTTTAATGCATCCTATGCATTAAGGTGAAAAAACATCCGACAGTACCGGCCCCCCCAAACCCCTGTTTTACTTACCTGACCCCTCGAAAGTCCCGTGCGCATCCACGTGATCCTCTTCGGTTCCCAGCCTGGCCGTTGATTGGCTAGGCTGGACGGATTGATAGCAGCGCAGCCATTGGCTGGCGCTGCTGTTGTTGGGTACTGATCCACGTGGTACTTTTCGAGCCGGGGAATGCCCAGTGGCTCTGTTTTTGTAAATCTATTTAAAACCAATAAAGAGAATAAAAAAAAAAATGTGAACAGTGCTTTGTGCTGTCCATAGTCTCAAAGGCAGCTCTTTTACTAGAAGTTTAAGGAGTATTAAAAACATGCTTCAAACTCCTACGTTTAATGGTAGTGTTAACAGGGTCTAGGAGCTGTTCTGTCCTGTATTTTTCTCCTTTTCATCTTCATGTGCTTTAGTGATGAACACCTTTTTAGTTACAAAGATATATGAAAAATGCTGTCATCATGCAGAATATTACAGACACTGTTTTTTTATCTGTTGCAACAATATTGTGTTTCTTTGTAGGTACAAGCTGGGATTTTGTCGGTTCTGTACTGTAAAATATACCCCAAGCACTAGTGAGCTGGATAATATGTTTGTACATCTAACAAATGTCGCTATTCAGAAACATGGGGTAAGGACTTTTTATTTTTATTTTATAGTGGCCTGCTGTTCAGAGGCCCGCTGATGTTCAGAGGCCCGCTGATGTTCAGAGGCCCGCTGATGTTCAGAGGCCCGCTGATGTTCAGAGGCCCGCTGATGTTCAGAGGCCCGCTGATGTTCAGAGGCCCGCTGATGTTCAGAGGCCCGCTGATGTTCAGTGGCCTGCTGTTGTTCAATGACCCTGTGTGTACACACATCAGACCATCAGGCCACTTCAGCGGTGCACCAATGAAAACGGTCTGTCGGACCATTCTCATCGGATGAACCGGTCGTGTGTACGCGGCCTTAGTGTAGCAATATGGTTACATATGGAGGTACAACATTTAGCAACGTATTGCTACACTTAGAGGTGCCTCTCTTCTCTTTTATACCCTATAAAAAAAATGCTTTGATATACAAGTGCTTTGGATTACAAGCATGTTTCTGGAACTAATTATGCTCGCAAACCAAGATTTTACTGTATAATTTTTTTTAACAACATTGAAAATGTATTTTCCAAAATTGCAAGGAAGAATAAAAGCAGAATAGATCTTGATATGAGCTGAAATAATACAATGTTTTACAAAATGAGGGAAATACAGGAAGCTGTAACATCTTCTGTAGATGTGACGTCCAACTAGCAGGTAGAATTGATTGTTAAATCAAACTCCAGTACATTACAGCCAAGCCTGAGGCCTCTTGCTGGGTTATAACATGTTAGTGTCTTTCTCTAGGATGACTACAATCACATCCACGGCGGGAAATGGACGGTCAGTAATTTGCGTCTGTACCTGGAGAGCACGAGAGGACGAGAAGTCACTGATAAACTCTTTGATGAGATTCACTGGATTATTGTGCAGTCCCTGAAGGCAATGGCGGTAAGTATCTTCTTCAATGTTCTGTGTGTGTGTGTGTGTGTGAAGATTCAGGAGCCAGACTATAAAAGGGAGCACTGTGCCAGCCAATCGGACTCTGCATTTCTTTTTGCCAGACCCTATTGTAAATATTAAACCGGAAATTTGATTGGTTGCTCAAGAAAAAAATAACTTTTGTTTGCTGTAACCTCACCTTTATTCAGACTTTAGCCGAAAACTTAAATTAACATTTGTAGAAAAATGATGAAGCAAAACACGTAACGGAACTTACACTTTACAATTGGACTTATTTACCATGACCTTGCATGAAATAAAATGACATTCTGACTGTAAAATTTACCTTGTCAACTCAGCTTTGGAAAGATAAGTAAAAATGATGTTTTTTTATCTAGACATTCAGGGACAAATGCAAACTGATAAGGGAGCTCTAATCAGTTGTTACTTTTCTGGTCATGTAATTTGGAATGTCCAGCATTCTCCCTGAGCATTGACAGGCTGACCCCCCACCCCTTAAACCCCTTAAACCTCTGCAGCAATGCTGATGTTCCGTTCAGACTCGTCAGAATTGGTAACAAAAGTGACGTTTCATCGCCGCCATCTTGCTACACCCCGCACTCCTCCACTGTAACGATACACCGAGAAGGGGGCAAGCGAACTTCTTGTTACACCCACCGGAGTTTTGCATTTCACTGTTAGGTGAAATGGAGTACTTAGAAATCCAAAGGACTGTTGTTGAATTTTAAAAGCAGCGGCCAACCTGCTGATCTCACAGGTTTGCTAATGTGACAGAACACCTCTGATTTTATAATTCAACATGTAAACTGTCCCAGGGATTTCCAAATACTATACTTCACCATATACGCTTCATTTCCAGTTAAAAATAACTATGAAATGCAAAACTCTGGTGGGTGTAACAAGATGTCCACTTGCCCCCTTCTTGGTGTATCGTTACTGTGGAGGAGTGCGGGGTGTAGCAAGATGGCGGTGATGGAACATCACTTCCGTTACCAATTCTTACAGGCCGCCTAATCTGACGGAACACTGGCAGCACTCATGCGTCCATTTCCCAAAGACAACCTCTGGATATGACGCTGAGCACGTGCACTCAACTTCTTTGGTCTACCATGGCGAGGCCTGTTCTGAGTGGAACCTGTCCTGCTAAACCGCTGTATGGTCTTGGCCACCGTCCTGCAGCTCAGTTTCAGGGTCTTGGCAATCTTCTTATAGCCTAGGCCATCTTTATATAGAGCAACAATTTTTTTTTTTTAGATACTCAGAGTTTTTTGATATGAGGTCTCCATTCACACCTGAGACCTTGTATCACTAACGAGTTACATGACACCGGGGAGGGAAAATAGCTAATTGGGCCCAATTTGGACATTTTCACTTAGGGGTGTACTCACTTTTGTTGCCAGCGGTTTAGACATTAATGGTGTGTCAAGTTATTGTGTGTTGAGTTATTTTGAGAGGAAAGCAAATTTACACCGTTATAGAAGCTGGACACTCACTACTTTGCATTGTAGAAAAGTGTAATTTCTTCAGTGTTGTCACATGAAAAGATATATAATAAAATATTTACAAAAATTGAGGGGTGTACTCACTTTTGTGAGATACTGTGCGAGTTCCTCTTAAAGCAGAGTTCCCACAAATTCGTTTTTTTTTTTTTTTTAAATCAGCAGCTACAAATAATGCAGCTGCTGACTTTTAAAATAAGGACACTTGCCTGTCCAGGGCACCCGAAGCTGACCTGTCTCTCAGCTCTCGGGTGTTGGCACCGCCATCTTCCTGGTTCCCTACTGCACATGTGCGAGTCACACTGCGTGATCCCACTGGTCCCTGCTGTCTTCTGGGACCTGTGTGTCACCCAGAAGGCAACGGGGGGGGAGGCGCCGGACGTATTAGACAGGCATCTGCTCCTCCCTAAAAGGTGCCAAATGTGACACCGGAGGGGGGGGGGAGGATTCCGAAAAGCGGAAGTTTCCTTTTTGGGTGGAACTCCGCTTTAAAAACCCATGTTATTTCTTGTCTTGAAGATGCAAGTTGAAGTGAAATATAGAGACAATATCTCCCAAAGTGAGATTAATCTCCTAGCTGTTGCCAGAACCAGTGTCCCTACTTAACCACTTAAGCCCCGAGCCTTTTTTTCAGACTCGGTGTTTACACATTAAAAACTATTTTTTTTCGCTAGAAAATTACTTCAAACCCCCAAACATTATATATTTGTTTTTTTTTTCTAACACCCGAGAGAATAAAATGGCGGTCATTGCAATACTTTTTGTCACACCATATTTGCGCAGTGGTCTTACAAGCGCACTTTTTTAGAAAAAAAAAAAACTTTTTTTAATTAAAAATTAAGACAACAGTAAAATTCTCCATAGGCAACGTTTAAAAAATTCTACAGGTTGCACCTTTTGAGTTACAGAGGAGGTCTAGGGCTAGAATTATTGGTCTCATTCTAACGATTGCGGCGATACCTCACAACGTTTTCATATGTGGGCGCTACTCACGTATGCGCTCGCTTCTGCGCGCGAACTCGTCGGGACAGGGCACTTTAAAAAACTTTTTTTGGTTTTCTTATTTATTGTACTTGATTTTATTTATTTTTACACTTTTATTCCTATTACAAGTAATGTAAACATCCCTTGTAATAAAAAAAAAGCATGACAAGACCTCTTAAATATGAGATCTGGGGGCAAAAAGACCTCAGCTCTCATATTTACACTAAAATGCAATAAAAATAAAATACATTTTTTTGTCATTTTGAAAAATTGACAACAAAAAAATGTGCCTTTAAGACATATGGGCGGAAGTGACGTTTTGACGTTGCTTCCGCCCTGCTATGGTATGGAGATGGGTGGGGGCCATCTTGCCCTCACTCGTATCCATGCCACAGAGGAAGAAGGACTCGATCGCCTCCGCCGCTAACGACGGCTCCGGTAAGCGGCGGAGGGTGCGGGAGGGGGGCCCTCTCCCACCGCCGATAACGGTGATCTCGTGGCGAATCCGTCGTGGAGACCACCATTATCGTTTACAGCACCGCCGCCTGAAGAGATGGATATCTCGGTTGTGGCAGCAGCTGTTGCCAATACCGCAGTTTTTTTCAACTCCAGTCCTCAAGGCTCCCCAACAGGTCATGTTTTCAGGATTTCCCTCAGGTGAAACGGCTGTGGTAATTACCAAGGCAGTGAAACTGATCAAATCACCTGCGCAAAAATAATGGAAAGCCTGAAAACATGACCTGTTGGGGTGCCTTGAGGACTGGAGTTGAGAAACACTGCGTTACCGAGATATCCCTCTTCAAAAAGAGGACGTATATAGTCGTGCAGCGGGGCTTAAGTGGTTAAAGATTTCACCTCTATTTCTGTTGTGGAGAGAACTCCATGATTTTGGATTATCACTCGCACTCCGTCTCGGTGATACCAGGACAAATAGGGAAAGTGAAGCTCCCCAACATGCATGCAGACAGCAATAAAACCTGACAGGGTGCTAGTGACCCTATTAAAAATGTTGTGCTTTAGATGCACTTTAATGCTTATTTTGACAGCTTTTTCTTTCTTTTTAAAATGCCTTCTGTTATTGTTACTAAGCCAGCAGTTTCTAGGAAGTAGAAGCCTCTTATTTGTTGCTATTGGATGGGATGAGTGATATTTATTGTCATTGGATTTGACAAGGTTTTATTGTGACTGCCAGCAGATGGCGGCACTGGGACGAGGTTATCCCTGCAGGGAGTCTGGCGCGGATGTAGAATGTGAAGACCGCTTACTAGCACAGACAATTATGCGGCTGATGGTACACAGAATGTAGAGATTAATTACAAGCTACTATGTGGGCTGCACTACCCACAATTTTCTGCGGTTATCTGTAACCTAAGTACATGTGTTTTCTGACAGCGGAGCCGTTAAACTACAGGGCATAAAATCAATTTCATTTCTGGACTGTAATCCATGAAGAAAATAGGTAATATTAGTTTAAATTTTACTTCTTTTTCAGAGGCTTTAAATTCTGAAGGATCGTGCCTGACCACTAAGGTTGGGTTATAACATAATATGTTCTGGGAAATGGGGGTGAAAAAGCTATAGTATATTTCAGTTGGTGCTGATATAGTGCTATTTGTATGAAGCTTTTATGTTACTCAAAAAATTACGCAAGCTTCTTTTTGTCAGATAAAAAAGGTTTTTGGCCCCATAGACTTCAATAGAAATGCCTGACTTTTTATGAGTGTTTTGTCACTCGTTTTCTGCTCACGGCAGCTCTCCACCCCTCTCTCTCCTCCCCCTAGTGCTTTTTAATGGATACACGAAAATGCCTGAAGCTGTAATGCTTGACACCTTTTAGGGTGAATGAGTAGGGGTACAATGTACCCCTTACTCATTTACATAGGGTTGGGGCTGAGAGCTTGGGGCCCCTTGTTAAAGGGGGCTTACAGACTTCGATAAGCCCCCTTGCCTGCAGACCCCAACAACCACCGCCCAGGGTTGTTGGGAAGAGGCCCTTGTCTCCATCAGCATGGAGACAAGGTGCTTTGGGGTGGGAGGGCTCTGACCCCAAACTACCCCCCCCCGTGTTGAGGGCATGTGGCCTGGTATGGTCCAGGAAGGGGGGCACTTGCTCGTCCTTCCATTTCCTGGCTGTGCGCTCTGATATGGTCTGGTATGGATTTTGGGTGGGACCCCATGCTGTTTTTTTTTTATTTTGCTGTGTGCGTTCCTCTTAAAATCCATACCAGACTCGAAGAGCCTGGTATTGTCGGGATCAAAGTTAGATCCTGTTCATTAAAGTCAGATAGAAGTCGGACAGGAAGTTGCAGGGTAAACCTGGCCTAAATGGGTGACTGACTTTCAGTGTTGATTACCTGATCATCCAATGATGCCTGAGTCTGCTGTACACGGGAGGGGTTCCCAATTTTAATTTGATTGGTTAATTGTCATCAAATGTTTTACATTTGTGTGTGTGTGTATGTACGGTATGTATATAATATAATATATATATGTCGAATACTCCAGCTATGATTAAGCACCAGTCCTAGGTGTGAAACGCATTAGCTGTGTTCTGTTGTTTCACCACCGCTTGCTGTATGGTTTATTACTTTTATTACAAAGAATAAAGGTGATTGCATCAGTTCGGCCATCCAGCTTCATTTCTTCTGTGCACTCCTGTTGCAAATGGGGCCGGCACCTGATCTATACTCGGAGGCAGCTGAGCAGCAAGGAAAGTGATACTCTCCTGCAGCAGTACTTCACTCATATATGTAATACACTTCCAAAACACCTCAAAAACCTGCAAAAACGCTTTATAAAAATGCCTGACAAACGGCAGTAAATTGCTACGAATGGAGCCTAACAAAAAGTTAAAGATCCCAGGGCTTGGGTAATACATTGTATGTTCATGCACTTTTAAAAGGAAACTACTTTATTTTGTCCCCTAAATGCACGTTGGAGGCTATTCTGAAAATAAAATCAGCCTTTAGAACCATCTATGTAAACCTGCTCTTCCAAAAATACATCTAGAAAGGTAAGAAATATTGTTCTACCTGTGTGAATAAGAAACATATATAAGGGGTTATTTACTAAAGGCAAATCCCCTTTGCACTACAAGTGTAAAGTGCACTTGAAAGCGCACTTAGAAGTGCAGTCGCTGTAAATCTGAGGGGTAGATCTGAAATGAGGGGAAGCTCTGCTGATTTTATCATCCAATCATGTGCAAGCTCAATGCTTTATTTTATTTTTCTTGCATGTCTCCCTCAGATCTACAGTGACTGCACTTCCAAGTGCACTTTCAGTGCAATTTCAAATGCACTTTGCACTTGTAGTTTGCACTTGTAGTAAATAACCCCCATAGTGTCTATTTTTACCATCTACCATCCTTCCTATAGTGATAAGTAAAACATGCAAAAAATACCCCTGTGGCTCCATGTCTTATAAAACTGTGCTGGGACCTTGCTGTCTTTCTTCAATTTGGTCAAGAAAGATTAAAAAAAAAACAACTGAGCGTTTACTTTCATTCTGCTGCCTTTGATCAAAGCCCACAGGGTTAATTATCCGTTCTCAAGTTGTGGATGGAAAATGAAACTTTCCCTAAGTCCCAGGGAGCCAGCGCTGGCTAGAAAGGCTAGCCCCTGTCTGGTGTGTTAACCACAATCCCTTGTCTGCCGGTGTAGTGTCACCGTTTGCTCCCTATCACAGAATGCAGCCTAAGTCACGTGGCAGCGAACTACGCATGCGCAATGCGTTCCAATGCCAAATGTGATGCGTTTCAGGGGATTCACGACACTACCCCTCCAGTGAACCCATCACAATTTGTCACGGAAGTGACGAGGAACCATAACGAGGAGGCATACACAGAGCGGGGGGGGGGGGGGGGGCGCGGGACAGAACATACAGATCCAATGAGAAACCTACAAAGAGCGGGGGGGGAGACGGAGGAGAAAGAGACATGCAGATACATTAGGCTGCATTCTGTGATAGGGAGCAAACGGTGACACAGCCCCGCCTCCAGCCCCGCCCCCAAAGCAGAGGCTTATTGAGGTCCGTAAAAACATAGACTCTCTGGCTTTTAAAGCATCCCCCATGTATAATAAAATGTCACATTGTTTTGGTGTACGCAATAAAGACTGTGAAGAAAATGTGTATGTAGGAGGAGAGCTTCTGAATACCAACAAACACATTTCCATTTTATTCCTCATTTCAATGGGAAAGTTTAAGGTGGAACTTTAGGTTTGATTAACTTTGAAGTGAAATGTTACCCAAAAAGTAAAGTTCCGCTCTTCTGTATTTTTTTAGGCTCCATGTACACGGGACCATCCTCACCCCCCCCCCCCCCCCCCCACCCCCCCAGCTGTACGAATCCCCCCCCCCCCCCCCCACCGCCATCCTCCCAGCTGTACGAATCACCCCCCCCCCCCCCCACCGCCATCCTCCCAGCTGTACGAATCACCCCCCCCACCGCCATCCTCCCAGCTGCAGGGATCACCCCCCCCCCCCCCACCGCCATCCTCCCAGCTGTACGAATCACCCCCCCCCACCGCCATCCTCCCAGCTGCAGGGATCACCCCCCCCCCCACCGCCATCCTCCCAGCTGCAGGGATCACCCCCCCCCCCCACCGCCATCCTCCCAGCTGCAGGGATCACCCCCCCCCCCCCACCGCCATCCTCCCAGCTGCAGGGATCACCCCCCCCCCCACCGCCATCCTCCCAGCTGCAGGGATCACCCCCCCCCCACCGCCATCCTCCCAGCTGCAGGGATCACCCCCCCCCCCCCACCGCCATCCTCCCAGCTGCAGGGATCACCCCCCCCCCACCGCCATCCTCCCAGCTGCAGGGATCACCCCCCCCCCCACCGCCATCCTCCCAGCTGCAGGGATCACCCCCCCCCCCCCCGCCATCCCCCCAGCTGCAGGGATCACCCCCCCCCCCCCCCGCCATCCTCCCAGCTGCAGGGATCCCCCCCCCCCCACCGCCATCCCCCCAGCTGCAGGGACCCCCCCCCCCCCCACCGCCATCCTCCCAGCTGTACGAATCACCCCCCCCCCCCACCGCCATCCTCCCAGCTGCAGGGATCACCCCCCCCCCCACCGCCATCCTCCCAGCTGTACGAATCACCCCCCCCACCGCCATCCTCCCAGCTGCAGGGATCACCCCCCCCCCCCACCGCCATCCTCCCAGCTGCAGGGATCACCCCCCCCCCCCCACCGCCATCCTCCCAGCTGCAGGGATCACCCCCCCCCCCCACCGCCATCCTCCCAGCTGCAGGGATCACCCCCCCCCCCACCGCCATCCTCCCAGCTGCAGGGATCCCCCCCCCCCCCACCGCCACCCTCCCAGCTGCAGGGATCACCCCCCCCCCACCGCCATCCTCCCAGCTGCAGGGATCACCCCCCCCCCACCGCCATCCTCCCAGCTGCAGGGATCACCCCCCCCCCCCCACCGCCATCCTCCCAGCTGCAGGGATCACCCCCCCCCCACCGCCATCCTCCCAGCTGCAGGGATCACCCCCCCCCCACCGCCATCCTCCCAGCTGCAGGGATCACCCCCCCCCCCACCGCCATCCTCCCAGCTGCAGGGATCACCCCCCCCCCCACCGCCATCCTCCCAGCTGCAGGGATCACCCCCCCCCCCACCGCCATCCTCCCAGCTGCAGGGATCACCCCCCACCGCCATCCTCCCAGCTGTACGAATCACCCCCCCCCCCCACCGCCATCCTCCCAGCTGTACGAATCACCCCCCCCCCACCGCCATCCTCCCAGCTGTGCGAATCACCCCCCCCACCACCATCCTCCCAGCTGTGCGAATCACCCCCCCCCCACCACCATCCTCCCAGCTGTACGAATCACCCCCCCCCCACCGCCATCCTCCCAGCTGTACAAATCATCCCCCCCCCCCACCGCCATCCTCCCAGCTGCAGGGATCACCCCCCCCCCACCGCCATCCTCCCAGCTGTACGAATCCCCCCCCCCCCCACCACCATCCTCCCAGCTGTGCGAATCACCCCCCCCACCACCACCATCCTCCCAGCTGTAGGAATCACCCCCCCCCCACCGCCATCCTCCCAGCTGTATGAATCATCCCCCCCCCACCGCCATCCTCCCAGCTGTACGAATCACCCCCCCCCCACCACCATCCTCCCAGCTGTGCGAATCACCCCCCCCCCCACCACCATCCTCCCAGCTGTACGAATCACCCCCCCCCCCCACCACCATCCTCCCAGCTGTACGAATCATCCCCCCCCCACCGCCATCCTCCCAGCTGTACGAATCATCCCCCCCCCACCGCCATCCTCCCAGCTGTACGAATCACCCCCCCCCCACCACCATCCCCCCAGCTGTGCGAATCACCCCCCCCCCCCCCACCGCCATCCTCCCAGCTGTGCGAATCACCCCCCCCCACCACCATCCTCCCAGCTGTACGAATCACCCCCCCCCCACCGCCATCCTCCCAGCTGTACAAATCATCCCCCCCCCCACCGCCATCCTCCCAGCTGCAGGGATCACCCCCCCCCACCGCCATCCTCCCAGCTGTACGAATCACCCCCCCCCCACCACCATCCTCCCAGCTGTGCGAATCACCCCCCCCACCACCACCATCCTCCCAGCTGTAGGAATCACCCCCCCCCCACCGCCATCCTCCCAGCTGTATGAATCATCCCCCCCCCACCGCCATCCTCCCAGCTGTACGAATCACCCCCCCCCCACCACCATCCTCCCAGCTGTGCGAATCACCCCCCCCCCCCCACCACCATCCTCCCAGCTGTACGAATCCCCCCCCCCCCCACCGCCATCCTCCCAGCTGTACGAATCATCCCCCCCCCACCGCCATCCTCCCAGCTGTACGAATCATCCCCCCCCCCCCGCCATCCTCCCAGCTGTACGAATCATCCCCCCCCCACCGCCATCCTCCCAGCTGTACGAATCACCCCCCCCCCCACCACCATCCTCCCAGCTGTGCGAATCACCCCCCCCCCCCACCGCCATCCTCCCAGCTGTACGAATCACCCCCCCCCGGTGCTCGTATGCCAGGAGCACAGCTGATTGCGGGTCCACGGCGCATGCGCAGCTGCTTTTTCTTTGGTCCGTGAATATCCTAGACTGGGGTAGGTCACTTGTGCCCGTCATACGCAGCCAGTGTGCCCACTATTTGCAGCCACTTGTGCCCGTCATACGCAGCCAGTGTGCCCACTATTTGCAGCCACTTGTGCCCGTCATACGCAGCCAGTGTGCCCACTATTTGCAGCCACTTGTGCCCATCATACGCAGCCATTGTGCCCACTATATGCAGCCACGTGTGCCCATCATACGCAGCCATTGTGCCCACTATATGCAGTCACTTGTACCCGTCATACGCGTCACTTCCTTCTTCTTCTGTAGCGGCGGCTGTGGCTCCTGTGTCCGCTTGGCTCCTCAGGCTTCCTCCGTCATGTCTCCTTTTCCGCCAATGCGTTAGGCATCCAATAGGATCGCCTAAAGCTTTGGCCAATCGGGAGACAGGTTTTACTGACCTGCCTGCTGATTGGCAAGGAGGAACTTTAGTGTGAAAATAGCTTCTGGCTCTTATCACGTGCTTCACGGCAGAGGTGACGGGCCCACCATGCAACCATGCAGGGGCCACCACTGGTCTTTGATCTCTGTCAAGTGCTGGGGTCTGGATCGCCTCCGCTGCTTTTCCTCCAATCGGGCCAAAGAAGCTGAGTGTGAGTTTACCTATAGCCCTCACACTGGAGACTTGTACACCATCATCATGGCATCCCAGGACGGTGGGTATCAGGTCACGGGAGGGCAGAGCGCATGTGTGTCCCGCTTTGGGGTCACTGGTGGCTTAGGGAGAAGGAGAGGGCCCCTGGGTGTCCGTGGCAGAAGGAGAGGGCACCCCTATCTCCCCCGGAGGACGGGGACACCATTCTCTCCCCCGGAGGACGGGGACACCCTTCTCTCCCCCGGAGGACGGGGACACCATTCTCTCCCCCGGAGGACGGGGACACCCTTCTCTCCCCCGGAGGACGGGGACACCATTCTCTCCCCCGGAGGACGGGGACACCATTCTCTCCCCCGGAGGACTGGGACACCATTCTCTCCCCCGGAGGACGGGGACACCCTTCTCTCCCCCGTAGGACGGGGACACCATTCTCTCCCCTGGAGGACGGGGACACCCTTCTCTCCCCCGGAGGACGGGGACACCATTCTCACCCCGGAGGACGGGGACACCATTCTCTCCCCCGGAGGACGGGGACACCATTCTCTCTCCCGGAGGACGGGGACACCGTTCTCTCCCCCGGAGGACGGGGACACCATTCTCTCCCCCGGAGGACGGGGACACCATTCTCTCCCCCGGAGGACGGGGACACCGTTCTCTCCCCCGGAGGACGAGGACACCTTTCTCTCCCCTGGAGGACGAGGACACCATTCTCTCCCACGGAGGACGAGGACACCAGGGCTGGACAAGGAGAAGAGGTGAGCGCTGCGGGGAAACAGAGCATCATGAGGGACGGGGGATAGAGGAGCAGGAGAGGAACAGAGAAGCATGTGTGGGAACAGAGAAGCAGGGGGGGGGGGGTATCAGTGGAGCACAGGGGGGACCAGAGAAGCATGAGGGTAAGAGGAGCATGGGGGGGGGGATAGAGAAGCATGTGGGGGAACAGAGAAGCAGGGGGAGAACCAGAGGAGCAGAGAGGGGGACAGAGGCGCATGGGGGCCGGCCGCCATGGGAGAGACTTGTCAAAGTGTATGAAGTCCAGGGCAATATTTTTGTCCCAGTCCAGCCCTCGTGTCCCTGTCCTCCAGGAGAGAGAATGGTGTCCTCGTCCTCGGGGGAGAGAATGGTGTCCTCCGGGGGAGAGAAGGGTGTCCTCCGGGGGAGAGAAGGGTGTCCTCGTCCTCCGGGGGGAGAGAATGGTGTCCCCTACCTCGGGGGAGAGAATGGTGTCCTCGTCCTCGGGGGAGAGAATGGTGTCCTCGTCCTCGGGGGAGAGAATGGTGTCCCCGTCCTCTGGGGGAGAGAATGGTGTCCCCGTCCTTTAGGGGAGAGAATGGTGTCCCCGTCCTTTGGGGGAGAGAATGGTGTCCCCGTCCTTTGGGGGAGAGAATGGTGTCCCCGTCCTCTGGGGGAGAGAAGGGTGTCCTCGTCCTCTGGGGAGAGAATGGTGTCCCCGTCCTCTGGGGGAGAGAATGGTGTCCCCGTCCTCGGGGGAGAGAAGGGTGTCCTCGTCCTCTGGGGAGAGAAGGGTGTCCTCGTCCTCTGGGGAGAGAAGGGTGTCCTCGTCCTCTGGGGAGAGAAGGGTGTCCTCGTCCTCGGGGGAGAGAATGGTGTCCTCGTCCTCGGGGGAGAGAATGGTGTCCCCGTCCTCTGGGGAGAGAAGGGTGTCCCCGTCCTCTGGGGGAGAGAATGGTGTCCTCGTCCTCGGGGGGAGAGAAGGGTGTCCCCGTCCTCCGAGGGAGAGAAGGGTGTCCCCGTCCTCCGAGGGAGAGAAGGGTGTCCCCGTCCTCCGAGGGAGAGAATGGTGTCCTCGTCCTCCGGGGGTGAGAAGGGTGTCTGTCCCCGTCCTCCGGGGGAGAGAATGGTGTCCCCTACCCAGGGCCGATCCGCCCCATAGGCTCACTATGCAAGCCGCTTAGGGCCCCGCAAAGCTGCGGAGGGCCCCCCAAATTACTAGAGCCCCCGCTTCTCACTTTAATGTAAGATGTCATTTTCGACAGCAGAACACCCCCTCCCCCGCTTCTCAACTTTAATCTTTGTGACACCATGTGACATGTCATTTTCGGCCCCCCCCCCCCCCCCCGCTTCTTAACTTTAATGTCATTTTGCTTAGGGCCCCAGGGAGGTCAGGATAGGCACTAATGTATGTGATGTGGGCCCCAGGCAGAGCATTCTGTACTCGTACTGTGGTACTAGTCCTGACTCCTGGTGGGGTGATACAAAAATCTGGGGGCCACAGGTCACCCTATCACCACTCTAGATCTGTCCCTCTTATGTGGTCGGGCGCTCTCCAAGGGGATTGGTGAAGAGTTATGGGTGACGGCATCACGGGTCAGGTAGAGGGCCCCTTAGCAAATTTTGCTTAGGGCCCCCGGTTAGGTCAGGATCGGCACTGCCCCTACCTTTGGGGAGAGACTGGTGTTACCGTCCTCCGGGGGAGAGAATGGTGTCCCCGTCCTCTGGGGGAGAGAAGGGTGTCCCCGTCCTCCGGGGGAGAGAAGGGTGTCTGTCCCCGTCCTAAGGGGAGAAGGGTGGCACCCTCTCCTCCTCCAACCACCCAAGGATCAGCTCTTCCAATTTTGGCCAACACTGGGGCCCATCTGCTTCTCCTTCAAACAGCCAGGGGCCCACTCCTTCTCTGCCAACCACCCAGGTTCTCTCTCCTTCTCCCCCGGCCACCCAGGGGCCCTCTTCTTCACTAAATGGCCACCCAGGGGCCCTCTCCTCCTCCAAACACCCAGGTGCCCTCTCCTTCTCCCACGGACACCCAGGGGCCCTCTCCTTCTCCCACGGACACCCAGGGGCCCTCTCCTTCTCCCACGGACACCCAGGGGCCCTCTCCTTCTGCCACGGACACCCAGGGGCCCTCTCCTTCTCCCTAAGCCACCAGTGACCCCAAAGCGGGACACACATGCGCTCTGCCCTCCCGTGACCTGATACCCACCGTCCTGGGATGCCATGATGATGGTGTACAAGTCTCCAGTGTGAGGGCTATAGGTAAACTCGCACTCAGCTTCTTTGGCCCGATTGGCGGTGGTGGTGGGGGGGTGATTCGTACAGCTGGGAGGATGGCGGTGGGGGGGGTGATCCCTACAGCTGGGAGGATGGCGGTGGGGGGGGGTGATTCGTACAGCTGGGAGGATGGCGGTGGGGGGTGGGTGATCCCTACAGCTGGGAGGATGGTGGTGGTGGGGGGGGTGATCCCTACAGCTGGGAGGATGGCGGTGGGGGGTGATTCGTACAGCTGGGAGGATGGCGGTGGGGGGGGTTGATCCCTACAGCTGGGAGGATGGCGGTGGGGGGGGGGGGTGATTCGTACAGCTGGGAGGATGGCGGTGGGGGGGGGGTGATTCGTACAGCTGGGAGGATGGCGGTGGGGGGGGGGGGTGATTCGTACAGCTGGGAGGATGGCGGTGGTGGGGGGGGTGATCCCTGCAGCTGGGAGGATGGCGGTGGGGGGGGGGGTGATTCGTACAGCTGGGAGGATGGCGGTGGGGGGAGGGGTGATTCGTACAGCTGGGAGGATGGCGGTGGGGGGGGGGGTGATTCGCACAGCTGGGAGGATGGCGGTGGGGGGGGGTGATCCCTACAGCTGGGAGGATGGCGGTGGGGGGGGGTGATTCGTACAGCTGGGAGGATGGCGGTGGGGGGGGGGGTGATTCGTACAGCTGGGAGGATGACGGTGGGGGGGGGGTGATTCGTACAGCTGGGAGGATGGCGGTGGGGGGGGGGGGTGATTCGTACAGCTGGGAGGATGGCGGTGGGGGTGATTCGTACAGCTGGGAGGATGGCGGTGGGGGTGATCCCTGCAGCTGGGAGGATGGCGGTGGGGGGGGGTGATCCCTGCAGCTGGGAGGATGGCGGTGGGGGGGGGGGTGATCCCTGCAGCTGGGAGGATGGCGGTGGGGGGGGGGTGATCCCTGCAGCTGGGAGGATGGCGGTGGGGGGGGGGTGATCCCTGCAGCTGGGAGGATGGCGGTGGGGGGGGGGTGATCCCTGCAGCTGGGAGGATGGCGGTGGGGGGGGGGGGATCCCTGCAGCTGGGAGGATGGCGGTGGGGGGGGGGGTGATCCCTGCAGCTGGGAGGATGGCGGTGGGGGGGGGTGATCCCTGCAGCTGGGAGGATGGCGGTGGGGGGGGGGGGGTGATCCCTGCAGCTGGGAGGATGGCGGGGGGGGGGGGGGTGATCCCTGCAGCTGGGAGGATGGCGGTGGGGGGGGGGTGATCCCTGCAGCTGGGAGGATGGCGGTGGGGGGGGGGGTGATCCCTGCAGCTGGGAGGATGGCGGTGGGGGGGGGTGATCCCTGCAGCTGGAAGGATGGCGGTGGGGGGGGGGTGATCCCTGCAGCTGGGAGGATGGCGGTGGGGGGGGGGGGTGATCCCTGCAGCTGGGAGGATGGCGGTGGGGGGGGGGGGTGATCCCTGCAGCTGGGAGGATGGCGGTGGGGGGGGGGGGGGGGTGATCCCTGCAGCTGGGAGGATGGCGGGGGGGGGGGGGGTGATCCCTGCAGCTGGGAGGATGGCGGTGGGGGGGGGGGGTGATCCCTGCAGCTGGGAGGATGGCGGTGGGGGGGGGGTGATCCCTGCAGCTGGGAGGATGGCGGTGGGGGGGGGGGTGATCCGTGCAGCTGGGGGGATGGCGGTGGGGGGGGTGATTCGTACAGCTGGGAGGATGGCGGTGGGGGGGGGGTGATCCCTGCAGCTGGGAGGATGGCGGTGGGGGGGGGGGGGTGATCCCTGCAGCTGGGAGGATGGCGGTGGGGGGGGGGGTGATTCGTACAGCTGGGAGGATGGCGGTGGGGGGGGGGGGTGATCCCTGCAGCTGGGAGGATGGCGGTGGGGGGGGGGTGATCCCTGCAGCTGGGAGGATGGCGGTGGGGGGGGTGATTCGTACAGCTGGGAGGATGGCGGTGGGGGGGGGGGGGTGATCCCTGCAGCTGGGAGGATGGCGGTGGGGGGGGGGGTGATTCGTACAGCTGGGAGGATGGCGGTGGGGGGGGGGGGGTGATTCGTACAGCTGGGAGGATGGCGGTGGGGGGGGGGGTGATCCCTGCAGCTGGGAGGATGGCGGTGGGGGGGGGGGGGTGATTCGTACAGCTGGGAGGATGGCGGTGGGGGGGGGGGGGGTGATCCCTACAGCTGGGAGGATGGCGGTGGGGGGGGGGGGGTGATTCGTACAGCTGGGAGGATGGCGGTGGGGGTGATTCGTACAGCTGGGAGGATGGCGGTGGGGGGGGGGGGGTGATCCCTGCAGCTGGGAGGATGGCGGTGGGGGGGGGGATTCGTACAGCTGGGAGGATGGCGGTGGGGGGGGGGGGGTGAGGATGGTCCCGTGTACATGGAGCCTAAAAAAATACAGAAGAGCGGAACTTTACTTTTTGGGTAACATTTCACTTCAAAGTTAATCAAACCTAAAGTTCCACCTTAAACTTTCCCATTGAAATGAGGAATAAAATGGAAATGTGTTTGTTGGTATTCAGAAGCTCTCCTCCTACATACACATTTTCTTCACAGTCTTTATTGCGCACACCAAAACAATGTGACATTTTATTATACATGGGGGATGCTTTAAAAGCCAGAGAGTCTATGTTTTTTACGGACCTCAATAAGCCTCTGCTTTGGGGGCGGGGCTGGAGGCGGGGCTGTGTCACCGTTTGCTCCCTATCACAGAATGCAGCCTAATGTATCTGCATGTCTCTTTCTCCTCCGTCTCCCCCCCCCGCTCTTTGTAGGTTTCTCATTGGATCTGTATGTTCTGTCCCGCGCCCCCCCCCCCCCCCCCCCCCCCGCTCTGTGTATGCCTCCTCGTTATGGTTCCTCGTCACTTCCGTGACAAATTGTGATGGGTTCACTGAGGGGTAGTGTCGTGAATCCCCTGAAACGCATCACATTTGGCGTTGGAACGCATTGCGCATGCGCAGTTCGCCGCCACGTGACTTAGGCTGCATTCTGTGATAGGGAGCAGAATATGACACTGCACCGGAGCTCTGCCAGAGACCAGAGGAGAGGCAACTAGAACAACCTCTCATCTAATGACTTCCATATATAACCTGCTGAGGAACTACAAGTCCTAACTAATGCGGAAAAGTTATGTCAGTTTTTGAGCAGCAAGGAAGAAGACCCAGGGCTTTTAAAGTATGACTTTCTCATTAAATGAAGGATGTAAACCCTTATATAAGTTTTAACGTGTTGACATGTATGTCAATGAAAAATAAAGTAACATACGCAGTACATCTCTACAGAAACTTTTAATTTCCGATAATGGGCTGACAACGCACACCATTTTTGTGGTATCGGCTCTGCCCAGTTGTCTTTTGCTAAACTATTGAATCCCTCACACTATCCTCATCTCCAAAGCACAGGTTTCTTATAATTGACTTAAAGTCCTAGATAAGAACTGGGAGAGCTAAAAAAAAAAAAAAAAAAAAACATTCTTGAGACCACAAAAGAAGGGTACACAGGACACATGATTTTCTAACCAATCCAACAGATTTTCTTTGCACCTATCAAGCTCATTGTTGGGGTGCAGATACACTTCAATTCAATTTCAAAAGCCTTCTTTGATATTTCCTAATCACCTATCAACCAGGCACCTCTTGATAAAACGGTCAGTGGTGCCTTCTCCCAGCCCAATACCTGGCAGATGAAATGAAAACACAAACAATGCTATCTTCTGCCTGTAAACTACTCATCTCCCCATTCCCTGTGTAATGGAGATTAAAAAAAATGTCATGTTTTAAGTCCTGCCTAGGTGGCAACTATGGCTCCCTCCATAGATACAGTGGAGGAATGAACGTAGATCCCCAAAGACAGGATGTATGTTATTCACAGGACCACCAGGTAATAAAAAGGGGAAACCGCCTGCAAAAAGAAAACTATTGCAGCCAGCATGCCTACCGTGTTTCCCCGAAAGTAAGCCCTACCCCGAAAATAAGACCTATCTGGATTATCAGGGTGGGCTGCAATATAAGCCCTACCCCAAAAATAAGCCCTAGTAAATCTCATTAAAACCCCTGTAATGCTTTTGTAAATATTGGCCAGTGTCTCCGTTTGCAGCTGTATTTATAAAAACATGTTTACACCCACCGCTGCCCCGCCGGAGGTCCTCTTCTCTCCTCCCGTATGATGTCTGTGTCCCTTCCTCTTCTGTGCATGGAGTGGGCTGACGTCAGCCGATATCTCTGCTGTTCTCTTTCCTCCACTCCTCCCACCTAGCAGCGGCTCCTCTGCCTACAGTGCACAGACGTCTGCGGCAATAGCGGCTCTTCTTTTTCCTCCTCTCCTCCCGCTAACGTCTGCGCCCTCTCCCTTTTTACCGTAGTGCACGGAGCGCGCTGACGTCACATTCTCTTTCCTCATCTCAGAGAAGAGCAGTATACAGTACCATAACAGTTGTTAAAAAGGTACTTTTATACAGTATAAAACGGGACTGACTGAACTGTAATAGATTAGATTACTTTACAATCAATTCAGAATGATGTAAAAAACAGACTCCTGACCTGACAATGTTGCAGGGGGTGAGGGAAAGACAGAGGACACAGAATTTTTAGATTTTTGGAGGAAAATTGAGAGGGATAGATGACACCGCACAAACACTGTGTTGTCTATCATGCTTTAAAGAAACAGTATTTTTTTTTTAAAGCAACAACCACCCAGACAGACCGTAAATAAATAGGCCCTACCCTGAAAATAAGCCCTAGTGTGTTTTTTGTGACCAAAATTAATATAAGACCCGGGCTTATTTTTGGGGAAACACGGTAAGGACTGTTGAGCTGCAATATATTACATTTTTGATTTGAAGTTTAGATACACTAAAAGTAAAGCTTTGTCAATAGTCTGCCCCCCGCCCTACCCAACCAACTTGCTATTTGGAAATAAAGAACAAGTTCATCATAGAGTAATCTTCTCTTCTCCTGCCAGCAAGCAGATAGGTCGACGGCATTATTAATTGCAGGCCAGTCTGATTGGCTCAGCACTGGCTCTCCCTTATGTGGCCTGTTCTGCAGAGGATTACAGGAAGCTGATATAAAGCCAGATACTCATACTAGCGATAAATGTAAGCATTTTAATATCAAAATTTCTGGATTCAATGATAATCTTTTACTATCTGCCTGAAGTTCTGCTCTACATAAGCACAGTTTGATCTCGCAGTGATGTCTGGCCAGTGAGAGGTTAATGAATGGCCATTGATGTTATTCCTCAACATGTGAGATCAACGTTGCTTATCGTTCTGATGTTCAGGCTGAGTCACAGCTGCATGTGATGTGGTTTACAGTCTCTGCGGAATAATAGCGGGGCTCACATTGCACTCAGCGCATGGAAACTGCTCTGCAGGACATAGATTTGATTTTAGAAGTTCCCTACAGAGTGGACAAGGTTATAAAACTCTCAGAAGGGCTTCAGATGGAATGTTCTATTCTAGATCGTGTTTTATGATCTCAGAATTGCTGCTGTTCTTCCACAGGGATGTAGAGAAGTAGCCCTCCTGATAGGTGGGAAATGTAAATTTTGACAGCTGTCACTGAAACAGGAGGTGGCAGAAATCTTTCACTGGGGACACCTGTTCTGGCAAATCTAAAGCCCTGTACACACGATCAGTCCATCCGATAAGAACGGTCCTTCGGACCGTTCTCATCGGTTAACCGATAAAGCTGACTGATGGTCTGATGTGCCTACACACCATCAGTTAAAAAAACGATCGAGTCCAACGCGGTGACATAAAACACAACGACTTGCAGAGAAAAATTAAGTTCAATGCTTTCAAGCATGCGTCGACTTGATTCTGAGCATGCGCGAGTTTTTAACCGATGCTTTTGCGTACTAACCATCGGTTTTGACCTATCGGTTGAATTTTAAAGCAAGTTCTAAATTTTTGGACCGAAGAATAACTGACCGATGGGGCCCACACACGGTCGGTTTGGACCGATGAAACGGTCCTTCAGTCCGTTTTCATCGGTTTAGACTGATCGGCCTAGATTCACGTAGGGCGGCGTAAGTGTGGGCGGGCGTAGCGTATCGTATTTACGCTACGCCGCCGCTACTTAGAGAGGCAAGTGCTGTATTCACAAAGCACTTGCGTCCTAAGTTACGGCTGCGTAGTGTAAATGTGCCGGCTTAAGTGCGCCTAATTCAAATTGTGAAGAGGTGGGCGTGTTTTATGCTAATGAATCGTGACCCGACGTGATTGACATTTTAAACAAACGTATCCCAGTGCGCATGCGTCGGATAGAATGCCTAAGATACGTCGAACACTGCCTACGACGTGAACGTAACTTACGCACAGCCCTATTCGCGTACGACTTACGCAAACGACGTAAAAAGATATGCTTGTTCCGACGTCCATACTTTGCATGGGCTGCGCCACCTAGAGACCTGCTTTATCTTTACGCCGGCGTATGTCTTACGTAAACGGCGTAACTAAATGCGACGGGCGCACGTACGTTTGTGAATCGGCGTATCTAGCTTATTTGCATATTCGACGTGGAAATTAATGGAAGCGCCACCTAGCAGCCAGCGTAAATATGCACCCAAGATACGACGGCGTAGGAGACTTACGCCGCTCGCATCTTGGCTAAATTTAAGCGTATCTGGTTTCCAGAATACGCTTAAATATACGCCGGCGCAAATTCGGACTTACGACGGCGTATCTACTGATACGCCGTCGTAAATCTTTAAGAATCTGGCCCATCGTGTGTATGCGGCCTAAGAGGTGATTTACCATCATTGTAGAATGATTTCCTCCCACTTCCTATTACATCTGCATGGCAGGAAGTGAAAAGGGAATCTGCAGGGTGGACTTGATTTTATTAGTAAAAAGGCTTGATTTATATTAACTAGATTTTAAATCATAGTTTTAAAAAAAGCAACGGTCATCTCTGTCCTGCATCGGCTCCTCCTCTGACCCACTGTTGACTCACCGACAGTCCCATTTATTTTAATGAGCTGGCTGGTACTGCGGCAGTGACCCAACAAGGTGAGGGATGTGGTGGCAGCAGGTGAGTGGATGCCCGCTAACAAGCACTGCCATGATGGATCTGAAATGACAGGTGCTCTTTCAATGTAAATTCTTGCTGGTAATTAGAATCATTAATATTTTCAAACAAAATTAAGGTTTCCTAATTAGAATAATAAGCTGTCAGGTCGTAAAAGTCTCTTTTACGACCTGCTGCCATTTTGCTCCTCAAGGGAGGAATAAAGCACTTCAAGCTGTGTGCAGAAAAATCGCAAGGTTTATAAGCTGCTTAGAAGGTTTCACTTTCTTTTTTACTGCTTGCCCTTCCTCCTCAGACTTACGCCGCGTACACACGACTATTTTTCGGGTTCTAAAAAATTAAGTTTTTTTTTAATGTCATTAAAAACGATCGTGTGTGGGCTCCAGAGCTTTTTTCACGATCTAAAAAATGGCCATTAAAAATTTCGAACATGCTCTGTTTTCACACCATTTTTAACATTGTCGTTTTTAACCACTTCAATACCGGGCTTTTATACACACCTCAATACCGGCCTACATGTACAAATCATCATTCTTTTGCTAGAAAATTACGCAAAACCCTCAAACATTATATATGTTTTTTTTAGCAGACACCCTAGGGGAAAAAATGGCGGTCATTGCAATGTTTTATCTTGCACGGTATTTGCGCAATAATTTTTCAAACGCCTTTTTTTGGGAAAAAAATAGTTTCATGAATTAAAAAAAATAACAAAACAGTAAAGTTAGCCCAATATTTTTGGAATATATGAAAGATTATGTTACACCGAGTAAATAGATACCTAACATGTCACGCTTTAAAATTGCGCACACTCATGGAATGGCGCCAAACTTCAGCAGCTTTGAAAATGTTTACAGGTTACCAGTTTAGATTTTACAGTTCTAGAATTGTTGCTGGCACTCTAATGCACGCGGCGATACCTCACATATGTGGTTTAAACGGCATTTACATATGTCGTCGGGACTTACGTGTGCGTTCGCTTCTGCGTGCGAGCTGCCGGGGACAGGGGCGTTTAAATATTTTTTTTTATTGTTTTATTTATTTTTTTACTTATTTATTTTTTTACACTTTTTTTTTTTTTTTATCACTTTTATTCCTATTACAAGGAATGTAAACATCCCTTGTAATAGGAAATGTGTGTGACAGGTCCTCTTTATGGAGAGATGCGGGATCAATAAGACCCCACATCTCTCCTCCAGGCTGGAAAGCATGAGATCGGTGAAAAAAATGTCACCGATCTCATGATCAGTGTTGCTCACTAGCCGCAATCGTGGCTTTGTTTACTTACGGGTACCCGGGCGTGACGTCATCACATCGCGCCCGGGCCTCCGACGGTCATAGAGATGACTGGTGACCATCGGATGACCAGTCATCTCTATGCATCCTGCCTGCGCCGGACGATTCCCGGATGGCGACGGAAGGGGGGAGGATGTCCCCTCCCGCCGCCTATAAGAACGATCAAGCGGCGGAACCGCCGCTATGATCGTTCTTATGGTGCGCAGGATCGCCGGCTGAAGACATGGATATCTGAATGATGCCTCTAGCTCCAGGCATCATTCAGATATCCCCCTGCAAAGCCCAGGACGTCATATGACGTCCACCCAGGATGGTAGATCCCGTCTGTGGACGTCATATGACGATGGGCCGGTATTGAGGTGGTTAAGGTTGTAAAAAATGGTCGTGTGTGGGCTTTAACGACGTGAAAAAAAAGTGCATGCTCAGAAGCAAGTTATGAGACAGGAGCGCTCGTTCTGGTAAAACTACCGTTCGTAATGGAGTAAGCACATTCATCACGCAGTAACAGACTGAAAAGCGCGAATCGTCTTTTACTAACACAAAATCAGCAAAAGCAGCCCCAAGGGTGGCGCCATCCGAATGGAACTTCCCCTTTATAGTGCCGTCGTACCCTTAAAAACGTCATTTTTTAGAACCCGAAAAACGGTCGTGTGTACGGGGCATTAGAGCCTGATATATATGCATTTCTCTTTAATCATACAATTTGTAGTGTACATAGATTTGCAAAACAATGGGATAAAGGAATATATCTTTTTTTTTATTATTTATCTCATGGTTACTGTGAATGCATCAATGCAGCACATGTTATCTCAGCTCGCAGAGCTTGGATTCATTAAAAAAGTTTACCAAAAATGTAAATATTGCAGAATATGCTACATAGCTAAGCTCCATTTCATGCAGAATAAACTAAATTATTAATGTATCTGAAATATAAAACTATCTTTAGATAGATTTTTACTCCAAAAGCATTTTATTAAAATAAATTTGATAAAAATCCCAAAAATCTGATTTAAAGCGGTATTCCGGCCATAATTTTATTTTCATTTTTTTTACAATCTCAACATTATTAGAAGATATAATCAGCAACAGATATCAATCGTTCACGATCTCTTTAGTTATCAATGACAAAAACATACAGTATATATTGTCACCGATCTTGTGGCCTTTTTCATTTTAGTTATGGGCATGTGAAGCCCAGTTGATTTCCTGAGAGAAGTTTACATTCACGTTATTGTACTCGGAATGTATTTAGCTGATTTTGACCACGTTCACATTGAGCCAAATCAGCAGCTATTGCCGGAAACGGCACCATTCGAATCGGTGCGACTCCGACTTTGCAGCGCTGCACCGATACCCAAAGGTAATTCCTGTACTACTTTTGAAGACTTCGGGGGCGATTTGAGTAGACATCTGCGCATGAACCCGCACAGACGTCTGTCAAATCGCCCTCGAAGTCGAACTGCTTTGCCGATTTGAAATTTTTTAACCCGCATCAGTATGAACCTGGGCTTTAACTGACAGTTAATTTGGGCTTCAAATGTGGTTCATTATTTTGCCTTCATTAAATTAAGCTCTTATTAGATTTCACCAAAGTATGTGTTCGCTTTGGTATATATTTTTCATTATTTGCTTTGCTGTTTTTCCTGTTCTGCATCCATTAAAGTTGTCATTTATTTTCTCCAGCCGGTGATGAATAATGACAAGCATTGCTTTGAGTGTTATGGATATGACATCATAATAGATGACAAATTAAAGCCGTGGTTAATCGAGGTGAGTGAGTTTTATATTTTGTGTGATTCAGACCTTTGGAGTTCATTAAATGGGAGTTAGCATAGCCCTATCATTAATATTAGCACAGACCAATAAGAATACATATAACAATTCACAAAGATTTGATATTTTAGACATGTGACAGTAATTTTCAAATCTCTTTGGATTCCATGTCTCTGAATCCTCGGTTTCTGCTTTGTAAACCTGACACTTTAATAAAAAATAAATATATAAATATATATATATATATATATATATATATATATATATATATATATATATATATATATATATATATATATATATATATAATTTTTTTTTTTTTTTTTTTTTTTGCCTTGAATAAAACAATTGCTACCACCAAGCTCTTTCATGTTACTTAAAAGAGAAGTATTTATTTTTTATTTTTAGAATCATACTTACCTTGGTGGATGCAGTATCGGTCCGATGCTGCATCTGTCCTCTGCCGGCTCCAAGACAGAGAACTGAGTGATCAAAGTTGATCAGTGCTCCGTGATCAGAGAGCTGGTGACTGTCGGTCATCGGCTCTCTTACTTCTGACCCCCACACACACTCACTGGAGCACTGTGATGTTGAAGGGGCTGGCACAGGCTCTCAGCGGCCCGCTGAAAGGGTGCGTCGGGTTTCGGCCAAGGCATCTGGGTGGATCCCGATCATACGTTCATAATCCTTTCCCAGCCTGGACTGGCTCTGTCTGTGACGTTGGCCAACAGTGGGCTTCAGCCTCCTAACAAAGGGTTAATTAAGATCTCAAGGCTTGGATTCTGTATTGTATGTTAATGAAGGGATGTTCAGTCTGTCCCAATTTTGACCCTTCATATTCACTTTCAAATTCTTTAGAGTAGCCTGCAGTCTACCCAAGACCTATTCTAAAGAAACAGCTAGGAAAGTAAAAGTCCATATTTTCAGTTAATATTGCAGTGTTTATGGTAAAGTGTATGCAGATGTATAAGCACTTTATTTTGTTTTGGAACTAGTAGCAAGCAGTGGCGGCCTGTCCATTAGGGGCGCCGCCCCCCTAGTCCATGCGTCCAGTCCCTAATCTACATGCAGGGCATCGGATGCATGGATTCTAATGTTTTTTTCCCCCAGAAGCATGTGATTAGAGCCAGAGGCTCTAATAGGCTTCAAAAAAGGGTGGCGACGGGTGTCTTGGTTGGTGCCCCCCCCCCCCCCAAAATATGAAACAAGGAATAAAGTATATAAAGCTCCTGTATGACAGTCTAAACAAGTCCCAAATCCAGTTACTATAGGGTCTGTGTATAAAAACATTGCTACAAGAAATGATCACTACATGGTTTGAAATATAATTATCTCTTATGACCGTCGGCTCCATCTTGTTGGCATAATGTGGCATTTTTCTAAAATGCCTCAATCAAAAAAAGAAAGCCTAAAAAATGCTTAAAGTAGAACACCAGGCAACACTTTTTTTTTTTTTTTTTTATTTTTGGATAGAGTGAGGGAAGGTTATATCTCCTGTAAGGTTTATTTTTGCCATCTTTTTTATTTTTGATCAATTGGGGAGATTTCCCTTCACTTCCTGTCCTATAGCCAAACAGGAAGTGATTGGAAATCCCTGCAAATTGAAGGGATTTTTTGGGGACCCCCAGGTCACCAGAACTAGTGTCCTCATTGGAAGATTTCCCCTTTCTGAGGACAACTCAAAATTTGTGATTTTCTTTTACGTTCACTTTCAATTACAGGTGTTTTTTAAAAAATTAGCATATTGTGATAAAGTTCATTATTTTCTGTAATGTACTGATAAACATTAGACTTTCATATATTTTAGATTCATTACACACAACTGAAGTAGTTCAGGCCTTTTTATTGTTTTAATATTGATGATTTTGGCATACAGCTCAAGAAAACCCCAAATTCCTATCTCAAAAAATTAGCATATTTCATCCGACTAATAAAAGAAAAGTGTTTTTAATAAAAAAAAAGTCAACCTTCAAATAATTATGTTCAGTTATGCACTCAATACTTGGTCGGGAATCCTTTTGCAGAAATGACTGCTTCAATGCGGCGTGGCACGGAGGCAATCAGCCTGTGGCACTGCTGAGGTGTTATGGAGGCCCAGGATGCTTCGGTAGCGGCCTTAAGCTCATCCAGAGTGTTGGGTCTTGCGTCTCTCAACTTTCTCTTCCCAATATCCCACAGATTCTCTATGGGGTTCAGGTCAGGAGAGTTGGCAGGCCAATTGAGCACATTAATACCATGGTCAGTAAACCATTTACCAGTGGTTTTGGCACTGTGATCAGGTGCCAGGTCGTGCTGAAAAATGAAATCTTCATCTCCATAAAGCTTTTCAGCAGATGGAAGCATGAAGTGCTCCAAAATCTACTGATAGCTAGCTGCATTCACCCTGCCCTTGATAAAACACAGTGGACCAACACCATCAGCTGACATGGCACCCCAGACCATCACTGACTGTGGGTACTTGACACTGGACTTCAGGCATTTTGGCATTTCCCTCTCCCCAGTCTTCCTCCAGACTCTGGCACCTTGATTACCGAATGACATGCAAAATTAGCTTTCATCCGAAAAAAGTACTTTGGACCACTGAGCAACAGTCCAGTGTTGCTTCTCTGTAGCCCAGGTCAGGCGCTTCTGCCGCTGTTTCTGGTTCAAAAGTGGCTTGACCTGGGGAATGCGGCACCTGTAGCCCATTTCCTGCACACGCATGTACACGGTGGCTCTGGATGTTTCTACTCCAGACTCAGTCCACTGCTTCCGCAGGTCCCCCAAGGTCTGGAATCGGTCCTTCTCCACAATCTTCCTCAGGGTCCGGTCACCTCTTCTCGTTGTGCAGCGTTTTCTGCCACACTTTTTCCTTCCCACAGACTTCCCACTGAGGTGCCTTGATACAGCACTCTGGGAACAGCCTATTCGTTCAGAAATGTATTTCTGTGTCTTACCCTCTTGCTTGAGGGTGTCAATGATGGCCTTCTGGACAGCAGTCAGGTCGGCAGTCTTACCCATGATTGCGGTTTGGAGTAATGAACCAGGCTGGGAGTTTTTAAAAGCCTCAGGAATCTTTTGCAGGTGTTTAGAGTTAATTAGTTGATTCAGATGATTAGGTTAAGAGCTTGTTTAGAGAACCTTTTCATGATATGCTATTTTTTTGAGATAGGAATTTTGGGTTTTCATGAGCTTTATGCCAAAATCATCAATATTAAAACAATAAAAAGGCTTGAACTACTTCAGTTGTGTGTAATGAATCTAAAATATATGAAAGTCTAATGTTTATCAGTACATTACAGAAAATAATGAACTTTATCACAATATGCAAATTTTTTGAGAACCACCTGTATATGGTAAACAGGACAAATATGGATCATCTCCCTAATGGGGACACAGAGAGTAATAAAAGCTGACATGTTCTAATCCATCTCCCCTTCATCCAAAAAACAAACAAAAAAAAAATAATTTTACCTTTTTAGTTCTACTTGAAGACATCCGCAAGGCAAAATTTTAATACATGAATCCCTAAGGCTCGGTACACACTGGGGTGATTTGTCAGGTGAAAAGTCGCGCTCCATTCAGTGCAAAGGAACCGTTCTATTTGCAACGACTCAAGTCGCTCCGACTTACAAAAAGGTTCATGCACTACTTGGGGGCGACTTCAGAGCAGCTTGCATTGACTTTGATTAAAGAAGTTGTATGCAAAGGATCAACAAGTATCTGTGGGACATTGCAGGAAGCCTAAGTGTAGGTGTATTGACAGCCAGGTGCTGCAAAATATATATATTTTTTTAATAGAAGGTGTCGGTTCTATTTTAAAACCCCTGTCAGTTTATTTTTGGCCTCTGCTGTTTTGTTGGCAAGAGTCCCCTTCCTTTTCCTGTTCGAAAGATGCAGAAGGTAAGCGGAAACCTCTACAAAGTGAGGGGAATTCCCCTCTTAGGCCTCGTACACACGGCCGAGGAACTAGACGTGCCAAACACATCGAGTTCCTCGGCCAGTTCAGCACTGAAGCCGCCGAGGAGCTCGGCGGGGCGAGAGCTCCCATAGAACAACGAGGAAATAGAGAACATGTTCTCTATTTCCTCGCCGAGCTCCTCGTCGGCTTCCTCGGCCGAAAGTGTACACACGGCCGGGTTTCTCGGCAGAATTCAGCCAGAAACTCGGTCGGAAGCTGAATTCTGCCGAGGAAACTGGTCGTGTGTACGGGGCCTCAGACTAGTTTCCCCATTGGCTGTTTACCCCACACCTCTGGTGACAACTCCAAAATGTTAGCTTTCCCATCACTTAAGTAGAGGGGTGAATCTACCTAGTGGGCACACAGACAGCAATAAAAACTTGGCAGAGTTTCTAACCCCTTCCCTACTCCATCTAAAACCCAAAAAACTGTTCTGGCTTTACACAGGCAGTTAAATGCCTTCCTTTTTATTATTGCGTGCTCTGTGTCACTTTTCTTTCTTTTTCTTTTAATTTTGCACTAAACGTTAATATGTAGAAATTTCCTTACCTAGAAACCCACAAAGCTGGAGAGTTTTTGATGAGCTTTTTGTGTTCTTTCTGCATTTAACAGGTCAACGCCTCTCCATCTCTCACGTCCAGTACAGCCAATGACCGCATTTTGAAGTACAATCTCATCAACGACACTCTTAATATAGTTGTTCCAAACGGGGAGATCCCAGAATTCAAGTGGAATAAAGTGCCCCCCAAAGAGGCTCTTGGAAGCTATGAAGTCTTGTAAGTTGTGATGCTCATACGGGGGAGGGGGGGGGGTCTTTACTGCCTCTGAATGGGCAAATGCATTGCTGCCCCTTACACATAATGCCATTAACCCTGCCATTCTGAAGCTTCCCTCCAACCACTTCCGCGTTCAGCTGAACTCGCACAATTTCATTCCCACAGTCAGTGTGAACCTAGACCCGATCCTAAAGAACAAATTGGCCCAGCTGGTTTCAAAATAATTAAAGTTAATCTGGTTGCAGTACTCGCCCCCTCTCCAGTTCTGTCCCTCACCCCCCCCCCCCCTTTTTGGACTTGCCGTTCTTCTATCCCTTGGTGCTCCTCTTCTAGGTGGAATGATGTCCTGCACTACCCAACACAAACTTCATATTTGTTGCATGTTTACATAGCATAGCTATTTAAAAATTGCTGCTTTGACATTCTGAAGCTTCCCTCCAACCACTTTGCGTATTATTTTATATATACTGTGATTCTGTACTTGCCAAATATGCTGCAGAAATCTCCCTCCACTGAGTCTGGCTGCGACCAGTTTAACTGTGGGCAGCTGAAGCTGCTGCCTGTTCTCTTCCTGGATTTACACCGACACTCTGCAGCTCTTATTGGCCCTCTTATGGCTCATCCTTCCTGGCAAATGCTCACCAGAGGGAGGAAGAGCTGTGCACGGTGTCCTAAGCCTAGGCTAATGACCAGACAAGAAACAGGAAGAGGGCTGTACAGGGAGTGCAGAATTATTAGGCAAATGAGTATTTTGACCACATCATCCTCTTTATGCATGTTGTCTTACTCCAAGCTGTATAGGCTCGAAAGCCTACTACCAATTAAGCATATTAGGTGATGTGCATCTCTGTAATGAGAAGGTGTGTGGTCTAATGACATCAACACCCTGTATCAGGTGTGCATAATTATTAGTCAACTTCCTTTCCTTTGGCAAAATGGGTCAAAAGAAGGACTTGACAGGCTCAGAAAAGTCAAAAATAGTGAGATATCTTGCAGAAGAAAAATTGCAAAGCTTCTGAAGCGTGATCATCGAACAATCAAGCGTTTCATTCAAAATAGTCAACAGGGTCGCAAGAAGCGTGTGGAAAAACCAAGGCGCAAAATAACTGCCCATGAACTGAGAAAAGTCAAGCGTGCAGCTGCCAAGATGCCACTTGCCACCAGTTTGGCCATATTTCAGAGCTGCAACATCACTGGAGTGCCCAAAAGCACAAGGTGTGCAATACTCAGAGACATGGCCAAGGTAAGAAAGGCTGAAAGACGACCACCACTGAACAAGACACACAAGCTGAAACGTCAAGACTGGGCCAAGAAATATCTCAAGAATGATTTTTCTAAGGTTTTATGGACTGATGAAATGAGAGTGAGACTTGATGGGCCAGATGGATGGGTCCGTGGCTGGATTGGTAAAGGGCAGAGAGCTCCAGTCCGACTCAGACGCCAGCAAGGTGGAGGTGGGGTACTGGTTTGGTCTGGTATCATCAAAGATGAGCTTGTGGGGCCTTTTCGGGTTGAGGATGGAGTCAAGCTCAACTCCCAGTCCTACTGCCAGTTTCTGGAAGACACCTTCTTCAAGCAGTGGTACAGGAAGAAGTCTGCATCCTTCAAGAAAAACATGATTTTCATGCAGGACAATGCTCCATCACACGCGTCCAAGTACTCCACAGCGTGGCTGGCAAGAAAGGGTATAAAAGAAGAAAAACTAATGACCTGGCCTCCATGTTCACCTGATCTGAACCCCATTGAGAACCTGTGGTCCATCATCAAATGTGAGATTTACAAGGAGGGAAAACAGTACACCTCTCTGAACAGTGTCTGGGAGGCTGTGGTTGCTGCTGCACGCAATGTTGATGGTGAACAGATCAAAACACTGACAGAATCCATGGATGGCAGGCTTTTGAGTGTCCTTGCAAAGAAAGGTGGCTATATTGGTCACTGATTTGTTTTTGTTTTGTTTTTGAATGTCAGAAATGTATATTTGTGAATGTTGAGATGTTATATTGGTTTCACTGGTAAAAATAAATCATTGAAATGGGTATATAATTTTTTTTGTTAAGTTGCCTAATAATTATGCACAGTAATAGTCACCTGCACACACAGATATCACCCTAAAATAGCTAAAACTAAAAACAAACTAAAAACTACTTCCAAAAATATTCAGCTTTGATATTAATGAGATTTTTGGGTTCATTGAGAACATGGTTGTTGTTCAATAATAAAATTAATCCTCAAAAATACAACTTGCCTAATAATTCTGCACTCCCTGTATAAGGTATTTACTGGCAGAATTTTTTTTTTTTACTATCCAACGTTAAAACAACAAGAGCAGAAGATGTAATAGATGGAAAGTTGAAAAAATGATCTGCTTTAAGGTATCCGATGGGAGACAAACATTTTCTTTTTCTGTAAAAAACAAAGCAGACCCAAAATGTAACCTCAGCTGGAGGAGAGGATCACAGCCCTGTCCCTCACTTTCAGGACCCTTAGGTAGCTGGTCACATGACTGGCTGGATTGTATGAGCTGCAATTTTTCCAGGTTCAATTATTTCAGGCATTCTTTTTATGTAACTGAATTAAAGCCAGCAGGATGGGTTTGTTGAGTACTAAAACGCCATTCTTTATATTCTTTTTAATTAGGAAAATAATAAATGCTGAATATGACTATTTTACAACTGCCACTTTCCACCAGCTGTTGGTACGCTGCATAGAAGTTCTGCTTTACAGCTGTTGTGCTAAAAATTTTATTCGCATGACTCAGAGGGACACGCCCATCCCTCGTTTCTTAGCAGATGTAGGAACTCCTAGGGTTCCATTTATAAAGGTGCAATGCAGTAAGACCGAATTGTGGCTATACCACTACTTAAAGTGGTAGTAAAGTCTTTACTACCACTTTTACCTACAGGTAAGCCTATAATAAGGCTTACCTGTAGATATAAAGAATATCTCCTAAACCTGTACAGCTTAGGAGATATTCCCCTCGCAATGCGCCGCTGATTGTAGCGGCGCATGCGCAGCGGGGATCCTCGGCTAAAGGGCCGGCAGCCGCCGGACCATGCCGGAATGAAATCTCCTGCGCGCATGCGCGGGAGTGACGACATCGCCGCTCCAGCCAATCACAGCACTTGAGCAACGATACCTGGAAGACACGGCGAGGCAAGATGACCTCTCGCTCGGCGTGGACCAGGTACGTTCTCTACACCCCGTTTTAAGGTAAGTGTTTCATAATGAGCTAGTATGCGGTGCATACTAGCTCATTATGGCGTTTGCCTTACAGGTGTAAAAATTGTGGGTATACAACCGCTTTATTATTACTGGAACATTATAAAGCAGAACATTTTGTTTTGCTTGCTTTGGGACTCTGAAACAAGCAAAACGCCATTCATTTCAATGAACGGAGTGAAAAAAGCTCGGAAATGCTCATGTCACCGACCTCTCCTCGATTAACAGAGTTCATCTTGTAGCAATATGCAGAAAATTATGTTGAACACCACGGGTTACAATGTATGGCCTGCATTTTATGAATGACATGTAGAATGTAGGCATGGTGTGGCATAAACACTGCGTTGTACAGCGGATAGCGGGATCTGATCTCTGCTCTAAATATGCTCCTTATTTGATGCTGCATTAGAGGAGAAGTCCTGCCTGAGTTCATTTGGCTGGGCTTCTCCTATGGATCACAAGAGTGCAAATTGTTTTTCACTCCTGTGACCCGTTTTCAGCAAAGAGAGGGCTGAAGTCCGCTCTCTGCTGACGTCACGGATATCAGTCCAAGCTCCGCGTCATTCCGACCATGAAGTCTGGATCTGCCAGGTGCATGGACTGACACCCGTCTTAGCGAGCTGCTGAGAGCCTGAGCCGGCCCCTCCACAGCTCAGCGCTCCAGTGAGCGAGGAGGAACATAGCGGAGAGCTGTGACTGACAGTCAGTAGCTCTGTGATCGCGGAGCTCTGAAAACCGAGCGATCAGCGATGTTGGATAGCACGGTTCTCAGTGCAGAGGCGCCGGGGTAAGTATGATTGGGGGGAGGGGGGATCCTTTACTTCACTTTTAAATGTTATCCTTAGATATGGTGGCTCCATTCATTTTCATTTTTAGATCTTTATTCTTGATCCTGGGAGTAGCACATTTCCTGTCACTTCATATCTACACTCTTTTCTCCACTGTATTACTGGAGTGGAGTCATGGTTGTCGTCCAGGCGGGATATCAAACATGTCTACCGTTGTTCATCTGTGTTTTATAGGGGATGGGGAAATAAGGATGTGTGTGTTTTTCTGTTCAGTTCACAGGAAGTTGCAAGGACACTGGCCCAGATTCTCGTAGATGGGCGTAAAACTGCGGCGGCGTAACGTATGTCATTTACGTTACGCCGCCGCAAGTTTTACAGGCAAGTGCTTTATTCACAAAGCACTTGCCTGTAAAGTTGTGGCGGCGTAGCGTAAATCACCCGGCGCAAGCCCGCCTAATTTGGGGGCGTATAGCATTTAAACTGAGCGCGTTCCCGCGCCGAACGTAATGCGCATGCGCCGTCCCTAAAATTTTCCGACGTGCATTGCGCTAAATGACGTCGCAAGGACGTCATTGGTTTCGACGTGAACGGAAATGGCGTCCAGCCCCATTCACGGACGACTTACGCAAACGTCGTAAATTTTAAAATTTCGAAGCGGGAACGACAGCCATACTTAACATTGGTTGCCCCTCATATAGCAGGGGCAACTTTACGCTTTTCAAATCTAACGTCAACGTCGTAACTTCACTGCGTCGACCGCGCGTATGTTTGGGAATTCGCGTATTTTGATGATTTGCATACTCGACGGGGAAAACGACAGAGGCGGCAAAAAAAAAAATTGCATTTAAGATCCGACAGCGTAAGAGCTTTACGCCTGTCGGATCTAATGGTTATCTATGCGTAACTGATTCTAAGAATCAGTCACATAGATACGACGGCCCAGATTGGGACTTACGACGGGGTACATTGCGTTGCGCCGTCGTAAGCCCTTTGAGAATCTGGGCCACTGTGTCCCTGCCAAGATCAATAGATATTTTCTGTACTTGCTGAAAATTTTCTTATTTAAAAAAAAAAAAAAAGAAAATGAATGCAGCCACCACATCTAAGGTCTAGCAAAATATTACATTTTTATTTTTAGTTTAGCTATCCTTTAAAGATTTATCTTATGAATAAATGAAAAGTGATATAAGTTTATACACCTAAAAATATACTACAGCTGGCCAGCTGCCAGCATTAAACCTAGAGGCCAGACAGTGAGACATTAAAGTGGAATTCCTTTCTTACCATAACTATTCTTAAACAACCCCTTACCCCTCCTACTGTTCTGTCCTCCTCTATGTAAAGAAAAAATGTTTTTCATCCTGCTGCAGTCTGGTCACATGATCCCTTATGTCAGGGCTGCAGAGGAGAGGAGGGATCATTCAAGAACAGCTGAGAATTCTGGGAGAGGTGACATCACTCATAGCCTCCAATGTGTCAGAGATGTCGGAGCTCCCTCCTCTCCCCTGCAGCCGGCCACTCACTGACACAGGGAAGACAGAGCTGTGGGATGAAAAATGGTAAGTGTACAGATCTTTTATACACAGGTTAGACAACACAGGTATGCAATTATTATTACATCATAATAGTTATGTTAGGCAAGAATTCCACTTTAATCTCTGGATGGTCTGCGTTGTTTCTTTCTGTGTCACAGATCTAAACTTCGTTAGCGATATTTGAGAAGTGTAATGATTCAGAGATAAGAAGTGCCGAGAGCTAGTGAAAAGCCCATGGCACCTGTGACAGATCATTTTCTAGTGTACTTAAAAAATCTTTGTATGAGAGCACTTGGGAGGAAAATCATTCAGGAGTAGAACTTGGCAATGAGATCAGACAGTTCTAGAATCTTTTATAACAACCATGGAAATTTAAATATTTGTAATGCCGCTGATTGTCATTGTGGGTGATAATTTGACAGAATAGAGAAGCCTCACGTGCACACGCAAAGACTTGTAGTGTTTAACCACTTGAATCTGCAATTCCCCTTCATTGCCAAGCTATTTTTCAGTGATGTGATGTTTTACTGACAATTACTGTCTTTTGATGTTATTTATTATCACACACATCTTTGGAGGGGGGATCCACAATTGGTGGTCTATAGCACTTTAAGAGCCCTTTCACACCGAGCCGCGGGAAGAGTTTAACGGCGCTCTACTGTTATTTTAGTGGTGCTATTCGGCCCCTAACGGGGTGCTTTTAACCTCCTCTAGTGGCCGAGGTAAGGATTAAATGTGCCCGTGTAGCACCACTGCCGAATCGCTTTGCAGGTGCTTTGGTAGCGGTGCCCATTTGCTTCAATGGGTAGGAGCGGTGTATATGCCACCCCAAAGATGCTGATTGCAGAACTTTTTTTTTTAATATTTTGCAAGCGCAGCGCCCCAGTGTGAAAGCACTCTGGCTTTCACATTGGGGTGGCAGGGCAGGCGTTTTACAGGCACTATTTTTAGGCCTTTAGCACCTTAAAAATGCCTCAGTGTGAAAGTTGTCTAAACCAATTGCTTGTGTTTTTTATCTTGAATGGAGATACAGAGTTCATATTGGCTGATCTCGCCTTCAGGAAAATTCATGTGACCAACACGAAGGGCACATGAAAAGATTGATTGAAAGAGGATTTGGTAGAAGTTCAGTAGAGGGTTGTGTGAAAGGAAGTTTTTGAAGAACTACCTGGTCGTCAATGGGGAGATATACAAAATAAAGTTAAAGCGGAGTTCCACCCAAAAATTGAACTTTTCGCTTTTTGGAATTCTCCCCCCCTCCGGTGTCACATTTGGCACCTTTTAGGGGGGAGGAGGGAGCAGATACCTGTGTGATACAGGTATTTGCTCCCACTTCCGGGCATAGATCACCTCTGTGATTGAGGTGACCCAAGCCACTTCCGGCGCCTACTTCAATCCCCCCCACTGCCTTCTGGGAGATACACAGGTCCCAGAAGATGGCAGGGACCAGTGGAATCGCGCAGCGTGACTCGCGCATACGCAGTAGGGAACCAGGAAGTGAAGCCGCTGCGGCTTCACTTCCCGATTCCCTTACCGAAGATGGCGGCAGCACCATCCGAAACCCGAGTGAGACATCGACTTCGGGTGCTGACATTGCAGGTGCCCAGGACAGGCAAGTGTCCAGATAATAAAAGTCAGCAACTCCGCTTTAATGACAATTACTATAATTTGGTCAAAAGGCTCTTTATATGATGTGCTGTATTACATTATCATTATAATCTCTGTTTAAATCCTAGGTACGATGAAGAAGCAGCGCAAGCTGATGGGCTAGATCGAGACATGAGGAACCGACCTGGACAGACTTTTGGCGTTAAAGGAAGTCGGGCAAGGGACTCTGGAAGATCTGCTCCTACAACATGGAAGTAGTTTGGCTCTGAAGACTGTGCTAATCATGATGCGTACAATACTCAGAAATTTCAAAAATCTCCAATAAAATCAGAAGTAGGGTCTCCTCATGTAGTCATAGCGGCCCCTGTATACCTGTAAATTACTTTTTTTTTTTTCAATAATGCAGTGAAAGCTTGGACCTGACGGAGCATTCTGTGCTCTGAAAGTTGGCTGTTTAGTCTAAACAGTCTGGTCCATGTTCCACCTTCTAAGAAATGCTTCAACTCTACCTGAACTCTGTTGGCCCTGTATACTTCCCTCATACCCCACCATTGCCCACAAAGTCAGACTTATAAAAAATTACAGCTGGTATGTAGGGGGTAATATGAATTTAATCAGAAGGTCTTTCCAACTATTTCAGATAAGACTTTATAGATAGTAATCTTTTTATGCCCTAGGTTTTAATAAAAAATAAGGAAACATTTTGGAAAAAATACAAGTTCCTGCAATTACCGGTAGTTATATGGCAACATTTACATACACTATATGGCCAAAAGTTTGTGTTCATCTATCACAACTGCTTGAGCTTGTTGGACATCCCATTCCAAAATCATGGACATTAATATGGAGTTGGACCCCTTTGCTGCTATAACAGCCTCTATTCCTCTGGAAAACTTTCCACAAGATTTTGGGGTGTCTGTTCTGTGGGAATTGTGACACCCGAGAAAAGTGTCCACATACTATGTTATAACATTGTGATGCTCTAAGGGAAAAAAATATGTTCATGTCTCTAGTGTAGGATATGATGAAGTTGGGTTTGAGAAGATTGGACAGCTCCATTTTGGAGGATCTGTGATTTTGAAGATTCTAAATGACATGACACATGCGATGCTTATATCATAAATGCGAATGGCATTCAACATGTTTGTTGGGTTAATGACAGCGGTATCATTTTTATATATCTTTTTTATATTTATTTGACTTATTTATTCTTTTATACTTCTTTTTAATCGAATTTTCAACAGATCACTTACAGTAGTAATATATTGCTCCCTGTTATCGGCAAGCAATAGATTTTTGCAATCTGCAAGTGTAGGGAATGCAGAGCTGGATCAGCTGCACACTTCTCCAATATGGCCACTAGAATTCAAACCAAACCTGATGTTGGCAGAGATGATGCCCTGCATTTCCCATGTAACCATTATAACAATATTATGTGAATATACAGTAATACCTTGGAATATGAGCATAATTCGTCCCAGAAGCATGCTTGTAATCAAGAGCACTTGTATATTAAAGAGAGTTTCCCATAGGGAATAATGGAAGCTCAGATAATCCGTTCCACAGCCACTGCTGGTCTATGCAGTACTGTATGTAGCCAGAATTGCAGGGGCGCCGGTGTATGTAGTACTGCATGTGGCCAGAGGTGCGTGTGCGCCGGTGTATGTAGTACCGCATGTGGCCAGAGGTGCGTGGGCGCCGGTGTATGTAGTACCGCATGTGGCCAGAGGTGCGTGGGCACCGGTGACACTAGGAGACACTCTGAGACACTTGGGAACAGAGTGTTTGTAAGTGTCCCAGAGTTATCCACCAAGCGCTGGGCGCCACCAGTGCCCCCGAACCTCTGGCCAGATACGAAAATGCACACACCAGCAGCTTGAATCCTGCTCATCTTGTGAGACAACACTCGCAAATTGAGTCAGGATAATTTTTTTTTTTAAATAGCTCGTATTGTGAAACGTTTGTAAACCCGCATTACTCGCAATCCGAGGTTTCACTGTATACACATTTTTAAGTTCAGGGCGGACAGTGCATAATGTTATTCCTGTGGATTTATGAAGTGTTTTAAGATACTGTATATTACACACAAAAAATAAAATAAAATGTATTGGTTCTTACCTGGCATAAGGATGTTTGCAATTTACTTGAATTTGTTTACTTCTGACTTAACCACTTAAGACCCGGACCAAAATGCAGGTAAAGGACCAGGCCCCTTTTTGCGATTCGGCACTGCGTCGCTTTAACTGACAATTGCACGGTCGTGCGACGTGGCTCCCAAACAAAATTGGCGTCCTTTTTTTCCCACAAATAGAGCTTTCTTTTGGTATTTGATCACCTCTGCGGTTTTTATTTTAATGCGCTATAAAAAAAAATAGAACGACAATTTTGAAAAAAATTCAATATTTTTTACTATTTGCTATAATAAATATCCCCCAAAAATATATAAAAAACTTTTTTTTTTCCTCAGTTTATGCCGATACGTATTCTTCTACCTATTTTTGGTAAAAAAAAATCGCAATAAGCGTTTATCGATTTGGTTTGCGCAAAATTTATAGTGTTTACAAAATAGGGGATAGTTTTATTGCATTTTTATTATTTATTTATTTTTTTACTACTAATGGCGGCGATCAGCGATTTTTTTCGTGACTGCGACATTATGGCGGACACATCTGCCAATTTTGACATATTGGGACCATTGTCATTTTCACAGCAAAACAATGCTATAAAAATGCATTGTTTACTGTGAAAATGACAATTGCAGTTTGGGAGTTAACCACTAGGGGGCGCTGAAGGGGTTAAGTGTGACCTCATATGTGTTTCTAACTGTAGGGGGCGGGGCTGGACGTGTGACGTCATTGATCGCCTTTCCCTATATCAGGGAACAGACGATCAATGACAGCGCCACTGTGAAGAACGGGGAAGGTGTGTTTACACACACCTCTCCCCGTTCTTCAGCTCCGGGGACCGATCGCGGGACTCCGGCGGCGATCGGGTCCCGCGGTCACGGAGCTTCGGACCAGGTTGCGGGCGCGCCCGCGACCCACGGCTGGGCATTTAACAATCGCGTACAGGTACGTGATTGTGCCCAGCTGTGCCATTTTGCCATATATCGGCATTAGGCGGTCCTTAAGTGGTTTAAAATAACAGACATATGTAAACCTTAAAGTGATTGTAAAGGTAGAAGTTTTTTTTTATCTTAAAGGAGAACTCCAGCCAGAGCTCTTTTGGCTGTACTTCTCCTATGGGTCACAGGGGTGCAATTCGTTTTGCACTCCTGTGACTCGTTTAGGGAACAGTGTAAAAATGTAAAGTGAATTAAAATACATAAGAAATTTTTTTTTTTTTTTTAAAGCTCACGCGCAGAAGCGAATGCATGTGCAAGGTGCGCCCACATATGTAAATGGTGTTCAAACCAATCGTTGGAGCGAGAGCAATAATTCTAGCACTAGACCTCCTCTGTAACTCTAAACTGGTAACCTGTGAATGTTTTAAACGTCGCCTATGGAGATTTTTAGGTGCCAAAGTTTGTCGCCATTCCACGAGCGGGCACAATTTTGAAACATGACATGTTGGGTATCAATTTACTCGCCGTAACATTGTCTTTCACAAAATAGAAAAGAAAATTGGGCTAACTTTATTATTTTCTTGTTTTTTAATTCTAAAAAATGTACTTTTTCCAGAAATATTGCGTTCGTAAGACCGCTGCGCAAATACGGTGTGACACAAAGTATTGCAACAATCTCTATTTTAATCTCTAGGGTGTCTGAAAAAATAAAATAAATAATTTTTGGGGATTCTAACTAATTTTCTAGCAAATAAAAAATTATTTTAACTTGTAAACAGCAACTGTCAAAAACAGGCTTGGTCCAGAAGCGGTTAAGCTACTACCCAGCATCTTCACCCCTCTCTTGCCTGATGGCTTTTTTTTTTTTTTCAAAATCTTTTTTATTCTGAGTTTTTAAAGAGAATTTTTATTACATTTTTTTAGTTACCTATAATATGACCACTGCTGATTTATTAAAGTATCAAGAGTAGTGTCCACAATACAATCGAATATACTTGTGAAAATAACAGAACGGACATATAAATCAGTAGGTTTGTCTCAATCATCACAGAACATACTCATTGCTACCCAGATCTGATAGCTCCTAAAGCTCACCTCTACAGAGATCAGACTGCGGCAGGGCAGCCTAAAGACATTGGACAGTTCGATGAATGATCGTATGTCTGTAAGCCCTTCCTGGTATCCCAGACTGAGCCTGCTCTGGGGAGGAATCGATCGATTTCCAGAGGAGCGATATTGTTTTCTGCCAAAACAAATAGTCTCAAATATATAAAAAAGTTCAAAATAAAACAAGGCAGAACTATTATAGTTTCCCTTTACATGCTAGATAACCGGTTAATGAGTCTAAAGAGATTTTCTTTCCAGTTGGAATACAATTTCTATATGTCCCAAGGACTTGTCCATGTCCGCTTACATTACAGATGATCCCACCCGTAAATACATCACCTCTCCAGCTGTTGCTGTAATTTCTACATCAGCGATTTTATCCTTTTTGACGTTTATTTTCAGATATAATCTGACATTTTTGTAATATGTATTCACTTGTGTAGCTCTGACATTATCTGCAGCATTTTTACAGAGAAGAGTAAACCAGAACATCTGTTTGTACCCTGAAGGAGTTAAAGTATATCTAAGCACATAGAGCTGAATTCCAGGTATTGTCCTGTCCAGCTTGGATAAATGTAAGTATGCATATTCCATACCTGTGGGACCGCTGTTTTGCTGGGACTTTACCGCATTTGTGGTGCGGTTTTTAAAGGACACGTGGCTCAAAAACTTCACCAAAAACGCATTGCGTTTCCTATGGGACACGTTCTGTAGTGCAAATTTGCAAAAAGCACAAAAAAATGCATAGGTGTGAATCCAGCCTAATGGCCCGTACACACGATCCGAATATCGGACGAAAACGATCGTCCGAGGAAGAATCGTACGTTTTTCGGATCGTGTGTACACTACTTTCGAGAGCCGATCACGACAGTTCATCCGATATTAATTGATCGGACAAGCACGAAAATTTTCCTTGTACGATGTCAGATCGTACGATTTTCGTTTAGTCAGTATAGTTGTCGTCCGAAAATACAATACAAATACATTACAACACATGACATCACTTCCGATTTTTTTTCTGTCGTACGAGAATTTTCATGACTTTAATAACCCATTTCATTTTACTTGCGACTATTAACCTCTTGACCACCGCCCCATGTCAAAAAGACGTCCTCTTTTTAAAGATGGATATCTCGGTAACGGCAGCAGCTGCTGCCACAACCGAGATATCCATCTCTTCAGTGGGCGGTGGTGTACACGATAATGGCGGTCTCCGCGGTGGATTTGCCGCGAGATTGCCGTTATCGGTGGCGGGAGAGGGCCGCCCTCCGCCGCTTACCGGAGTCGCCGGTAGCGGCAGAGGCGATCGGGTCCGTTCAGCAGCTGACTGGGGTTGCTAGTGAGGGAAAAATGTCATTCACCCGTCCCCATAGCTCTGCTGGGCGGAAGTGACGTCAAAACGTCAGTCCCGCTCAGCGTCTTAAAGAAACATTTTTTTTTCTTTTTTTTGCATTTAAGTCTAAATATAAGATCTGAGGTCTTTTTGACCCCAGATCTCATATTTAAGAGGACCTGTCATGCTTTTTTCTATTACAAGGGATGTTTACAAAAAAAAAGCCAAGAGAAGTCCCATTTGCAGTTTGCGAGAAGCCATTCGGGGGACACAGCAAACATCTGGAAGAAGGTGGTCTGGTCAGATGAGACCTAAATTTTACTTTTTGGCCTAAAAGCAAAGCTCTGTGTGGCAGAAAATGAACACTGCACATCACCCTGAACAAACTATCCCCACCGTGAAACATGGTGGTGGCAGCATCATGTTGTGGGGATACTTTTTTCAGCATGGACAGAGAAGCTGGTCAGAGTTGATGGGAAGATGGATGGATCCAAATACAGGGTAATCTTAGAAGAAAACCTGTTAGAGTCTGCAAAAGACTTGAGACTGCGGTCGAGGTTCACCTTCCAGCAGGACAACTACCCTAAACATGCAACCAGAGCTACAATGGAATGGTTTAAATCAGGGGTCTCCAAACTTTTCAAACAAAGGGCCAGTTTATTGTCCTTCAGACTTTAGGAGGGCCGGGTTGTGGCTAGCGGGGGGTAGAAATGTTCGTGGCCTGGCATCAGTAAGACTAAATATGGCCTCAGGGTTGGTGGTCAATAGGAGGAGTAGTGCCCCTCTTGGTAGGAGGAATAATATCCCATCATTGGTATCAGTGGAAGAAATAGTGCCCCATTGTTGGTGTCAGTGGGAGTAATAATGTCCAATGGCTGGATAAAGGCTAGCAAAGGGCCACAGTTTGAAGACCCCTGGTTTAAATCAAAGCATATCCGTGTGTTAGAATGGTCCAGTCAAAGTCCAGACCTAAATCCAATTGAGAATCTGTGGCAAGACTTGAAAATTGCTGTTCACAGACACTGTCCATCCAATCTGACAGAGCTTGAGCTAGTTTGCAAAGAAGAATGGGCAAAAATGTCACTCTCTAGATGTGTAAAGCTGGTAGAGACATCCCCAAAAAGACTTGCAGCTGTGATTGCAGCGAAAGGAGGTTCTACAAAGTATTGACTATGGGGGGGCTGAATACAAATGCATGCCACACTTTTCACATATTTATTTGTAAAAAGTTTGGAAAACCATTCATCATTTTCCTTCCACTTTACAATTATGTGCCACTTTGTGGAAAATGTGGAAAATTTCAACAGGTATGAATACTTTTTCAAGGCACTGTATCTATGTGACACCAACTATAACTGGAATTCAGCTTTAAAGCTGAATTCCAGGCAGTTAACAAATTGCTTTCAGTTGTATATTTGACAGACCAAGCAGAAGGAAAACATTGTTAAGGCCCATACACAGGATCTGACTTTTTTACAACAATGGTCTGATGGACGTGTTTGATCGGACAATCTGACAGTGTGTATGCTCCATCGGACAATTGTTTTTGCTTTTTCATCGGACAAATGTTCGCTGTGAATTCTCTCAAACTTTTCAACAACAAATGTCCGATGGAGCATAATCCGATTGTGTGTACACAAGTTCATCGGACTTAAGTCCAAAGTACAAACACGCATTGCTCAGAATCAATGCTAAAGATCAGACAATAGCAGAAGTTACCCAAAGGGTGGCGGTAAAGAGCTGAAAAACCACGTGATTTGGTGAAAGTTGGCTGAAAAACTCCTGCCGTGTGTATGCAGAACAAGTTCACGGCCAACGCCCATTCGGAGCAAAAGTCCGATGGAAGTCCGATCGTGTGTATGAGGCTTTAGACTTTACATAAATTTGTTAACTTTAGTGGCCTGTTAATTGCCTACCAGGCCTTGTGGGTCTGCCAGGATCAGGAGCCTACTTGTTATCTATCACTATCCCAACACAACCACTGTCTATGCCTATCTATCTATTCATAATTATTTTCTTGGGTACCTAAGGTCCTTCATTGCATTAATCTATATTCCCCTGGAACAAGGCCAATGAAACAAAACAAAGATTCCTATAAGTTTTGCGTTCCGACTACATTAGCGAGTAGGATAATTGCAATTAGGTTAATTGGAAAATTCATGAAAGTCATCTGCTAGCAAAGAGTTTGATTACAGAGCAGCTGCAAGACGCTAATAGAATCTGAACATGCTATACTCAATGTCTGTCACCTACACACCGAACATGAGAAAAATAAGGTAAAAAACTGAGTATCTGGCAATCTTCAGAATGTTTCAAGAGCTCTTTTCCACTACTGTGTTTCCCCCGCAAATAAGACCTGGTCTTATATTAATTTTGGCTACAAAAAAACCCTAGAGCTTATATTCAGGGAATGTCTTATTAATATCAGTATTTTGACATAATTTTAATCCCCCAAAAAACATCTTGGTTAACCGCTTGCCGACCGCTGTACGACTATTTACGTTGGCAGAATGGCACGGCTGCGCATATGGACGTACCTGTTTGTCCCCTTTAAGACGTGAGCTCCGTGAGTGTGACCGCGGGTCCTGTGGACTCGATGTCCGCGGGGTGCCCACGATCATGTCACAGAGCGGCAGAACAGGGGGATGCCAGTGTAAACAAGGCATCTCCCTGTTCTGTCTTGTGATAGGACACTGATCTTCTGCTCCCTGTCAACAGGAGCAGTGATCAGTGTCATGTCACATGTAGCCCAGCCCCCACACAGTTAGAATCACTCCCTAGGACACACTTAACCACTTTCTCGCCCCCCCCACTGGTTAACGGCAAAGGTGATCAAATACCACCAAAAGAAAGCTCTATTTGTGGGGAAAAAAAGGATGTCTATTTTGTTTGGGTGCAACATCGCACGACCGCGCAATTGTCAGCTAAAGCGACACAGTGCCGAATCGCAAAAAATGGCCCAGTCATTGGGCAGCCAAATCCTCTGGGGCTGAAGTGGTTAAAGTACTTTTAAGATTGTGTAGTCCATTTTATGGGAGGATTGTGCTGGTGTAGGTTGTGTCTCCCTTTGTGGCTGTTTTAGGAGGAGTACCTTTTTACAGCAGCCCTCTGCGATCATGTAACCTGCCTGAGCTCTTCTTCTCTACTCCGAGATTCCCGCTGACGTCAGCCCGCTCCGAGCACTACAGAGGGAGGGGCCGCAGACATCAGCCTGGAGGAAAGGAGAAGACCTCCGGTGGGTCAGCGGTGGCTGTGGATGGGGTATTTTGCATGATCGTTGCAGGGAGGGACACACCACAATTTATGCCAGTGTGGACGTTTTACAAAGCAGATAATTTTTTTTAAATCAACTTTACTAGGGCTTATGTAGCGCTATCCCCGCAGGAGCCGCTGGTTATAAAATAGGGATGGCGTGTTAGCTTTTGTGAGCGTCTAGGGGTAATGATGATGATGAGAGCAATGATGGAATGTCCAAGCAGCAGGTGTCTTTTTCTGGTAGCTTTTATTACTGCCCAACACGGCAAACAGTAACTTGAGGTAGACAGTAAAAGATGGGTGAGAAGGAGAATTGCGGATTCAGGCTTGAATAAGAGAAAGAAGCAGTCCTGCTTCAAACAACACTTTACTTTTGTCGCCCCTCAGCCGAGGGGGTATAGTGTACCTGGACAGGCCTCTCACACCGACCTGGCAGCCAGGGTATCACTCGGAGCACTGGGGAAAAGTACAGGTCTCTGCCACAGACCTGGTGCAAATAGACATACGGGAGAGAACCTCTGCCACAGGCCCTTCCCTCGAACGTAGAGATATGAAGTGAATCTTCCCCAGTGAATTTGATGCCTGAATCTCCCTCAGGTAGTCTTTCAAATGGTCACCGACTGACAGGTTGCCAACAGACAAACTCTTAATGTCCGGTCACCTCGATCCCCGGTGGATTGTCTAGGCCCTGTTGGATTGCCTGCCTCCGGGCTCTCATCAGACTGACTCCTCACCGAACAGCATAACTCGCTTGGCATCCTCCTCAAAGTTTTGGGAACCCAGTAGATCACTGGGGTCCCGCCATAGCTTCAGTTGCTCCGGGCCAACAGGGTCCCGGAACCAAGAACACCTCATAGTACGTGCGCCCTGGCCTGGTAGGCCATATCGCCGGGGCTCGTGATGTGCGCACCCCCTGAAGGTGGGTGCCGCACCCGGAAACCGACTACCGCCCGAAAGCGTCTGCCCCAGAAGTACCCTCCCCCAGCATGGGAAAACCCCTCCTGATTGGCTGCTGGCAAGAGGCGCTTCAAACTGAACTCCACTGCTGCCACCTGTCGCCCCAAGGTGGAAAGGTACCTTTGGAACACAGAATGAACTGACAGTATAGCCCAGCCAAAGCAGAGGCCCAATTTACATGAATTAGCTGGATGAGAGCCAAGTAACTCTCTCATCCCCCTCTAAATTTAAGATAGCACCTGGACTGAAAGTACACAGGCGCTACACTTATTTTCGGGGTAGGGCTTATTTTTGGGGTAGCGCTTATATTACAGCCTTCCCCGATAAGCGCATTAGGTCTTATTTTTGGGGAAACATGATACATCATTGCTAATGATAGCTAGGATCAAGAAATTTCTTCCTTTGAGGTATTTCAAGAGAGAACTTTCAGTATAACTTGGTCCCATCACCTGGGCATTTTCTGAGCTTGCAGTTTTTAGGTAGAGAACATTGCCTTGCTTGTGTAAAGATCATCTGAGAAAAAGTTCAGACTATGGTGCTGATAATTGTGGGTGTAGAGGTTTAATTCTGCTCCTGATTCTGCATCTTGTCCGTTTATTCATGGGAGAAAAAATCTCATATTCCATTGTCCTTCACTGAAGTAACTTCACCCCCAGTGCCCAACTGGCACATACTTGTACTGCTACTGCCATCCAATGTCTCTGTATAGCATGCCTCATTTCTTCATTCATACTTATGAACCGTGCACCCCTAAAAGACAAATACTGCACCCTGTCACAAATCCCTACCTTACATAGAAACCATGACCAATGCTATACAATTTTCAAGCATTCCAAGTGAGTTGTAAAAAAAAAAATGCGATCAACATGAAATTTTCACCACATGTCAGTAACAAACCATGCGATCCATACAAAGGAACCAAACCATTTTTCCTTGTCGAAATATTTTATTGATTGGATCAACAAGTAGATACAAGCAGTTGTAATAAATAATACAACAGTAAGCAAACCATGTTTTTACATAAATGGTAGAATTTTAGGGTCCACCAAGTAGCTACTGTTAGGTAGGTTATTTGACCATTACAGAAAAGAAAAGTACTGTATTGGCGTATAACACTCACTTTTTTACCCTGAAAATAGAGGGTAAATTGTGCCTGCGTGTTATACGCAGGGAGCTATGGAAAGTTTTTTCCCTGAAACTTCCCTCTTAAAGTTAGGGTGCGTGTAATACACCTGTGCGTGTTATACGCCGATAAATACGGTAAATTCGTTAATATAACTAAGAATAATTAACTATGATTTAAATAATACTACCATATAGACTATTAACTTGGACCAGAGCTGTTAAAATGTGTTAAATAGAATAATACTTCATTACTGTTCAGTAAAAGAATAAGCAATAGAGCCGAAGACAAAAAAAATAAATATATATATATATATATAAAAGAAAAGGACACAAGAAAAAGGGAGACACAAGAAGAGGAAGAATAGAATAGTGAGGAGAATAGAGAATAAAGTGCAGGAGTCCACTGGATTACCTCAGATCGTATATGGTTTTGTGTCTGAGGGTGTAAAAAGCATTATAGTATTCACAACAGAAAGTAGGGTAGCACCAAGGCTCTGAAAGTTTGGGTTTGGGATTGTAGGGTTGTCAGCTACCATGGCATGGGAATTGTGTTATCACAGAGTGGTGATAAGTGGTATTTGATCCAAGGATTCCAGGTTTTTTCGAAAAGCTGGAATTTGATCTCTTTCTATTGCTAGCATTTTGACATCAGACATGAAAACATTTAGTCTGGATTCAGTCTCGGGTACCTCTAGGTCGGGGGTCCTCCACGCCTTTGCGATTGTTTTGCTTAGTCGCCGTGAGGAGTTGGGTAAGGAGTTTAAATCCAAATAATTTTTCCATTCATCCTTCGATGACATGAAGTTTGCCAGTACCATATGCTGAAAACCAACCCCACACCATGATGTTCCCACCTACAAACTTCACTATTGGTATTGGGGTGTTTTTGGGGTGATGTGCAGTGCCATTTGACCTCCAAACATGGTGTATATTATGGCATCCAAAGAGTTTGATTTTGGTCTCATCTGACCAGACTATATTCTCCCAGTATTTCACAGGCTTGTCTAAATGTTGTGCAGCTAACTTTAAACAAGCTTTGCCATGCTTTTTCTTCAGCAATGGAGTCTTGCATGGTGAATGTGCATTCCAGGTCTTTCTGAAGCTCTCCATAAGTCGTCCTTGGCTCTTGGACAACTCTTCTGATAATTCTTTTCACTCCACTGTCAGAGAAATCTTGCGAGGAGCACCTGGTTGTGGCCAGTTTATGGTGAAATTATGTTCTTTTCACTTCCGGATTATGACCCCAACAGTGCTCACTGCAACATTCAGAAGTTTAAAATCCTTCTGTAACCAAAAGGTTAAACAAAAACAAAAACATCCTTCTGTAAACAAAAGGTTGCAAAGGTCTTGAGAGGTCTCTGTGTTTTTACCCATCATGAGATGTTTCTTGTGTGACATGTTGGTAATGAGACACCTTCTTATAGGCCATCAGGTGAGGCTGAACCAGCTGATATTAATTTTCACTGACAAGGGGCAGGCTTTCCAATTACTAATAGATTTCAGCTGGTGTCTTGGCTTTCAATGCCTTTTTGCACCTCCCTTTCTTCATGTGTTCAATACTTTTTCACTGTATCATTCCATTTCATTACACATAATTTAATTTCTGAACTTATTCGTTTTGGTTTCTTTGTATGTCTGGGTTGCATGGGTTGTTACCAACATGTGGTAAAAATGTAATGTCAATAGCACCTTTAGAAATATATTTACCTACAAAAACGTGACCTGTTCAATACTTATTTTATCTGCTGTATCTTAGGTCTGGTCACAAAATGGGCTATTCAGAGTATAGTAGTAAGTCAACCAGGTGACTAGCTGGGCATTTCTCCTCACTTTTGCCACCTGCTAGTTGTCAACAGTAAATATAAAGCAAAACCCCCATAAACAAAATTCATAATTTCCTAATTAAAACAATAAAAAGTTTTAAAAAAAATTATAATTATAAAATTGATATAGAAAATATAATGAAAAAACACAACATTAATAAACACTGTGTAACTCTTGTGCTAACTTTCCCTTTTTTTCCTGTTCTGTTTTGATGAGTATAGATGGAACTGTTTCACCCCGCGCACTAAAGGCATGTGAGGAATGTTGCTGAGCAATGATCTTACCTTGAACCTTATGTGTACACAGCCAGGCCTAATGTCAGCCTATAGAAATCAATTTACACTGAAACATTTTACTGCCTCAGCAGACCAATTGATGTGTACAATCCTTCATACAAAGATACAATAATTAAATAAAGGTATTAGTAGTAAGGCTGAGTGACTGGTATGCTGAACTGTTTTGAAATTTGAAGTTTACGGCAACGCAAAGGTTAAAAAAACAAAAACTTATGCTGTATACCTTTATAGATCCTAGAAATACAGAAAGTTCTAGAAACTGACAACACACAACGTATTTGAGGTCTGAGTGGTGTCAGCCCTGCCCTGGCTTTCCCCCCCCCCCCCTCAGAGAATACGTGCAAAAATCCCCCCTCCTCTCCAAACTGAATCTCTCCTTGTCTCCGCCCCCTACCCACCTCTGAGTACTGTCCATGGGTTCCACTCCCTGCCCACCTCCCAGTACCCGCCCTTTAAGAGAGTACAGAACCAAGTATAATTTTGTGATGCTAAATAATTTGTATTGTATTTGTTAATGATAACAAGAAAAGCAGTCAAATAGATCCTCTGCAGCCAGAAACAATAGACCCCACACCAGCAACGATAGATGCCCTAGCAGTAATAGCTACCTCCCAGCAACACAAGACCCACCCCAGCAACAATGGATGCCCTACACAACATTATACCCTCCAGCAGCAATTGACCACCCATTACAAAATACCACCCCAACAACAATAGATCCACCCCCAGCAACATCAACATATTTGCCAGCAGCCAGCAACAATAGACCTCTCCCTCAACAATTGACCCCCCTCCCCCTTCAGCAACAATAACCCTTACACAAAAATAGATTCCTTCCAGCATCAATAGACCCTCCAGCATACCCCAGTACCCCTTGCCATTCAGTGCTGAAGGTGCCAGAACTTCATTCCCCCACGTTCCCGCAAAACAAAGGTCCTGGCTAAACTACTCAACCACTCCCACTCTCCTTATTTCTCAAAAATAGAGCTTGGATGGTGAATTAGACTCCTGGGGATAATACAGGATACTGTATCCTGCACCAGACGCACGATAGCCCGAAATTTTTGTGACCTGATTTTTTTGCACTTATCAAACAGATATAACAAAAACCTTTCAATAGTATATTTAACAGATCAAAATGGAGAAAATAAGAGAAGTTCATAGTTGGGGTTTGCATGTGGTTTAAGGGGATAGAGGCAAATTTACTAAGATATACTGTATACATATGCATTAAATATATGAGAAAATGTCTGAATAACCAAATTATATCCTCACGCAATTTATTATGTAATTTTAGGTGTGAAAAAGCTCTTTCCCACACTATCTGTCATACTTTTGTTTATTAGCACTAACATACTTTTCAGGACAATTTTTCTGGATGTACCCCCTTCTTTAAGGTACTTAAAGAAGGGGGTACATCCCAAAAAATTGTCTTGAAAATTTGGATATTAGTGCAAAGTTTATGTTGCAAGTGTACTATTATGGCCACAATCGCCTTTCCCGCGCCTAAAACTGGTGGCAAAGAAGCGTGAATGGGTGGATAGGCTCAAGCTTCCCTTGGGGTTAGAAAAGGGAAGTAGATGTAGAGAAGGACGGCACAGAGAATGAATGTGCTTTATGTAAAATTACAGTTCCTCTCCACTTTAAAGGGGTTGTAAAGGTTTGTTTTTTATTTTCTAAATAGGTTCCTTTAAGCTAGTGCATTGATGGTTCACTTAGCTTTTCCTTCGATTTCCCTTCTAAATGTTTTTTTTCTTTGTCTGAATTTCTCACTTCCTGTTTCTTCTCAGTAAGCTGTTCTGGCTGACTAACCCCCAGCCAGAACGGCTCAGATGATGGGGGCAAGCTTACTGAGGACAAAACAGGAAGTGAGAAATTGTGAGGACAAAACAGGAAGTGAGAAGTGAACCAACAATGCACTAGCTTGTCCGACCGTGTGTACGGCCTAGTGGACAGGTTTCCAGCGGACAATAGTTTCTTAGCTGGAAACATGTCCGATGGTTAGTACACCTAATCGGACATGTCCGCTGGTTATGACGTGTAACCAGCGTCCCGAAATCCCGCGCATGCGTCGAATTGATTCGACGCATGCGTGGAAGCATTGCACTTCCGTGTTTGAGAACGTCGGTGTCTTCTACGTCACCGCGTTCTCTGTCCGCGGGGATTTTGGTCTGATGGTGTGTACACACATCAGACCAAAAGCTCCCAGGAGACATGTCCGATGAAAACGGTCCGCGGACCGTTTTCATCGGACATGTCTCCTCGTGTGTACGGGGCCTAACAGGACAAGCCAAGCTTTACATATAACTCAAGTTGTATCTAAGGCCAAAATGTTTATTTTTGTTTTGGATAGAGTAGAGAAGAGTTATGCTGCGTACACATGACCATTTTTAATGGTCTAGAAAAAAAACAACGTTTTTTTCAACGTGATTCTTGTCAAGCCTGCCTTGCCTACACACGATCGTGAAAAAAAAAAATGCTCGAGTAAAGCGCGGTGACGTACAACACGTACGACGGCACTATAAAAGGGAAGTTTCATTCGGATGGCGCCACCCTTGGGGCTGCTTTTGCTGATTTTGTGTTAGTAAACGTTTGGTGAGAGACGATTCGCGCTTTTCAGTCTTCGTGCTTTCAGTCTTTTACAGCTTGATGAATGTGCTATCTCCATTACGAACGCTAGTTTTACCAGAACGAGCGCTCCCGTCTCATAACTTACTTCTAAGTATGCGCGTTTTTTTCACGTTGTTAAAGCCTACACACGACCGTTCTTCACAACGTGAAAAACGACACGTAAATATGTTATACATTTTTTAATGCCCATATTTAACGGCATGAAAAATGCTCTGGAGCCCACACACGAAAATGTAATTTTTCACGTCATGAAAAACGGTCGTGTGTACGTGGCATTAGAACTGCTCTCCGGTTGTTTGAGAGTCATCCTATCTGTGGAAGTTGGCACTAGAATAGGAATAGAGAAGAATTAGTTTTTTTTACCCACCTTCTGTAAGTGCAGCGGGACCAGAGGTGGGTGTTTTTTCTGAACAGGTGAACTAACCCTTTAATGATGACCTTCAATCCAGAGCTATTCCATGCAGTACATTTGTTCTGTAACTAGATATCCTCTGTCTTCCAAGTTAATGTAGAACTATAGGCCAATTTTTTTTTTTTTTTTTTTCATTTTGAGTAGAGCAAGGGAGGGTTATAATGCCTGTCCCATTTCGGAGATTTCCCTTCACTTCCTGTCCCATAGCCAAACAGGAAGGAAGAAGAAATCCCTGCAAATTATACTGTGGCAGGTCGGCTCTCCTGCACAAACTACCGTAGGTGTACGTTGGTCTTTGCATAGGAGATAGCGGATGCGATCGCGGTGTACAGAGGCAGAACAGAGAACGGGAAATCTAAACAAGGCGATTCCCCATTCTGCCAGATGACATGACAGAGATCTACTGTTCCCAGTGATTGGGAACAGTGATCTCTGTCATGTCCCTGATAGCCCATCCCCCATACAGTTAGAACACACCCAGGGAACACACTTAACCCCTTGATCGGCCCCTAGTGTTAACCCCTTCCCTGCCAGTGTCATTTGACATTGATCAGTGCATTTTTATATCACTGATCAATGTAATAATGTCACTGGTCCCCAAAAAGTGTCATTTGGGGTCAAATTTGTCCGCGGCAATGTCGCAGTCCCGCTAAAAATCGTAAATCGCCGCCATTACCAGTAAAAACAAAAAAAAAGTCCCTAAAACTATCCCATAGTTTGTAGACGCGTTAACGTTTGCGCAAACCAATCAATATAAACCTATTGCAATTTTGTTTTACCAAAGATATGTAGAAGAATATATATTGGCCTAAACTGATGAATACATTTGTTTTTTTATATATATATTTTTTGGGATATGTATTATAGCAGAAAGTAAAATTTTTTTTTTTTTTTTTTCAAAATTGTCTGTCTTTTTTTGTTTATAGCGCAAAAACAGCAGAGGTGATCAAATACCACCAAAATAAAGCTCTATTTATGGGGGGGGGGGGGATGTAAATTTTGTTTGGGAACATTGTCGTGCGACCACGAAATTGTCAGTTAAAGTGACGCAGTGCCATATCGCAAAAAGCTGAAGTGGTTAAAGAGATTTTAAAGTCTCGTCTTTTTTTTTTAATAACAAACATATGTTATACTTGCCTCCTCTGTGCAGTTAATTTTGCACAGGGCAGCCTGAATCCTCCTCTTCTCGGGTCCCTCTTTGTTGCTCCAGCCCCTCCCTCCTGTCGAGTGCCCCACAGCAAGCAGCTTGCTATGGGGGCACCGAGCTGCAGCTCTGTGTGTCCATTCAGACACTGAGCTGCCATTCGGACCCGCCCTCCCTCCCCATATTAGCTAACTGACTGTGACAGCTGATACATGCCCGGGTCATAGGCCCCTCCCTTCTCCACTGTATACACTCGGGAGGAGAACTACTAGTTCCAAGGAGATCCTGCCACCTGCGAGCACCATAGAGCTGACGATTGCCCCATCCCACCTCCCCATAGGTGGGGGGTACAGAGATTTGCTGGGGGTTGGAGGTGCATAGACAGCGGAGACCAGCCAGGTACACAGGGACCCTGATGTAAGGGGGGGCTCTCTGGGGACCCTGATGTAAAGGGGGGCTCTCTGGGGACCCTGATGTAAGGGGAGGCTTTATGGGGACTCTGATGTAAGTAAGGGGCTCTATGGGGGCCCTGATGTAATAAGGGGGGCTTTCTAGGGACCCTGATGTAAGAAGGGGCTCTCTAGGGACCCTGATGTAAGAAGGGGCTCTCTGGGGACCCTGATGTAAGTAGGGAGGCTCTCTGGTGACCCCGATGTAAGGGGGAGGCTCTTTGGGGACCCTGATGTAAGAAAGGGGCTCTCTGGGGACCCTGATATATTGAGGGGGGCTCTGGGGATCCTGATATAAGGGGGGGCTCTCTGGGGACCCTGTTGTAAGGAAGGGGCTCTCTTTGGACCCTGATGTAGGGGGGATCCGCACTCAGATATGTAACGATGATAATATATATATACACATGCATGCACACGCGTGTGTGTGTATATTATATACATGCATAAGCCTGTCCAAGCGTATGACTTTCTTTACTTCGCTGCTATGGGCTCTAGCAACGCCCCTGGTGGGGGCCCCTTCATTGTTTCTTGCATCGGGGGCCCTGAAGATTCTAGTTACGCCTCTATGGGGTGCTAGGAAGGCTAATACACGCAGCTTTTTATCTTAATGTATAGAACAAATTAAGATAAAAAACCTTCTGCCTTTACAACTCTTTTAAGGACATTAAAGCAGATGTCCCACGGCCATATGTAATTTTTTTTTTTTTTTTGGTCATTAATTTCTTTGTAGCACAATTTAAAAGTACTCACAAGTTAGCTATGTTAAGTCCCCCGCTTTCCGATTCCATCTATAATAATAACTTATATTCTTCTAGTATAGCCGATTCCATTTTGCTTGTGGGCATGAGAAGCCCACAAGCAGCCACTTCCTTGTTGCGTTGATAGCTCGTAATGGCGAGCAAGGAGGTCAACTTCCGCATTGCCATGACAACGGGCGGCGTGCCTTGTTTGTAATGGAGCCTTTTGAAACTCCGTCCACAGTTTTTTTGTGATCGAATCCGAAATACTGCGATACTTCATAGTAAGGCTCCGCAATGAATACGGGGAGCTATGACAGAAGCTCCCAGGGCACACTGCGGGTACGGGAAGTGACACACTGCCCACAGAATACCCGTAGCTTGTGCAGATAGGAAGCGATCTCTGAAAAAAGGTACTGTACTGATTGAAAAAAAAAAAAAAAACTTTGACAGTAAGGACCACTTACTGCTACCACTGTAGGAGAAGAGGAAGGACCCGTAACACCATCAGCTGTGTGTATACATAGATCAACATTTTACTTCCTGCATCTCTGAATCTGTTGATTATTTTGCCATGGCGTTTTGAATGAAAGTATTCATTGAATGAAAGTATTTGAAAAAGTATTCATACACCTTGAAATTTTTCACATTGTGTCATGTTACAACCAAAAACGTAAATGTATTTTATTGAGATTTTATGTGATAGACTAACGCAAAGTGGCCCATAATTGTGAAGTGGAATGAAAATGATAAATGGTTTTCAACATATTTTACAAATAAATATCAGAAAAGTGTGGCGTGCATTTGTGTTCAGCCCTCTTTTTACTCTGATACCCCCAACTAAAATCTAGTGGAACCAATTGCCTTCAGAAGTCACCTAGTTAGTAAATATAGTCTACCTGTGTGTAATTGAATCTCGGTATAAATACAGCTGTTCTGTGAAGCCCTCAGAAGTTTGTTAGAGAACCTTAGTGAACAAACAGCATCATGAAGGCCAAGGAACACAACAGACAGGTCAGGTCAGATCCATCATTCAAAAATCTAAAGCATATAGCACAACCGCAAACGACATGATCGTCCACCTAAACTGACAGGCTGGACAAGGAGAGCAATAATCAGAGGAGCAGCCAAGAGGCCCATGGTAACTCTGGAGGAGCTGCAAAGATCCACAGCTCAGGTGGGAGAATCTGTCCACAGGACAACTATTAGTCATGCACTCCACAAATCTGGACTTTATGGAAGAGTGGCAAGAAGAAAGCCATTGTTTAAAGAAAAACATAAGAAGTCCCAAATGCAGTTTGCGAGTAGCCATGTGAGGGACACAGCAAACATGTGGAAGAAGGTGCTTAGGTCAGATGAGACCAAAATTTTACTTTTTGGCATAAAAGCAAAACGCTATATGTGGGGGGAAACGAATGTAGTGGGGTATCGCCCTTTCTGATGTGATACAAAAGACTACCATTGCTGATCGTGAAGGATCTCAGCTCCCTCCTGTGGCCGAGTTGGGTTAGCGCCACCTGTTGTTTACAATTCATCCTGGTACCACAGTGAATGTTGGGGAATTGAGTTCAGAAGGAGAAGAGACTCCATGTGCCCTGGCCTGTAATGAACTACATTACCCAGAGAGTAGCTGGGCAACCCCAAGATGCTTTGTCTTCCACACCGCCTGCTAAGGGAGGTAAATTAAAAGGAAAAGACATGTTTGGCGCGCCCCTTCGGGACCGCCTCTTTAACCCAGGAGGACACTGTCAGGAGTGTCTCCACGGGGAGTAGGCAGCAGTTGAGGCCTACATACGCCCAGGCGGAGCGGCTTTGAGAAGGAAGGACGGAGTTTCTGCCGGAGTCATTGGACGGGATTCCAGTAACCCTGCGACCTGTCTGAGGACCGGAGACTGCTGATCGACCGAACTGTTAGCAGGAGACTGTGTTGAAGTTTGGCCTGGGATGCCAGGCCATCCTAATTAGCTAAAGCTATAGTACCCAAGGGTTATCTATTTAGAGTTGTATATTCACTATATTCATTGCATTGCTCGTTGACCGAGTAATCAGTTCTACTATTTTATATGACATTGTAGCCTAGCTCACACTGAAGCCTTAATATTGTTACTCTATTTGCAGGTCCCTGCAAATTCAATATCACTGTTGCTCATGTTCCTTTGTGTCTTCTTTAAGTAAAGCATCACTTTGGTTATTTTGAACTTTGTGTGTAGCCTATCGTTCTTATTACAAGGTCCCTTCCATTTAAGGGAACCCCCCTTTGTTTGCATAATCTGTTGTAGTGTAACGGGATATTGTGCTTCCCCACAAGCTACTGGGGTCCACAACTCCCATATTACCAGGTGTGTCGTGGGAGGGTTTTGAGCCACTTTAAGGGGTTAATCACAGAGCGTAGACCCAAAACAACCAGCAGCTCCTCCGGGGGTAGTGCTACACTAACAATGCATATTGCCCTAAACACACCATCCCCACCGTGAAACATGGTGGTGGAGGCGGAATCATGTTGTGGGGATACTTTTCTTCAGTAGGGAAGCTGGTCAGAGTTGATAGGAAGATGGATGGAGCCAAATACAGAATAATCTTAGAAGGAAACCTGTTAGGATCTACAAAAGACTTGAGACTGAGATGGAGGTTCACCTTCCAAGAGGACAATGACCCTAAACATACAGCCAGAGCTACAATGGAATGGTTTAGATCAATGTGTTCATGTGTTAAAATGGCCCAGTCAAAGTCCAGACTTAAATCCAATTGAGAACGTGGCAAGACTTGAAAATTGCTGTTCACAGACACTCTCCATCCAATCAAAGAAGAATGGGCAAAAATGTCACTCCCTAGATGTGCAAAGCTGGTAAAGACATTCCCAAAAAGACTTGCAACTGTAATTGCAGCAAAAGGTGGTTCTACAAAGTATTGACTCCGGGGGGTGCCACACTTTTTACATATTTATTTGTAAAAAAAAATGAAAACCATTTATCATTTTCCTTCCACTTCACAATTATGTGCCACTTTGTGTTGGTCTATCACAGGGGTCTCCAAACTGTGGCCCGAGGGCCAGATGTGGCCCTTTACTAGCCTTTATCCAGCCCTTGGGGCACTATTTCTCCCACTGATATGAGGCACTATTCCTCCCTCTGACACCATCAAGGGGGCACTATTTCTTCCATTGATACCAATGGTGGGAAACTATTCCTCCTACTAATAGCACTACTCCTCCTCTTAGGCCTCGTACAGACAAGAGGATATCTGTTGGAAACGGTCCGCCGGACCGTTTCCAGCGGACATTTCTGCTCCCGATTTTGATCTGATGGGCTGTACACACCATCAGATCAAAATCCCAGCGGAAAACATACGCGGTGACGTCCGCGACCCTGGAAGGTAAATACTTCCACGCATGCGTCGAATCACTTTGATGCCTGCGAGGGATGGGGATCGCTTGGACTTATCTGGTGAGTCTGTACAGACGACCGGATCAGTCCAACGGACAGGTTTCCAGCGGATAGATTTCTTAGCATGCTAAGAAATTTTTATCCGCTTGAAAACCGTCGGCTGGAGAAATCTCCGCCGAAAAATGTCCGCTAGGCCGTACACACGACCGGATTTGTCTGCTGGAATTGATCCGCGGATAAATCCCAACGGACAGATCCGGTCGTCTGTACGGGGCCTTACTGAGCACCAACCTTGAGGTTCTACTTATTCTCATTGATGCTGGGACCGGGACATTTTCTGCTTCTGCTGGCCACAATCCGGCCCTCCTAAAATCCTAAGGACAATAAACTGGCCCTTTGTTTGAAAAGTTTGGAGACCCCTGGTCTATCACATAAAATCCCAATAAAAATAGATTTACGTTTTTAGTTGTAACGTGACAAAATGCGGCCAATTTCAAGGGGTATCAATACTTTTTCAAGGCACTGTAACCTTTATTAAAAAAAAAAGTAACCTCTGCCTATGTATGTTTTTCCTCAGTTCCCTTAATAAATACAGTTTTTTTTATTTTTCTACTGGAAAGCACCTTTAGGTTTTACAGCGTTGTCTAGCTTGGAGCTGTGACGTATTAATTACCCTGCTATTTTTACGCCACTTAGTGACAGATCAGACTTAATGTGCATCCTGGCATCGTACAGCTGAGGCAGTTTATCAAGATTCCAGCCCAATCTCTGATGTGATCAAGAGACATTTTGTTCTAGGGCTGCCAGGGATGGGTGATGGGGAGAAGTTCACGTTCTCCGGGAAGATGGAACAAATGAAATGAGCAGCTGAAAGGCACAGATGGCTAAAGAGGCAGGACATTTACCACTAGCTGGTAAAACAGATAACAGAAGGCCTGGAAAAAGAAGGGGAATATCAGTCCAAATGCAACTCCGGGATATTAGAAATAAGGGGGGCCTTGAAACGGCAAAGAATTGTTGCTTTAATATCTCTCCAGAACAAACACTTACGAAGGGCACCATAGCAACCGATTAATATTTTACTTTTTTTTTCCAAGCAGATCTTTTTAAGACCGCTGTAATTTATTACATTTTTTCAAAATAACAAAAAGCTGCATCTTCAAAGACAACCACTTTATCTCTGATACTTTGTCCTAATCTATATCAGATAAATTAACAAGAAACTGCAACTGTTATTGATTTCATTGTTTTCATTAGGAATCCATTGTTCAAGGCCTATTCGCACTTATGTGTCTGGGCAATGAGTAATAAAATGTGTGTTAACACGTGTTGCCACAATGCATGGGAAAAAAATGCCTACTCTATGTGTGCTTTATTGTGAATGGCACCCCAACGCAGTAGACATAGCTCCCAACTGTCCCTGATTTTGAGGGACTGTCCCTAATTTGGAGAAATGTCCCTCTGTCCCTCATTTTGGTCTGATCTATAGAGTTGTATATAAAATGCACTTTTTATCTATCAAAAAGTGTTTTCCAGCCCTAAACCTTTCATCTGATTTCTAAATTGCTGCATTTGTAAATTCCAAAAGCCAATATAAAGAAATAGTAGTGGTAAAACAGCACTTGTGGGTTTAACCAATCTTGTTTTTTTTGTACAATTCTCCTTTAAGGGGACGTGGCAAGGGTGTGTGTCCTATGCCTGCATATTTTTGCTGGTAGGTGTCCCTCATTCCCATCTAAAAAAAGTTGGGAGGTATGCAGTAGAGAACAACGCATATCGCCCCCCTACAACACCTTTAGAGCCGGTTCACACACAGGCGGCACGACTTTGGGGGCGACTCGGCAAGGCAACTTGAGAGGCAACTTGCAAAATGACTTCTGTATTGAAGTCAATACAAGTCGCCCTGAGTCGCCCCCAAAGTCGTACAGGAATCTTTTTGCGTCGCGTCGCTCCTATTAGAATGGTTCCATTGAATACAACGGACCGCGACTTCACACAGGGGCGGCCTGACAGGTCGCCCCTGTGTGAACCGGCTCTTACAAAGCATTGTGGTGCACTTTGTTTTGACTAGGGTCAGGCATGTTTTTGTTTTGCTTTTTTTTTTTTTACACATTCACAGCCTATTTATAATAAACCTTGGTGTGTACTAATGGTTGGGAACGGATACTGTGACCACTGTTACAGCCAATCACAGTGGTAACATTATTAGACGGGCCTTTCCGACCCTGGGTGTTATAGCCCAGTTAAAGGAAAGCCGTGGCTGACAAAAAAGGGGGTCTAGAAAAATGACTTTACCCTCTTTAAACCCTCTCCCCACTCCACAGCAAGAACCTCCCCTTTTTTGAAATTTAACTTTTTTTTGCTTGCACATCATGGCTTGCAACTTCATCCGAGAATGACGTGCTGTGCTCCTGTTACCTCATGGGTGTGCATGTCACATATCCCAGGAGGCCTTCCATTCATGGAAGGAGGAGGAGGGCTTGGCAGTGCATTATTCAGGGTGGCTGCCCGGACTTCGAAGAGACAGCAACCTCCCGATGGCATAAAAAAAGAAAATGGTGGTGCAGGGCCCAGGTGGCTAGAGTGGAGAAACAAATTGCAGCAGAACAAAGCTGGATCTGCTGGACAAGTGAGTATGTGATTTGAAGAGCATATCATTAGGCGAGAAGCAATAAAAGAAATGGAGGGTGAGGGGGAAGTTCCTCTTTAACCTATGAGCATTGACGCACCAGACGGGAATACTTTGGTGTGAATAGGCTATCATTTTGTAATGCTATTCACTGCAATCATGCCAGCCAGAAATTGACACAATGGTTCTGATATGTAGAATTTCAGCTTAAACCTAACTAGCCTTACAAATTACCCCCCCCCAACACCTATGCTGACTAACCTGAGTAAAAAAGATACTTAACTATTTTAAGATCATCCTGGTCTAGTCAGATGATTCCCTCCCCTGTGTCAGCCAGCAGTGATTACAGGGGAGAGGAGGAAGTACAGACAACTGATGGGCCATAGTACACCAGGACGGGGAGTTAGAAGGGACATGTGCCCTGGGCACAATGTGCTAGCATGCAGGGAGGGGGCCCCAGTGGGCTGCTACAGTGCACTTGCTCACATCTCCTGTGGGGTACCCCTGGATCCCCAGCACAGCAATCCCCAACACTGTAAAAGCTGGGATCTGTCCCTGCTGGCTGCATGTTGTTGCGACATGTAACGTCAGAGCGCAGAGGGAAACTTGCCCATGGCTTCTCTTCAGCTCTGATGTGTCTTATGACAGAGGAACCTGGGAGGTAGGAAGATCTGTGCTGGGAGAGGGGATGGGGGGTAAGAGTATTTGTGCTGGACAGATATTTTGGGGAAGAGCATTTGTGCAAGGGGAGGGGGAATGTGTGCTTGGGGAAGGGCTGAATAAAGGGATTTGTGCTAGAAGGAGGGGCTTGGGGGAGAAGGAACTCTATGTTGGGAGGGAGGATTTGTGCTTGGGGGGATTTGGAGAAAGAGGGGGTAGGAGGATGTATGCTAGAAAGAGGGTTTTGGGGGAGGGGAATTTGTGCTGGAGGAATTTGGGGGAATTTGGGGAGGAATTTGGGGGAAGGGGCAGGTAAGAGGATGTGTGCTAAAAGGAGGGGTTTGGGGAGGAGGATTTATTCTGGGAGGGGAGGATGGTTTTTGCTGGAGAGGGGGCATTTAGGTGGGGGAATTGGGTGGGAGTATATGTGAAGGAGGGATTATTTGGGGGATAAGAGGATTTGTACCATATGTAGTAATTGGGGGGGGGGGGGGTTGTGCTGGGTGGGGAAGAGGATTTATAATGAGAGGGGTGATAGGGATGGAGAAGATCCCATGCTTAGAAGGCAAGAAAGGATTTGTGCTTGGAGGGGGGATTGGAGAAAGAGAATTTGTGCTGGGAGGGCTGCATGTGCAGATTAGTGCTAGATTGTTTGAGATGAAAAGAAGTGCGTATTTTTGTTGAAAGGGTAAAGTGGGATAGAGCATCACTTGTGGGGGGAAATCTTTCCCTCTACAGACCCTTACACTGTATGTTACACACCCCAGACACCTGCACTCTTTTTATTTTGTACTCCTGACTGGGGATGAACTCCGCGTTCGATTCGAACTTGTGTTCGACTCGAACATCGTCTGTTCGGCTGTTCGTCTAAATACGAACAAAACGGGTCGTTCGTGCCAAATTCGAGTGACGCGCCAGGGCCCATAATTCACTGCGGCATTGCGCGCTGATGATTGGCCAAGCATGCACTATGACCTGCATGCTTGGCCAATCACAGCGCCGTCAGTACAGAGAGCCGTAATTGGCCAAAGCCAGGGTGGAGCCTTATGTCGCGTACACACGATCTGAATTTTCCAACAACAAATGTTCGATGTTAGCTTTTGGCTGGAAATTCTAACCGTGTGTATGCTCCACCGGACATTTGCTGTCGGAATTTCCGACAACAAATGTTTGAGATTTGGTTCTCAATTTTTCCAACAAGAAAAGTTCTTGTCGGAAATTCCGATCGTCTGTATGCAATTCCGATGCACAAAAATCCTATGCATGCTCGGAATCATTGAACTTCATTTTTCTCGGCTTGTCGTACCTGTTGTTCGTGACCGCGTTCTTGACGTTCGGAATTTCCTACAACATTTGTGTGACGTGTGTATGCAACACAAGTTTGAGCCAAGATTCCGTCTGAAAAAAATCCACGGTTTTGTTGTTGGAATTTCTGATCGTGAGTATGCGGCATTAGAGTTGTCCCAAGAAGCAAAAGGTGTGGGTAATTCTTCCAAAGGGAATACTTGTTTCAGTGGGAATTCCCCTTGCTTTGCTGAGATTTTCTTTCACTTACTGTTGTGTCTGGGAAAGAAAGTTAAGGTAAGTGACACAGACAGTAAATAATAAATAATATTATTATAGGGTTGCTATGACTCAGTGTCATTCAATGCCCAGGGCGGAGATGGCAAACTGTGTCAGGAGTAGGGGTGAGCCAAACACCCCCCCGTTCGGTTCGCACCAGAACCTTCAAATGGACCGAACAGTTAGAACCCCATTGACGTCTATGGGACTCGAACGTTCAAATTCAAAAGTGCTCATTTTAAAGCCTAATATGCAAGTTATTGTTGTAAAACATCTTTGAGAACCCGGGTCTTGCCCCAGGGAACATGTATCAATGGAAAAAAAGTTTTAAAAAACGATCGTTTTTTTCAGGACTTTTTAAAACTTTTCTTCCAGTGATACATGTTCCCTGGGGCAAGACCCGGGTTCTCAAAGATGTTTTCACAGGCATACTATAGACACCCAGCAGGTACAATATTTAAAGGAATTATTCATTTTTTTTATTTAGGCATCATCAAAATCACTGCTCCTGAATCTTTAGGTGCAAACTCCTGAAAAAAAGTTAGCGGCAAATCGCGGGATGCTGTCCCTATCACTTTCAATAGCACCCCAAACGCGATTCGTCGGGTGACAACCTCTGTAAAATCGCGCAAACAGCATGGCCAGATGCCTGTCGCCCACAATAATTGCCAGAGCTTATTTTGGGCAACAGGCGTCCCGCGATTCTGTTTGTGTGATTTTACTGTGATTGTCGCCCGATATGCCAAGATGTGAACGGAGCCCAATGCCCCGTGCATGCGACCGGTTTCCAACCGTGTGTATGCTCCATCAGACTTTTTCCCACAGGAAAACTGCCAGTAAAAAAAAAGAGAGCAGGATCTCTCTTTTCCTGTCAGGAAAAAATCCTAGCGGGAGAACCGTTTCGTCTGTATGGAATTCCGACGGTAAAAATACACATGCATGCTCGGAAACAATTTGACGCCTTGTTGTAGTGTACGTCACTGCGTTCTTAATGCTCGAAAGTTCAGAGAACTTTTGTGTGACCGTGTGTATGCAAGGCAGGCTTGAGAGTAAGGATGAGCTCCAGCGTGTTCGCATAGAACACGTGCGGAGCCCGCCAGGAAGTTGGCACCCGCGCTGCGCTAATCACAGCCAGGCAGACATTTCCCGATCTCTGCAGCCGAGCATCAGGAAATGTCTGCCTGGCTGTGATTAGCGCAGCGCGGGTGTCAACTTCCTGGCGGGC